>NC_081854.1:1953506-2260173 GCF_963259705.1 Myotis daubentonii
ATAAATTACGGAATTATGCAATGGGGGGAGTCTGGCTGAACTATAGTTTATATACAAAAGCTTGAGGGAGAAACAGTCATCAGGCATTTTGGAGGCACTTCCTTTGTTGTTAATGTCACCCGAGGATAGTTTTCCATTCATGGTGAAAGAGAGGAGAAGGGAGCGGGAGACAGAAGGAGAAAATATCAACGCGAGAAAGATCCAGTGGTTGCCTCCTGCCCAAGCCCTGACCAGGGCCAGAGATGGAGCCAGAACCAAGGTACTTGCCCTTGACCAGAACTGAACCTTGGACCCTACCTTCCCAGGCAGAAGCTCCACCCACTATCTAACCAGCTGGGGCTGCAAGTACCTGTTCTAGCCCATCTTTCATCCACAGGACTTTGTGCCCTGGTGAGTTTGGAAGCCCAGCCATTAAGGCCACCATCTAGGCAGGAAGCAGGAGGAAGAGGAAGAGAGAAAGTGGGACCCTGACAGCCTTAGACACTTCTTTGACAGAGCCTTTCCACAGCTCTTTTCTTATTTTTATTGATTGATGTTAGAAAGAGGAAGACAGGGGAGAATGAAAATGCTGACATGCTGTTCCATTTATTCATTGGCTGATTCTTTTTTGTTGTTAATCCTCAACCAAGGATATCTTTCTATTGATTGATTACACAGAGGGTGTGGGAGGAAGAGAGACAGAGGAAGAGGAACATCTACAAAAACAAACAACAAACACCCCAAGGCTTAGGACTGAGGGTCAGACCCAGGCCTGAGCCCAGGCTGACTCCACCCCCAAATCCCTGGCTGTCCAGGGTCCTGGAGATGTGCTGCATTAGGACACAGGACAAGGCCTGGGGGATGTGAGTTCCTGTGAACACAGGTCCTGGTGGGACAGGGTTCCACTGAAGGGACAAGGTCAGAGGAGCAGATAGGTGACCCGGCTGAGGAGTGACCACATCAAAGCCTATGATGCACAGAGCCTGCTCCATCCTCACAGCTTCCCTTGTCTCCACCTGTGACCGGCTCAGCAACAAAAACATGTGATCCATGAAAGTTCTAGGTGCTTCCATTAATTTCCTCTCAGAATTTAGGAGTTTCCCCTTTAATTAACCCCCCAACCCTTCATGACAACAAGTAAACAAACAAGGTCACATCCAGAATCTCATTTCAATACAAAGCAGGAAGATGCAGCTCAGAGCCCCAGGGAGTAAAGGCAGGGAGGGGAGGGCCCAGCCCACTTATGATGCCAGGAAAGTGAGGGGAGCAGGGCAGGGCCAGCCCCCCAATAAGAGGTTCCTGAGTCAGAAAGTGGGAGCGTGAACATCTTCCATCACTCATTCACCACAAGGCAGCGGCCTCACGCTGTGGAGGACAAGCATCATGAACAGACTCAGGTCAGTGGCTGTAACTGGTGACATTCTCAGAGTCCACTTCATGCTCACAGTGTCCCACAGACTTCCCACCACCCAGTCTTCCCCTCTGCCCACCCCTCCCCACATCAGGGTCTTCCCTTTAGAAGCTGAGAGAGACATATCAGAGCCCTGGGTGCTGTCACTGCCTGGGGGGGGGGGGGGGGGACAAACAACAGGACGGGATCAGAGCCCCAGGGCAGGAGACTAAGAAGGAACTATGCGAAGGGGGGTCCCTCATGGCTCCAGTCTGCACTGTCACAGGGCCTCAGGGGTCCCCACTCCATACTCACCGGCAGCCTGAGCGTAGCTCCCTCCTTTTCCACCTGCGGGAAGAAAACATCCCGTGAGAGACCAGGGAGGAGGGAGGGCCATGACACCTAAAGTAAGCCCTAGTCTTGGGCCTCAGAGAAGTTTCCAGAACCCTGTGTACAGACCCAGGGCAGAACCAGGAAACCTGAAGGAAGTTCATGTGTGAGGACTGGACCCACCGCCCTCCTGGAGGTCTGTGCTCAGCAGGGACCTGCCCTCTGACCTAGGGCTGCTGGGCACGGGGTCCCCACCACCAGCATCATCAGGTGATAAGTGGGTCCCTCATTTCCCACGGGCCTCACTACAGAGTAAGTGTGAGCACAGAGCCCCACACTGGCCATCACATGCATGGGGATGGTGCTTCCCATGAAGGAGGCGGGACACACGTCTACCTGGGCTTGAACCCCCAGTGGGACAGACACTCAGACCCCAGCCCTGCCCACCTGAGCGCCTCCTCCCCCACATCACAGCTGCAGCCACAGCTCCCAGCAGAACCAGGCCTCCAGCGATGCCCATGATGATGACGAAGGTGTGAGAAGGCGGCTCTGGGAGGAGAAGGGAAGGGAGGGTGAGGGCCCTGACCCCAGGCCTCAGCCCCCACCCCACTGAGGTCCCCCAGGGCCCCTGCTGCCCTGAGAAGAGGCTCTGTGCCCACGGCCCCTCCTCACCCCATCTCAGGGTCAGGGGCTCGGGCAGCCCCTCGTGCTGCACATGGCACGTGTATCTCTGCTCCTCTCCAGGGGGCACCCCCACGGCCGCCCACTTCTGGAAGGTGCCGTCCCCCGCAGGCCTGGTCTCCACCAGCTCCATGTCCTGGGTCTGGTCCTCCCCGTCACGCTGCCAGGTCAGGCTGATGTCCGCAGGGTAGAAGCCCAGCGCCCAGCACCTCAGGGTGACCTCACGGTCAGAGACAGGTGGTGGGTCACGTGAGCCTTTGGAGGGTCTGAGGGGAGGGGAGAAAATGAAGGAACTTTGCATCTGCCATGGACCCTCCAGCAGCGCCCATGTGACCATCCTGAGAGTGGACAGCCACCTGGGGTGGGGGAGGGAGCACACAGCCCACACACCAGCCTGCACAGAGGCACCTGGAAGGCCCTCCTAGTCTTTAGAAAGTTCTAGAATCAGAGAGACACAGCCCATGGATGGAGGCAGGTCTCTGAGGGGCGAAAAGGGATTTCTGGTCCTGACCTGGGTGGAGGCCAGGTTGATTCAGAAAAGCTGGGGAGAGGCCTCAGACACAGTGGGTGTGGGCAGCACACAAGCCCTCAGAGAGAAGGCCCCCGTGGGACCCAGAGCCCCTGCAGGGCCCATGGGAACCACTGATGGGCTATTTCAGGGGGTCTCCCTGCACCCCAGGAGAGCCTGCACCCCTAACTGTCCCAGAGAGGAGGGGGTCCCTCTGGTACCTGACCTGACATCCAGGGGGACTCCCTACTGACCCCAAGGAGGGGTGTCTGACACTGACCCCCTGTCCTGTCTCCTTGTAGGAGCCCCAGCCCCGGGGAGAGGGGGGGCCCCAGGGCCCCTGGTACCTGCGCGCTGCAGGGTCTCCTTCCCTTTGTCCAGGTGAATGCGGAGCCACTCCACACACAGGCCCTCCAGGTAGCTCCTTGCAAGCTCTGCCTCACCGGCCTGGTCAAAATTGTTCTTGGAGAGCTGAGCCGCCATGTCCGCCACGGTCCAGGAGGTCAGGTCCTCGTTCAGGGCGAGGTAGTCGGCGCCGTCGTAGGCGTATTGATGGTACCCGCGGAGGAGGCGCCCTTTGGGTCCCACGTCGCAGCCATACATCCTCTGGAGGGTGTGAGACCCTGACCCCGCCCCGCGGTCAGCCCCGACCGCCCGCCCCGCGGGGACTGAATCTAAAACTGAAAGTGAAATCGGGTCACAGTCCCCGCGGGCTCCTCCCGGGTGGGGGCCGGGTGGGTCCCGCCGCCTCGGGGTGACGCTCGGACCCGGACCCTCGGGGCGACCCCGGCGCGCGGCTCACCGTCCTCGCTCTGGTTGTAGTAGCCGCGCAGGTTCTGCAGGTTCCATCGGAAAGCCTGTGCGGTTTCCTTGAAGATCTGCGTGTTCCGGTGGAAATACTGCGGGTCCTCCCGCTCCACCCACGGCTGCTGCATCCACGGCGCCCGCGGCTCCATCCTCGGATTCGGGGCGTCGCTGTCGAACCGCACGAACTGCGTGTCGTCCACGTAGCCGACGGTGAGGAAGCGGGGCTCCCCGCGGCCGGGCCGGGACACGGCGGTGAAGAAATACCTCAGGGAGTGGGGGCCTGGGGGGCGGACGGGGGGCAGGGCCGGGGCTGGACACGCGCCTTCCCGGCCCCGCGCCCCCGCCGGGCCCCCTCGCTCCTCCCGCACCGCCGCCCCCTCCGACCCCGCACTCACCGGCCCAGCTGGGGGTCAGGACCAGCGCCCCCGAGAGCAGCAGGAGGAGGGTGGGGGGCCTCACGACCCGCATCCTCGGCGTCAGGGGGACGGTCTGAGTCCGGGCGCTTCCGCGGAGGAGTTATAACCGGGAGCCGCGGGGACGCTGATTGGCTGCTCTGGAAACCTCTTAGCCAATGGGAGTGGGAAGTGGGGTTGCGTCACGAGTCTCCAGGAAGGAGGCGCCGACACAGGTTGGGAGAGGAGAAGTGAAACCAGGGCGCTGGGGAGTCCCCACACGGAGCTGCCCCCCAGACTCTGTCCCTGCGGAGCCCTGAGCGCAGGCCTGGGCCCTGGGCCTCGGTCCTGCCCCTCCTCCCGCGCGGGGCGCCGTCACCCTGTCCCCGAGGCCTGGCCCGGGCGCTGTGCTGTTCAGGGACTTTCCAAGGTTTTGGTGTCACCATCTCTATGCGGCCTCACATGACATCAGTTATAGCTCTGACCAGGTTGAGCGATGTCTCCTACAACCAAAATTTTCAGGTTCAAATCCTACACAGGGTACATACCTAGGTAGGGGGTTTGATTTCCGATTGGTGGCTATGGGAGGTAAGCCATAGATGTTTCTCTCTCACCTCCATCTCTCTCTCTCTCTCTCTCTCTCTCTCTCTCTCTCTCTCTCTCTCTCTCTCTCTCCTGCCCTCTCTCTAAAGAATCGGCTCCTCCTTCCCGCCCAGCTCAGGGCCTGCCCCTCAGAGCCTGGCTGTGGGTACAGGGGGGCCCTGGGAGGCGCTGCCCTCACACACCCGCCTGGCTCAGCCCTTACCGCCTCAGGGTGGCTCATGCCCTCAGGGTGCCCCCCTCCCCACCTGCTGACAGGGCGCCTCTCCCTCCCCTTTGCATCAATTCATTTAAAATGTTAAATGAGCCCCGACCGGTTTGGCTCAGTGGATAGAGCATCGGCCTGTGGACTGAAGGGTCCCAGGTTTGATTCTCGTCAAGGGCATGTACCTTGGTTGCTGGCACATCCCCAGCAGGGGGTGTGCAGGGGGCAGCTAATCGATGTTTCTCTCTCATCGATATTTCTAACTCTCTATCGCTTTCCCTTCCTCTCTGTGAAAAATCAATAAAATATATATTTTTTAAATAAATAAATAAATAAATAAAATGTTAAATTAACGTCCCTAGCCGGTTTTGCTCAGTGGATAGAGCATTGGCCTGATGACAGAAGCATCCCAGGTTAGATTCAGGTCCAGGTCACAAGAAAGGGGGGAGGGCTGGCATGCTCATCTCTGGCAGGGGCCCGGGGCCTGGGGTGGGTGTGGGGGGGCATTTCCTACCACAGCCCCTGGGAAGGCCTGGGGTGAGCTTGTCAAAACAGGTCGCGTTTGCAGGGCCTGTTCCAGGTCAGGAGCGGTCAGCACAGCTGTGGCCCCTGCTGCGCACACCCAGCTCCTCCCAGTCCCTCAGGCGCATGGGCCCAGCGGGCTCCATCCAGGCGGAAAGCTTGCCCCCCCCAGGCAGCCCCCCTCCCGGTGTCCTCACTGTCCCCCCAGAGGCCCTCCCTGCCCTGCCCCTGCCAGGCGCCCCAGCCTCCTCTAGCCCCGCCCTGCCTGCTGTCCTTCACACACAGGTCACTAACGCATATCTGATTGATTGATTGATTGATTGATTCATTCATTCATTTTAGGGATAGCGAGAGGGAGGGAGAGAGAGAAAAACATCGCTTTGTTGTTCCACTCGTCTATGCATTCATTGGTTGCTTCTGGCATGTGCCCTGACCAGGGATTGAACCCACAACGTTGGCTTATGGGGACGATGCTCTAACCACTGAGCTCCCGGGCCAGGGCCCATCACATCTGTTACAGGCACATCCTTGCTGCCGCCTGTCCCTCTGGGAGCACATGAGCTCTGTGAGCACAGGGACTGGCCTGCCCTTGCACAGCTGCATCTCCGCCGCCTGAGACCGCCTGGCGGTTCCTTTAACACCCCTCTGAGTGACTGAGTGAGTGATCGCCACGCAGACACCACGCACACACACTGACATTCTCACACACACACACACACACACACACACACACTGACATTCTCATACACACACACACACACTGACATTCTCATACACACACACACTGAATTCTCACACACACACACACACTGACATTCTCATACACACACACACACTGACATTCTCATACACACACACACACGCTGACATTCTCTCACACACACACACACACACTGACTTTCTCACACACACACACACACACACTGACATTCTCATACACACACACACACTGACATTCTCACACACACACACACACACTGACATTCTCACTCACACACACACACTAACATTCTCACACACACACACACACACTGACATTCTCACACACACACACACACTGACATTCTCACACGCACACACACTGACATTCACACACACACACACGCTGACATTCTCACACACACACACACACTGACTTTCTCACACACACACACACACACTGACATTCTCATACACACACACACACTGACATTCTCACACACACACACTGACATTCTCACACACACACTGACATTCTCACACACACACACACACACACACACTGACATTCTCACACACACACACACACTGACATTCTCACACACACACACTGACATTCTCACACACACACACACACACTGACATTCTCACACACACACACTGACATTCTCACACACACACACACACTGACATTCTCACACACACACACTGACATTCTCACACACACACACACACTGACATTCTCACACACACACACACACACTGACATTCTCACACACACACTGACATTCACACACACACACACACACACACACACACACACACACACACACACACACTGGACGCCTCACTCTCATGCAACATGATGATGAGAACGTTTCCCATGTCGGGATGCGTTATCATTTTGAAAACTTTCTCCCAATTATTGTGAAAAGGTCCAAAGACACCTGCCGTCTGAAAGAACGCAGTGCTCACCCTGGATGCCACCACTTTAGTCACTGCCCCATTTGTTTTGTGTGTCTATTTCTACAAATATTTGCTGAAATATTTGAAAACCGCCTGCCCACACCATGACCGTCACCCTAAACAGTTCAGGATCCACCCTTAAAGAATAACCCTTCCATCCATCACTATTATTATTATACACAGAATAACTGCAGCCTCTGGTATGATAAAGTGTCAGAGTGACGGGAAAGGCTCCACATTGTCCTGCAAATGTCCTTCATTTGGAGAAGGGGAGCCCCAGGAGCCCTGGCTCCCTCTGAGGGTCCCACCCCCTCACCGCAACCCCTCTCCATCCCCCAGAGGGCAGCACCACCCAAAACTGCGATGTAGAAACACTTTCTTCTCTACCCTATTTCTGTTTGTGTTATTATTATTATTATTATTATTATTATTATTATTATTATTATTTTGTTGTTGTTAATCCTCGCCCGAGGATATTTTTCCATTGATTTTTAGGGAAAGTGGAAGAGAGAGGGAAAGACAGAGAGAAACACATGGATTGGTTGCCTCCTGCATGAGCCCTGTCCAGGGCCTGTGATGGGAGGAGCCTGCAACCGATGTACGTGTCCTTGACCGGAATCGAACCCAGGACTCTTTGGTCTGCAGGCTGATGCTCTCATTGCAGTGTGCCAGTGAGCCACACTGACTAGGGAATATTTCTGTTTGTGTTTTTTTTAAACTCAGTTTTTTGAAATATAATAATCCCTTTTTTTAAGGTAAAATTTCCTGTTTCTCTTATTTATTATTTATTTTTAATATATTTTTATTGCTCAGAGAGAGAGGAAGGGAGAGGGGGAGAGAGACACAAACATCAATGATGAGAGAGAATCACTGGGGATTGAGCCCACAACCCAGACATGTGCCATTTGGAATCGAACCTGAGACCCTTCAGTCTGAAGGCCGATGCTGTATCCACTGAGCCACACCAGCCAGGACTGAAATAAAATCATCTCTTATTTGGGAACAACATCTCCAGGTCTACAGAACCTCTCACAGTGAGGAGAAGTGCATGAGACTATTGGGCTCAAAGCACAGCTCCCCTGGGCCCGGGTCCCCTCCACAGGACAGAAGAGGGGCCCTGTGCCAGGGTCACACCTGGGGCCCCAGAAGTCAACCTCCAACAGCAGGTAGGCCTGAGACCCCCTCCCCTCCTCCAGACGCAGCATCCCATAATCCAGGGCGCAAGAAAGGCTCCGCAGCCCTGGCCAGTTCGGCTCAGTGGATAGAGCACCAGCCTGTGGACTGAAGGGTCCCAGGTCCAATTCCCGGTCAGGGCACATGCCCAGGTTGTGGGCTCCATCCCCAGTAGGGGGCGTGCAGGGGGCAGCCGATCCATGATTCTCTGTCATCATTAATGTTTCTCTCTATCTCCCTCTCCCTTCCTCTGTGAAATCAATAAAAAAAATATATTTTTTAACAAAATAAAGAAAGGTTGCACATACTGGATCTAAGGCACCACCATCCCAACCTCCCCATCCCTATCCCCAGCGAGAGCCCCAGGCCCTGCCCCTCCCCCCTCCCTCACACTCACCAGCATCTGCCCCAATCCACCAGGACGAACCTCCTTCTGTCCCCGCCCCTGTCTGCCCGGCACCCTGGTCCCCCTGGTCCCCCACACATGCCGCTGGCTCACCTCCCCGGCTCCGCACACCCCTCCCCTGTCCCCTGAGCCTTCCCTCTGTGCCCCTGGAGTTCTCAGCCCAGGATCGGCCAGGTCCGCACAGCCCCCCCCCCCCCCCAGGGTGTTGGTCCAGCCGCCTGCCCCTGCCTCTCTGGTCAGTGTCTCCCTCCACTCGCTCAGGTGAAGGCCCGCCGGGACCCTCACCCCAGGGCGCCTAAGGGATGGAGGCCCCGCTGCTGGGCTCTCTAATCTGCCCCCCAGTTTGATCTGGGAGCCCGCCTCTCACAGGCTTCTTCCCAAGGAAGACTGACAACAGCAGGGAGACTGAGGCAGGGCCCTGGCTCCGCGGAAGCCGACTTAGGCTCCAGGCTCCCCGCCCCCCTCCACACACCCATCTGGGCTGTCCCTGCTCCGCGCTGAGTCTAGGACACCCCCCGCGCTGAGTCTAGGACACCCCCCGCCCGCCCCCTGCGCTCTCTGCCCCTGGGAGGCCGGCTCACAGCCGGGGTGTACATGCTCCTGCTGAAAGGCAGGTTTTTTTTAAAAAAACCAAAAACCTTTATTTTATTTTATTATTTTTTAAAATACTTTTACTGATTTCAGACAGCAAGGGAGAGAGAGAGAAACATCAACGATGAGAGAGAATCATGGATCAGCTGCCTCCTGCACGCCCCCCACTGGGGATCGAGCCCACACCCTGGCATGTGCCCTTGACAGGATCCTTAAGTCCACAGGCTGGTGCTCTATCCACTGAGCTAACCGGCCGGGGCTGAAATGCGGTGTTGTATTGAGGACGATCACCGGTGCCCCGTGCGGATGCGGGATGAGGGGCATTGTGAGGCGGCTGCAGTGCTGCTCACACGCATTCGGGTCCCAGGGGCCCGCACCCCGTCTTTTACGGAGGAGCTCGCGGGTGTGAGCTTTCCGAGGTTGTGCCCCCGCTGTGGTCCTTAGGCCCCGGGAGTCTGGTCTCTGACTCTCTCTCTCTTCCCTGTTCGGGCAGCGCTCGGCGGTGATTAGAGAGGAGGCCCTGCCCGCTGCCTCCACTCCCAGGACGAGCTCCCGCGCCCGCACCGCGTTCCCTGCGGGGAGTTTCCCTGCGGAAGAGTCCGCGGCGGGCGGGGCGGGGGTTCCAGGGTGGGGATTGCGGGGGCGGAAGAGGAGGCCGGCGGGCGGAGCCTGGGTCTCTTCCTGTTTTCTTGGTCGGCGCCTGGGCCAGGCCTCGAGGACAGGGTGACGGCGCCCCGCGCGGGAGGAGGGTCAGGACCGAGTCCCAGGGCCCAGGCCTGCGCTCAGGGCTCCGCAGGGGACAGAGTCTGGGGGGCAGCTCCGTGGTGGGGACCCGCCAGCACCTGTGTTTCACTTCTCTCCCAACCTGTGTCTGCGCCTCCTTCCTGGAGACTCGTGACGCGGTCCAATTTCTCACTCCCATTGGCCGAGTGGGTTCCAGAGCAGCCAATCAGCGTCCCCGCGGCTCCCGGTTATAACTCCTCCGCGGAAGTGCCGGGACTCAGATCTTCCCCTCCGACGCCGAGGATGCGGATCTGGAGGCCACTCGCCTTCCTCCTGCTGCTCTCGGGGGCGCGGGTCGTGACCCCCAGCTGGGCCGGTGAGTGCGGGGTCGGAGGGGGCGGCGGGCGGGGAGGAGCGAGGGGACCCGGCGGGGGCGCGGGGCCGGGAAGGCGCGTGTCCAGCCCCGGCCCTGCCCCCCGTCCGCCCCCCAGGCCCCCACTCCCTGAGGTATTTCAGCACCGCCGTGTCCCGGCCCGGCCGCGGGGAGCCCCGGTACCTCGAAGTCGGCTACGTGGACGACACGCAGTTCGTGCGGTTCGACAGCGACGCCCCGAATCCGAGGGCGGAACCGCGGGCGCCGTGGATGCAGCAGCCGTGGGTGGAGGAGGAGGACCCGGGGTATTGGGACCGGGAGACGCTGAGGGCCAAGGGAACCGCACAGACTTACCGAGTGGGACTGAAGAACCTGCGCGGCTACTACAACCAGAGCGAGGACGGTGAGCCGCGCGCCGGGCCCCTCACGACCCCCCACCCCACGGACGGGCCGGGGTCGCCCCGAGGGTCCGGGTCCGAGCGTCACCCCGAGGCGGCGGGACCCGCCCGGCCCCCACCCGGGAGGAGCCCGCGGGGACTTTGACCCGATTTCACGTTCAGTTTTAGATTCAGTCCCCGCGGGGCGGGGCGGGGCGGGGTGACCGCGGGGCGGGGCGGGGTGACCGCGGGGCGGGGCGGGGCGGGGTGACCGCGGGGCGGGGTGACCGCGGGGCGGGGCGGGGCGGGGTGACCGCGGGGCGGGCGGGGCGGGGTGACCGCGGGGCGGGGCTGACCGCGGGGCGGGGTGACCGCGGGGCGGGGCTGACCGCGGGGCGGGGTCAGGGTCTCACACCTTCCAGTGGATGTATGGCTGCGACCTGGGACCCGATGGGCGCCTCCTCCACGGGTACAGTCAGTGGGCCTACGACGGCGCCGACTACATCGCCCTGAACGAGGACCTGGCCTCCTGGACCGCGGCCGACGTGGCGGCTCAGATCACCAAGCGCAAGTGGGAGGCGGCCGGTGTGGCAGAGCAAAGGAGGAGCTACCTGGAGGGCCTGTGTGTGGAGTCGCTCCGCCTTTACCTGGACAAAGGGAAGGAGACCCTGCAGCGCGCAGGTACCAGGGGCCCTGGGGCCGCCCCCTCTCCCCGGGGCTGGGGCTCCTACAAGGAGACAGGACAGGGGGTCAGGGTCAGACACCCCTCCTTGGGTCAGGGAGGGAGCCCCCTGGATGTCCAGGTCAGGTACCAGAGGGCCCCCCTCCGCTCAGGGACAGTTAGGGGTGCAGGCTCTCCTGGGGTGCAGGGAGACCCCCTGAAATAACCCATCAGCGGTTCCCATGGACCCTGCAGGGGCTCTGGGACCCTCTGGGACCTTCTCTCTCAGGCCTTGTGCGCTGCCCACACCCACTGTGTCTGAAGCGTCACCCCAGCTTTTCTGAGTCACGTGGCCTCCTACCCTGGGCTGTGTCTCTCTGATTCTAGAACTTTCTAAAGACTAGGAGATCCTTCCAGGTGCCTCTGTCCAGGCTGGTGTGTGGGCTGTGTGCTCCCTCCCCCACCCCAGGTGTCTGTCCACTCTCAGGATGGTCACATGGGCGCTGCTGGAGTGTCCCATGGCGGATGCAAAGTTCCTGCATTTCCTCCCCTCCCCTCAGACCCTCCAAAGGCACACGTGACCCACCACCCCGTCTCTGCCCATGAGGTCACCCTGAGGTGCTGGGCGCTGGGCTTCTACCCTGCGGACATCAGCCTGACCTGGCAGCGTGACGGGGAGGACCAGACCCAGGACATGGAGCTGGTGGAGACCAGGCCTGCGGGGGACGGCACCTTCCAGAAGTGGGCGGCCGTGGGGGTGCCCCCTGGAGAGGAGCAGAGATACACGTGCCATGTGCAGCACGAGGGGCTGCCCGCGCCCCTGACCCTGAGATGGGGTGAGGAGGGGCCGTGGGCACAGAGCCTCTTCTCGGGGCAGCAGGGGCCCTGGGGGACCTCCGTGGGGTGGGGGCTGAGGCCTGGGGTCAGGGCCCTCACCCTCCCTTCCCTTCTCCCCCTAGAGCCGCCTTCTCACACCTTCATCATCATCATCATGGGCATAGCTGGGGGCCTGGTTCTGCTGGGAGCTGTGGCTGGAGCTGTGATGTGGGGGAGGAGGCACTCAGGTGGGCAGGGGTGGGGTCTGAGTGTCTGTCCCACTGGGGTTCAAGCCCAGGTAGACGTGCGTCCCGCCTCATTCTCGGGAAGCACCATTCCCACGCGTGTGCTGGCCAGTGTGGGGCTCTGTGCTCACACTTACTCCGTAGTGAGGCCCGTGGGAAATGAGGGACCCACTTATCACCTGATGATGCTGGTGGTGGGGACCCCGTGCCCAGCAGTCCCAGGTCAGAGGGCAGGTCCCTGCTGAGCACAGACCTCCAGGAGGGCGGTGGGTCCCGTCCTCACACATGCACTTCCCTCAGGTTTCCTGATCCTGCCCTGGGTCTATACACAGGGTTCTGGAAACTTCTCTGGGGCCCAGGACTAGGCCTTCCTTTAGGGCCTCATGGCCCTGCCTCCTCCCTGGTCTCTCACGGGATGTTTTCTTCCCGCAGGTGGGAAAGGATGGAGCTACGTTCAGGCTGCCAGTGAGTATGGAGGGGGGACCCCTGAGTCCCTGGGACAGTGCAGATGGGAGCCATAGGGGACCCCCCCCCCCCCCGCATAGTTCCTCCTTAGTCTCCTGCCCTGGGGCTCTGACCCTCTCTTGGTGTTTGTCCCCTGCCCTCCAGGCAGTGACAGCAGCCAGGGCTCTGATGTGTCTCTCTCGGCTTCTAAAGGTGAGTCCCTGCCGTGGGGAGGGGTGGGCAGAGGGGAGGACTGGGTGGTGGGGTGTCTGTGGGACACCGTGAGCATGAAGTGGACTCTGAGAATGTCACCAGTGACAGCCACTGACCTGAATGTGTTCATGATGCTTGTCCTCCACAGCGTGAGGCCGCTGCCTTGTGGGGACTGAGTGATGGAAGATGTTCACGCTCCCACTTCTTGACTCAAGAACCTCTGATGGGGGGGCTGGCCTGCTCTGCTCCCCACACTTTCCTGTCAGCTGAGGCGGGCTGGGCCCTCCCCATCCCTGCCTTTCCTCCCTGGGGCTCTGAGCTGCCACTTCCTGCTTTGTATTGAAATGAGACTGTGGATTGGCCTGGTGTTTTCATTCTTGCCGTGACGGGTGACGGGTAATTAAAGGAGACCCTTTAATTAATTATTTTCTCAGAGGAAATAAATGGAAGCACCAAGGATTCTGCAGATTCCTGTGTGTTTTGTGCTCTTTGCAGGGGGGACGGGAGAGGCTGTGAGGACGGAGTGTGGTCGGGGCCTGTGCCCAGGTGGTGCTCAGTGCATCGTGGGCTTTGACGTGGTCACTCCTCGGCCGGGTCACCTCTCTGCTCCTCTGACCGTGTCCCTCAGTGCTCCCTGTCCCACCAGGACCTGCGCTCACAGGGACACACAGGCCTTGTCACTTGTTCGAATGAATCACATCTCCAGGCCCCTCGTCATCCGAGGCTCAGGTCGGGGTCAGGCCCTCAGAACCTCTCTCCTGGGTGTTTGTTGTTTCTTTGCTTTTGTGGATATGATGCCTGTTACTGCGTTTGTGTAGGAGTTTCGGTCTCATTCTCTGGGTGTCCCCGTCTGACGGTATCAGGGCTCATTGTTGCCGTCATTGTCCCGCTGGCCCAGGTGTCCCTGCACACAGGATTCTGGTTGGAGAGATACATTTCAGGCTCCTCCTGCTCTTGCCTCCTTCTAGGGCCTGAAGGTTCCAACCCTCTGATCAGCTTGGTCTTTCTGGGGACCAGCCCCCACCCTGACTCTCTCCAGGACCCTCAGCCAAGAGCCATCTCATCAGCGTCCCAAAGACACTCCTCACTCAGGAGATGCCCAGGGTTTTAGGAGCTCAGTGCCAGGAGCCAGGGGCAAAGACCAGACACTTTCTCAGATCCATTAATAGCAACAGTGTCCCAATAATTGCAGATGCTGGCACCTTACTAGAGTCCCACCTACTCATGAACACTGTGTCCAATCCATCGTCCTCTGAGGATGGTTACATGGCCCGGACACTTAGGAAAATTGCCCAACAGTTGTAGTCAGAGGAGAACTTGCATTCAGCCCTAATGTGACATTGCTGCCCACCTCCCAGCATTGAGAATGACAGAGTCAGACAAAACCAATTGTTCACCAGAATGTGGACTCGTTCTGTCTCATATGTTCCTGGTGGGAAAGTAAGTTGTTCCAAACCTGGTGGAAAATGCATTGGCTGCACTCCCTGCACCTGGAGACGGAGAGCAGGATGGGGTGTCGGGGAGTCAGAGGCTGAGCGTCACCGACAGGATGACAGGAGATCACACATGGGACAAGGGAGAGAGTGAAAGGCTCAGAAGGACAGATGGACCGAACGGAGAGACACCTCAAAAAGTGTGGAGAAAAGACAGCCCCTACCCATGTTGGTGAGAATGTACTTGTTCTCCAGGAAGAGATTTTCAGCCCTTGTGTACCTCAAACCACCCAACTTACATGATGGCTCCCTTTCACTGGTTGGGCACTCCTACCGTGTCCCCCAATGCTTCCCAATGCGGTGCCACACATGGGCTGTCACAGCCGGGAAAGTTATTCCAGATGCCAACTCTCCCACCTCCCCTTTGAAAGAAATAATAAAAGGAGAGGACTTAATGAGGTTACAGGGATCTCACATATCTTGGAGTTTAGGGCGAGTCACTGCCCCATGGGACACCTGTACATTCCTGAGCAGAGACGGGTGAGATAAGGGAAGCAATTCCATGGGAGGGTCAGGAAATCAGGTGAAGCAGTCGATGTAGAAACACAAAGGTGGGAATGGAACCTGAGAGTTTCTTCGCAAGGGACGCCGAGGGGTACCTGTTGGCAACTCTCCCTGGACAGGAGTGAAGGGATCACCGGCCTCCAATTCAATCAGTGACTCCACACGCCCCCTGGATAGAAGGAAGGGAACGTTATCCCGATGCATTGTGACCTTTTATTGCTTCACAGGATGGGTTTCTTACTCTTGTCGACAGTGTAGGAGTTTTACAGAGAAAGTTGTTGATCCATCAAGTCCCCAAACAAATATTGACAAGAAACTGTAACTCGTTTTCCCAGCCGCGACGGGAATTCCTGCCCAACACAGTGTAGGGAGGGCAGGAGGGAGGCAGGTCCTCAGAACCGTGGCTGATTTCTTCTCGAGTCTGAAGAGACTAAATGCCAAGGCAGGTCAGGCAGCCGCAGGACGGACCGAGAAAGACTTACGTCCCCCAGATTACAACTGACTTCCCTGCCTTCCTTCTTCGCCCAAGATTGGTCCGTGACGTGCAGGTGGCTGTTTTTGTTTGTTACAGTCGTGAACAACATCATGGTTTCTGCGTTCAGATCCTTCATGTCGAGCCTGAGGAAATACCGAGGGAGAACCCTGTGAATCCTCCGTGCTCTAGTCGGGCTTTGTGGCCTCCAGGATCCTTGTCCCCAAACGTCATTCTCCGGGCAGTCTTGGGGGTCTTTGATGTGGACTCAGGGAAAAGGAGTCTGTTTTCTAGACAAAATGTGATTACATGCATTGGGTAAATAGTCAAGAAGATTGTTAATAACGATGGGTGCTGCCATGTTGGGACCAAACTTTTGGGGGGGCTCACTGGATGAATGATACAAATGTTTAACCACTACGATGTATGCCAGAAACCCATATAATATTGAACTGTAATTGAAAAATCAAAATCAAAATATAGGCCTGACCGGTTTGGCTCAGTGGATAGAGCATTGACCCGCAGACTGAAGGGTCCCAAGTTAAATACTGGTCAAGGGCACGTGCCTCACTTGCAGGCTCAGTCCCTGGCCCCCAACCGATCGATATATCTTTCTCACATCGATGTTTATCTCTCTTTGTCTCTCCCAGCACCACGTGTGAGACCCACAGGCCCTTCATGTCAGAACCTCAGAAGTGAGGCTCTGTCACCTCCGTCCTGTTCTGGTCCCCAGAGCTGGTCCCAGGTCCCAGGGGAGGGGGGCCCACCTGTGGGAGGGGTGGGGGGACCCATCACAGAAGAACAAGTGGGCGGGGACAGTGTTGGTTCATCTTTGGAAACAAAACCCAAAAACCTGCACAGTGAGTGGAGGTGAGAGAAGAAATAGAGAGCATTTTAATTAAAATATTTAAGTAATGACTGCAAAGGGGAGGGAGAGGCGCACTGTCAGCAGGTGGGGAGGGGCACCCTGAGGGCATGTGCGGCCTGAGGAGGTGAGGGCAGAGCCTCCCAGGGCTGCCCTGTGCCCACAGCCAGGCTCTGAGGGGCAGGCCCTGAGCTGGGCGGGAAGGGAGGGGCTGATGCAGTGGTTCTCAACCTTCCTCATGCCGCAACCCTTATGGTGTGGGGACCCCCAACCATAAAATTATTTTCGTTGCTACTTCATAACTAATTTTGCTACTGCTTTGAATCATGATGTAAATATCTGATATGCTATACTTGTTTTCCGATGGTCGTGACCCACAGGTTGATAACCGCTGGGAGAGGGCAGGAGTGAGAGAGACTGAGGGAGAGAGAGCCCTACCCCGCTGTCTCCTGCCCCCAGATGGGGGCGGGGGGGGGGACCTGCTCCTGGGGGAGCCTGTCTGGGAGCCTGCGCACTGTGGGGGGAGGGGTGGCGCCCCACCATCTGACCCCACCAGGGGCCGCAGCTGACAGTGCTGATGGTCAGAGAGCCTGGGGGACGGTCCCCTGACAGAGGCTGCTGCCCTGGCCGGGCCGCCCTCGGGCCACAGAGTCCTGGGCGCTGGTCCTCGGCAAGGGCCGCGCTGGGGGCAGACTCCTCTCCGCGGGAGGCACGAGTCCCCGCATCTCTCCTTCCTGGGGCCTCCCTTCCTCTCCCCCTCCTCCCTCCCTCTCCCGCTCCTCCTCCCTCTCTGTGCTGGAGAAATCACTGGAAAACATTTTCCCGTGAGAATTAACCAGAACATATATATACACAGTGTGTGCGTGTGTACGAGTATGTGTGCATGTGTGTGTATGTGCGTGTGTGCGTATGTGTATGTGTGTGCGTGTCTGTGTGTGTATCATCACATGTGACTGTCCCTCAGGTGCCTGTGGGGAGGTGATCACACCTTCAGCGCCAATAAAGACAGGACAGAGCAGGGCGGGCTGCGGCCACAGCGCTCGCTTCCTCGCAGCCCATCCTCCCCGCGGGGCCGCCACCAACCTCAAGGACCTTCTGCTCAGACGCCGGGGGCGGGGGGAGGGGTAGGGAGTGTGGGCTGCCACGTGAGCATCTGCGGCCCGGGGCCCAGGAAGGGGCAGGGGAACCGGGGTCCCGGCCGCTGCCCCGGGAGCCCCTGCCGTCCCCTCAGCCCCGCCCCCAACTCCGACCTTGACCCCGACCTCGACTCTAGCTCCTCGCTGCCAGGGACCGCCCCGGCGTCGGGGGGCTCTGCCGAGGGGCAGGAGCGGCGCGCTGGCGTCGGGGCGCTCACCGGGATGCGGGGGGCACCGGCCCAACCTCAGCCGCCGGCGGGGCGGGCAAAGGCCCAGCTCTCCCCGCGGCGCCCGGGCCGCGTCCCCAAAAGGGCTCCCGCCGGAGCCCCGCGACCGCCCTCGCTGCTCGCTGGGTGCCGGGTCTGGGGGCTGCGCGCCCCGGGGCCCCGGACGCCTGCGCGGGGCTGGACCCGGAGCCGGACTCATCCTCCGGCTCCAGACCGCCCCGCGGCCCCGCCTCCCCCAGCGCTGACCTCCGCGCGGGGCCCCCGGACCCCCGACAGGCCGAGGCCCAGGAGCCGAGGAAGGACGGCGGACGGCGTCCCGGACGCGGGTGGAGGGACGGGCCGGTCCCAGGAGGGCCAGTCGGGCGGCCGGGGACCCGGAAAGGAGGCCGCGCGGCTCCCAGCAGATCTGTGGGTCTGAGTCCTGGGCTGGTCCTTCCCGCCGCCCCCTCCGGGAAGGCTTCCTGGGTCGCCCTGCGCCCCGCGGGGGCTCCTCGCGTGCCGGGCGCTGTGTCCCCAGAGGCGGCGGGTTCAGGGAGCGGCGTGCGCTGTGCTGTCTCCAGGGACGCACAGGGGACGGGCTGCGCTGGGCGATGGCGAGTCCCAGAGACGCGGGCGGTGACTCAGAGCAGGAGCCGCTCCATGTGGAGGGGAAGGGGCTTCTCCCCCAACAGAGTCACCTCCTCCCCAAGTCGCCACGCGCCTGGGGGCCGCCCTCCTCTCGGTCTCACAGCTGCAGGGGACGCGGCTGGAGACATCCCTGCCTCCCGCCCTCCCGCCTTGCCCTGTCCCCGTGGCAACCCGCCCGGGCCCCTCAGCAAGGCCACCAGCTCTGGCTCCCGGAGGAGCCCCCTCTTTCTGAGAGAGAGGGAGGGGCTCCCTCCTGCTGAGCACAGTTTTCAGTGAGAAAAGGAGCCGCACTGATCAACTGTCCTGATCACGGAGGGAGAGGCCATGGCCGCGCACACAGCCCAGAACGCGCAGGATCCTGCGAAATGGGTGCCTGTGGGGTCAGCGCCCTGAGGCTCACACTCAGGGAGAATGCACTTCAATTATGGGGACCACACACACATTATAGAGAAAACAAACCACACCCCCACTTAAAGCCTTGAGGTTGGGCGCTGGGAGGCGTGGCCTTTGGGGTGAACATGCCCTTTGCTGCCCCCTGTTGGCGCCCGAAGGTGTGGCTGCAGGAGCCGCGTCCCTCCCGCGGGGGGCGCTCTGCACAGGGAACTCGCCACAGGCCCGCGACTCAGGTGAAGCTTTAAAGGCCCAGGAGCCCAGGGCGGACGCTTCCCACTGAGCTCCCCGGGCTCCTCACACTCAGGTCCCCGCGGGCGGGAGCTGCAGGAGGCCGATGGGGGAGGGGGGCAGAGGCCCCACCTCCACGGGGGTCCTGGCAAAGGGGCCCCAGCTCCCCCTCCTCCGCCCGCAGACTCCCTGGGGGAGAAGTAAGCAGGTGTGGGGACCGGAACCCCAAAGGGAAGTGGTGTTTCCTGCGCTGCCCGCAGCCGGAGCTGGGGACTCGGAGCCGCGTCCACCCAGCGGAGGCGCCTGCACCTCCCTCCTGGGAGGGGCCCCCGCGGGTCGGGGCCCAGGAGGAGCCGCCCACCACCAGGCCCGGCTCCTGGGCCGCTGGTCCCCCTCTGGGGCCTGAAGGGGGACGGCGCCGCCCCCGCCGCGGCGCTCAGGGCTCAGCAGGTCTGAGGTCCGCCCTCTCCTGGGACCGTCCTCAGGGCGAGGCCTTTGGGGGAGAAGCCGGGCTGGGCCCCGGACACCACGGATGGGAACCCGGGCCGCGGGCGCCCCCAACTCGGCGTCTCACACAAAGGGGGGCACAGGGTGACCCTCCAGGAGCCCCTCCCCCTCGGGGCTGTGGGCACGTGGGGAGGAGGCGCCTCAGCCCGTCCTGCCTCTCCACCCACTGGCCCTGCTCAGCGCCCAGAAATTGGTTCCTGGGAGCTGGCAGGGCCCCTGGGGGTGTCCGCGTCCCACCCGCGGGGGGCGCTGCAGACTCTCCCTCCTGCGGGGACCTGGGCGCCTGGAGGGACTGAGCTGTGGTTTGATGGTGAAGGGACCTCCCCCTGGCTGTCCTCCTGCGCTCTGGGCCCAGCAGCCTCCTGTCACAGAACATTCTGGAACGTGGCTGCCACTGATGGACAGGGAGCGAGTGAGAGAGGAGCCAGCAGGGGTCTGAGCAAACCCCTGGGTCCCACCCCAGCTCCAGCCCCGCCTGCACCTCTCTGAGCTCCTCCTCCCTTGCCCCCCCCCCACAGCACCCCCTCCTGGTGCCTGGTGGGTTTGTGCTGGGGAGTCAGTTTGACCCTCCAGGTGGGTCACAGGGGGTGCACGCCTGAGACTCAGTAAGCGCTCCCCTCCCACAGTTACCATGGTGACAGGGTTAGAGCGTTTACACACATCCCATTCTGCGCTGTTAGAACCACAAGGAGAAAAGCATCCCAGGCTTGTGGCGGCGGCACTGATGTTCCAAAGTGGCCGCCAGGTGTGCCCGCGGGCTGCCCGCAGGAATGGGGCGCTGGAGTGGAGTCTCTGGGGGAGCCAGCTGAGCTGGAGGAGGAGGAGGAGGAGGAGGAGGAGGAGGAGAGGGAGGAGGAATCTCAGAAGAGCTATCCGCCTGTCCAGGCTACACTTTGAACCCAAGGCCAAGTTCCCCCTGCAGCCTGAGCTGCTACAGACCGTGGCGGCCAGCGGGCCAAGCGGGCACGGCCTCCGGCGAGTCCCAGGCGGCCCTGAGGAACCTGCAGATCCGCAAGCAGCGGCTGGGGCGCTCTGGTTCGTGGGGCCTCGGGGCTGCGTGGAGGACTGAGGGCAGCTGCGGGGCAGGGGGGTCCCGGCTGAGGGCACCCCAAGCCACAGGCTGTTTCTGTGTCCCCCGGAGCCTTGAAGATGACTCGGAGACCCCGTGTGCTCAGCTGCAGCTCAGAACCCAGGAGCCCTCCTGGGACGGCCGACCAGTGCCCTGCAGGGCGGAGGCCCACAGCCTGGACCTGCCCGGCTGCGTTCTGTATGCGTTTGGGGGGCTGGTCCTATTGTAGGGTCCCAGTTTTGATTCAGGTCAAGGGCACCTGCCCAGAATGTGATCTCAATTCTCCAGTGTGCGGAGTGCAGGAGGTAGTCGATCAGATTCTTTCTCATCATTGCTATTTTTCTCTCTCTCTCCCTCTCTGAAATACAAAAATATATATTTAAAAAAATTGAAACAAGAAACATATAGTCAATATGGTTTCAGGTCTCACTTTGCAAAGCCCTTTCAGAAGCTCCCACTTGTGTGGTGGCAGTGACTGTCACAGGTGACCACCCACACTTACCTGAAAAGGTGAGTAACAGCCCTGCGCCTGCCCGTTTCTGTGAGGCCGCCTATTCCCTACTCTGCTGCAGCCCCAATCACAGGCAACACGCAGAAGCAAATGTGAAAACCCAGCGTCTGCCAGGGAGACCGCCAGGATGTGACCTGGGAGCTGCTCCCCTCCCCTCACCTCCTGCTCACTTGGGAAATTGGTGTTTTTCATAAAAACATGACTCCTGTTACCATCTCACAGGCAGTGACATGCGACATGGATTAATAACTGTCTCACCCTGTGTGATCCCTGAGGGTCACTATGATGACGTCACCACACACACAAGGTTATCGGGGCGCCTGCCTGTGTGTGAGGCCGCACAGAGATGGTGACACCAAAACCTTGGAAAGTCCCTGAACAGCACAGCGCCCGGGCCAGGCCTCGGGGACAGGGTGACGGCGCCCCGCAGGAGGAGGGGCAGGACCGAGTCCCAGGGCCCAGGCCTGCGCTCAGGGCTCCGCCGGGGACAGAGTCTGGGGGGCAGCTCCGTGTGGGGACTCCCCAGCGCCCTGGTTTCACTTCTCCTCTCCCAACCTGTGTCGGCGCCTCCTTCCTGGAGACTCGTGACGCAACCCCACTCCTCACTCCCATTGGCTGAGTGGTTTCCAGAGCAGCCAATCAGCGTCCCCGCGGCTCCCGGTTATAACTCCTCCGCGGAAGCGCCCGGACTCAGACCGTCCCCCCGACGCCGAGGATGCGGGTCCTGAGGCCCCCCACCCTCCTCCTGCTGCTCTCGGGGGCGCTGGTCCTGACCCCCAGCTGGGCCGGTGAGTGCGGGGTCGGAGGGGGCGGCGGTGCGGGGAGGAGCGAGGGGACCCGGCGGGGGCGCGGGGCCGGGAAGGCGCGTGTCCAGCCCCGGCCCTGCCCCCCGTCCGCCCCCCAGGCCCCCACTCCCTGAGGTATTTCTACACCATCGTGTCCCGGCCCGGCCGCGGGGAGCCCCGCTTCCTCTCCGTCGGCTACGTGGACGACACGCAGTTCGTGCGGTTCGACAGCGACGCCCCGAATCCGAGGGCTGAGCCGCGGGCGCCGTGGACGCAGCAGCCGTGGGTGGAGCAGGAGAGGCCTGGGTATTGGGACCGGAACACGCGGAAATTCAAGAGAGCCGCACAGTTGTCCCGACGGAAACTGAAGACCCTGCGCGGCTACTACAACCAGAGCGAGGACGGTGAGCAGCGCGCCGGACCCGTCACGATCCCCGCCCCAACGACGGACCGGGGTCACCCCGACGGTCCGGGTCCGAGCGTCACCCCGACGCGGCGGGACCCGACCCGGGAGGAGCCCATCGGGACTTTGACCGGATTTCATTTTCAGTTTTAGATTCAGTCCCCGCGGGGGGTGTCTGAGTTCGGGTCCGGGTCAGGGTTTCACACCTTCCAGTGGATGTATGGCTGCAACTTGGGACCCGAAGGGCGCCTCCTCCACGGGTAATTTCAATTCGCATAGGATGGCGCTGACTACATCGCCCTTAATGAGGACTTGACCTCCTGGACCTCGGCCGACCTGGCGACTCAGATCACCCTGCGCAAGGGAGAGTCTGACAGTGAGGCAGAGCAAAGGAGGAGCTACCTGGAGGGCCGGTGTGTGGAGTGGCTCCGCCTTTACCTGGAAAAGGGAACGAGACCCTGCAGCGCGCAGGTACCAGGGGCCCTGGGGCCGCCCCCTCTCCCCGGGGCTGGGGCTCCTACAAGGAGACAGGACAGGGGGTCAGTGTCAGACACCCCAGTTGGGGTCAGGGAGGGTGCCCCCTGCATGTCAGGTCAGGTACCAGAGGGCCCCCCTTCTCTCAGGGACAGTTAGGGGTGCAGGCTCTCCTGGGGTGCAGGGAGACCCCCTGAAATAACCCACCAGCGGTGCCATGGGACCTGCAGGGGCTCTGGGACCCACGGGGACCTTCTCCCTCAGGCCTTGTGCGCTGCCCACACCCACTGTGTCTGAGGCCTCACCCCAGCTTTTCTGAGTCACGTGGCCTCCAACCAGGTCAGGACCAGAAATCCCTTTTCTCCCTCAGAGACCTGTCTCCTACCCTAGGCTGTGTCACTCTGAGTCTAGAACTTTCTAAAGACTAAGAGGGCCTTCCAGGTGCCTCTGTCCAGGCTGGTGTGTGGGCTGTGTGCTCCCTTCCCCACCCCAGGTGTCTGTCCACTCTCAGGATGGTCACATGGGCGCTGCTGGAGTGTCCCATGGTGGATGCAAAGTTCCTGCATTTTCTCCCCTCCCCTCAGACCCTCCAAAGGCACACGTGACCCACCACCCCGCCTCTGCCCATGAGGTCACCCTGAGGTGCTGGGCGCTGGGCTTCTACCCTGAGGACATCAGCCTGACCTGGCAGTGTAACGGGGAGGACCAGACCCAGGACATGGAGCTGGTGGAGACCAGGCCTTCGGGGGACGGCACCTTCCAGAAGTGGGCGGCCGTGGGGGTGCCCCCTGGAGAGGAGCAGAGATACACGTGCCATGTGCAGCACGAGGGGCTGCCCGAGCCCCTGACCCTGAGATGGGGTGCGGAGGGGCCGTGGGGGACCTCAGTGGGGTCGGGGCCCTCACCCTCTCTTCCCTTCTTCCTCCAGAGCCGCCTTCTCAGACCTTCATCTTCATCATCATGGGCATCGCTGGGGGCCTGGTTCTGCTGGGAGCTGTGATGTGGGGGAGGAGGTGCTCAAGTAGGCAGGGGTGGCGTCTGAGTTTCTTGTCCCACTGGGGGTTCAAGGTAGACGTGTGTCCTGCCTCCTTCATGGGAAGCACCATCTCAACACATGTGCTGGCCAGTGTGGTGATCTCTGTGCTCACACTTACTCTGTAGTGAGGCCCGTGGGGAAATGAGGGACCCACTTGTCACCTGATGATGCTGGTGGTGGGGACCCCGTTCCCAACCGCCCCAGGTCAGAGGGCAGGTCCCTGCTGAGCACAGACCTCAGGAGGGCAGTGGGTCCAGTCCCCACACATGCACTTCCTCAGGGTTCCTGATCCTGCCCTGGGTCATGCACATGGTTCTGGAAACTTCTCTGGGTCCCAGGACTAGGGCTTCCCTTAGGACCTCACGGCCCTGCCTCCTCCCTGGTCTCTCATGGGATCTGTTCTTCCCACCGGTGGAAAAGAAGGAAGCTACGCTCAGGCTGCCAGTGAGTATTGAGGGGTGACCCCTGAGGACCTGTGACAGTGCAGATGGGAGCCATGGGGGTAACCCACTCCCCATATTTACTCCTTGAATCTTCTGTCCTGGGTCTGACCCTGTCCATTTGTGCCGCCCCCCCCCCCCAGGCAGTGACAGCGCCCAGGGCTCTGATGTGTCTCTCTCGGCTTGTAAAGGTCAGTCCCTGCCGTGGGGAGGGGTGGGCAGAGGGGAGGACTGGGGGGTGGGAGTCAGTGGGACACTGTGAGCATGAAGTGGACTCTGAGAATGTCACCAGTTACAGCCACTGACCTGAATGTGCTCATGATGCTTGTCCTCCACAGCGTGAGGCCGCTGCCTTGTGGGGACTGAGTGATGGAAGATGTGTTCACGCTCCCACTTCCTGACTCAAGAACCTCTGATTGGGGGGCTGGCCTGCTCTGCTCCCCACACTTTCCTGTCAGCAGAGTTGGGCTGGGCCCTCCCTATCGCTGCCTTTACTCCCTGCTGCTCTGAGCTGCCACTTCCTGCTCCATATTGAAATGAGACTCTGATGTGACTTTGTTCATTGCTTGCCATGGAGCGTTGATGGATTAATTAAAGGAGAAGATTCTAAAGTTTGAGAGGAAATGGATGGAAGCACTGAGAACTTTCCAGAAGCCATGTGTTTGCAGTGCTGAGCCTGTCCCCGGTGGGACAGGAGGGGCTGTGAGGACTGAGTGTTGTCGGGGCCTGTGCATGGTCAGTGGTCAGTGCTCAGTGCATCGTGGGCTTTGACGACACTCCTCATCTGGGTCACCTCTCTGCTCCTCTGACCTTGTCCCTCAGTGGAACCCTGTCCCACCAGGACCTGTGGTCACAGGGAATCAGGCCTCCCCCAGGCCTTGTCACGTGTCCTAATGCATCATCGACGCCTGGACAGCGACGCCTTCCTGGGCAGGTCAGCCTGAGCTCAAGCCAGGGTCCCGCCCTCTGCCCTCATCTGCTGGGTGTTTTTATTTCTATTTTTTTTTTTTGGTGGACAGTCTGCCTGTTCCTGCTTCTGTGTGAGAGCTTTGGTCTCACTGTCTGGGTGTCCCCATCTTATAGCCACTGGAGCCATTTTGCCCGTCATTGTCCCACAGGCCCAGGGCTCCCTGCACACAGGACCCCGCGGTGTGGAGAGATGGGTGTTCAGGCTCCTCCTGCTCCTGCCTCCTTCTAGGGCCCTGTTCTCCCCTGTCAGCCCCTCCCTGCTGCTCCAGAGGGGTCCTGGAACTCCTGGGTTCGTGAAATCACATTTGAGATGATAAATATGCAGACATCATCAATCATGATCCTTATTCGGTAATCATTTCATCAATACCATTTATCATGTTAAATCCCCAACAATCAATGTGAAATGAATGCTGCCCTGTGAGATGTTAAAGTCAGTTCCTAATCTAAGGAGGTTAATAAAGTTACATGGAAATTATTCAGGAAATACGTTTTCCCTTTGAGCAGTGCAGCTGTTGAAAGAAGTCTCTCTTTTTTAAGGAATATTGAAGATTTTATGTAAATTTAATCTCAGGGTGGATATGAGCAATACCCGCCTTCCATGGGCACAGTTCTGATGTTGGACTTGGGTCACATCACTCCTGCGAGAGTGGAAATGTCATTTTCTAGAAGAAGATAAACACATTGGAGAATGAAGAGTTGTTTTACCCATTTTCTGTATGTTTAGTCCATTCCTATTTCTGTGAGATTCTGGCGTGTTACAGAAAAAAATCAAGGTAGGAGCTTGGTTTTCAGTGAGTTGCTTCTCACACCTCCATGATTTTACACGGCTGACCCTCTAATTTGGCTGATGGGATGGATAAACCCTGTGAGACAGTGTGGAAGGTGCTATGTATAGAGGTGCCACTTGAGTTTCCAGTTCATCACTGAAATGTAGACACGGGGTTCTGCTCCCACTCGGGGTGTAACATGAGCTTTGCCATCTTGGGGTCCATCTCTGCTGCCAAGGTCACTGTCCCACTGGCCCAAGCCGGTGTCTCCATGGTGTGTCCCTCACAGAGTCACCCCCTGGCCTGTGGCACGTTCTCCCCTGCAAGGCCTCCCTGTGCGATCCCCTGAGACCAGAGGCGCCCCCCCCCCAGCACCCTGATGCTGGCGGCCCCATTACCACTGACACCTGCTGTCCTCCATTTCTGCTCTCTGTGTCCCTGCCTCAGGGGATGCTCACGTGGCTGACGCAGACCTGCCATGTCCTGCTTCCTGGCTCCTCGCTCTGTGTCCCTTGCTGCTGATTTTAAGGGTCGTGGAGCGCCTGGGACCCTGTGCTGCTGGGCGTGACTATTGACGATCTAACCTGTGGATGGCAGTTGCTGTGATATTCACAGCGGCACTGCTCAGGGCTCCTCCACTGGATGCGAATGTGGCCCAGGGAGCCCGCAGGAGCTTCTAGAAGGGCTGCAGGTGTAACTGACAGGGAGCACCGAGAGGCTCAGGGGCACAGCGCGCTGCTCTGATGCGTTCCATCCATTCACAGTCATCCCTGGGCCGCCTAAGGATGGGGACCCTCTGAGAAATGGGTGCTTCTGTGCCTTTGCCTTTGTGCGAACATCAAGGGCCCTGACACCTCGATGGTCTAGCCCAGTGGTTGGCAAAGTCATTAGTCAACAGAGCCAAATATCAACAGTACAACAATTGAAATTTCTTTTGAGAGCCAAATTTTTTAAACTTAAACTATATAGGTAGGTACACTGTTATTAACATAATTAGGGTCCTCCTAAGGCTTAGGACGAGCCACACTCAAGGGGCCAAAGAGCTGCATGTGGCTTGTGAGCTGCAGTTTGCCGACCATGGGGCTAGCTGCCTGCTTGGCAGGGGTTGCTCTGGGGCTGAGCATGGACCCCTGCACCAGGAGGTCCCCAGGTGATGCCCTGTTAGGTTCACCAGGGGTTTCTGGATCCAACCCCAGTAGGGGGCTTGCAGGAGTCAGCCAATCCATGTTTCCATCTCTCTCTGTCTCTCTCTCTCTCTCTCCCTGGGTCAAGGGCACAGGTCAGACCCACAGGCCCCTCATGTCACACCCACAGGCCCCTCGTGTCACACCCACAGGCCCCTCATGTCACACGCACAGGCCCCTCATGTCACACCCACAGCCCCTCATGTCAGACCAACAGACACCATGTTTCAGACCCATAGTTGCAATCTTCTTCATTATTCTTAATTATTTGAATGATCTGTTCTATGCTTCTAAATTGGTTGAATCTTTCACTGAACTGTTCAAATAACGAGTTTACTATATAATGGTACATAAGTATGGGCTCCATTGCACTTGCTGTAGTGGCCTTCTCCAAATACTTTTTTTTATCCGAGCTTGTGTTCATTGATTGGTCGGAAACTTCCCCCAAAATGGTGGGGGTCAGCTTTCCTGCTCCTGAGTAACCACTTCCCAGTCACACTGGAATGAAAGATGTGGGTGCTTTTGGGATGCTTGTCCTGGGACCTGCAGGGGAGAGGTATGGGTCTGCAGTCACTGAGCCCAATGGACTGAATGAAGGTCCTGGGTTCCATTTCAGTCAAGGTCATGTACTGGTTGGGGGCAGGATCCTTGGCCCTGGTCCCGTGCTTGGGGGAGGCAACCAATCAGCGTGTCTCTTTCAATAGATGTTTCTCTCTGTCTCTTCACCTCCTTTCCACTCTCTCTAAATATCAATGGAAAATATATCCTCCAGTGAGGTTTAGCACCAGCACAACCATGAACAACAACAAAAGGTAAAATAAAATAAATAAAATAAAATAAAATAAAAATGCAAGAAAGAAATGTCTAAGAACCAAGACAGGGCCTCCCCGTGAAGATCTCCACTGTCGACACCACTGTCCAGCACAGGTGCCCGAGGTGGGTACTAACCATCACACCTGCTCATAGAGAAGGAACAGGCCTGGGGCAGGTGTGTGACTGTCCTGAGGTCACACAGGGAATGAGTCCTGAGCTGGGATTTGAACCCAGGTAGGGTGCCCTGGGCATGCCTGCTCCGCCCTTGTGAAAAACTACTTCTCCCTTCCAGGAAACACCAGCAGAAGCCCAGCTCAGGACTCACTTGGCACGTCTGGGTCTCCTGTGCACTTATCTCATGGCCACACACGCATGTGGTCGGTGTGATGTTGTCCTGCAGACAAATTCCATGATACCTCGTGGAGGCAGCCTGGATGTGTGCTGTCCGTTCCCAGGAGAGCTCAGCTACAGGCGTCAGAACTCAATGCAGTGCCTGCTCTCCTCACTCCAGAGTCTGCTCAGTGGCGCTGTCTACTCTCCGTGACTCAGAGTTCCCCGGAGTCAGAGCCTGGCACACAATCTGGGTGCTCAGGGGTGTCCGTGGGGTGAGAGACTGACAGGAGAAGGATGGGGGCCTGGAGGAAGAGCTCCACATGGCAGCAGGGGGCTGGCCACAGCTGGCCTTCCTCACACCGCCAAGAACCACCGACTCATTCCACAGACATCTAAGGAGTCATGATTGCTCCTGAGGGCAGGGAGCCCTTTCCACCCTGGCCTCTGGGGTAGCTGCCTGCCATGGTGCTGCCCGCTGCCTCCTCCCGCCCCCCCTGGCCACCAGGAGCCGACCCTGCCCCGCCTGGCTCCTCCCTGGTCTAAGCCGACCTGTACCCCAATGTCCTCGGGACCTTCCCAACTGTTTCTGCCCAAAACCCCGCTTTCGAGGGAGGCGGAGGCCAGGGCCGGGGTCGGTGAGCGGGCAGAGCTGCCCAGGGTTGGGGCTGGGGAAGCTTCTGTTCCGAGTGGACTTGACCTTTTTCCTGAGTTCAAAGTAGCGTGAGTTTTTCTTCTGAATTTTGTCCCAGTTCGCAAAGGGCAATGAGAAGTGGAGGCACCCAGATCTCCCCTCTGCCCACCCCTCCTGACCCCCGCCCGCCGCCCCCCCAACACCTCCGTGGTAGGTGCCTCCGCATAGTCCCCTGCCCCCCACTCCCTCGGGCACACACCCTATGGGGGTGGGGGGCAACGAGGCGGGACGGGGCCCAGGAGAGGAGCAAGGGTGGGCTCCTTGGGCAGAGGGGCAGCTGAAGGCAGGGGAGGGGCCTGGCAGCAGGCTCCATGGCCCGCGACCCAGGAAGGCAGGAGGAGGACGGAGATGCTGGCTCTGAGAAGCGTGTGGAAACAATTCACCAGCATCTGGCCAGAAAGAAAGTCACTGATGGGGTGCCAGCCAGGCCCGGGTTCTGTGGGGGCGCCACCCTCGCGGGTGCGGTCGGGGGAGGGGTTTTGGGAACCCACCCAGTGCCTGGGCAGCCATTCCTGCCCTTGAGTCTAGAGAGGGGACCCGGTGAGAGGTGGTGGAGGTGAATGCTCCCCCATTTCCAGCCACGGGAGAAACCCGGGGATACGCACACCCACTGGAGCCCCAGGACCAGGTCAACTCACGTCCCTCTCAGAGGCAGGGAAAGGGCCGGCCCCGCACCAGGGCCGCCGGGGCGTTGGTTCTGGACACTGGGCTGTGACCAGGAGCCAGGCTGTGCTCCCAGAGGTCTGTGCGGGCCTGGCTGGGGGTGGGGGTGGTCCTTCTGTCCGACCTCCATGGGGTCTGACCAGGGGCTCTGTAGTTCCTCCCCTGCACCCCCTCCCGTGTATCCGGCCCTCGGCCTGGAACAGGGGCAACGCCAGGCCCCACCGCACCTGCCGGGTGAGTGAGGGGAGCAGCCTGGGCCGCCCTCGCCTGGTCCCTGAATCCATCTCAGTCCCAAATTCCAAACACACCCCGAAGCCGTGTCCTCCGGGAACCCCTCACCCTCCAGGTCCAGCCGCTTCCCACGGCTCGGAACTCACGGTTTCCGATGGCTCTCACGGGTGACGGTGACCCCACGGCGTGAGGGAGGAGGACAGATCGCAGCGAGCTCCCGCCAAGCAGAATCCTACTGGTCTGCGACCGGGTCTCCATCGCTGCAGACCAGGCTGGGCTTTTTGATTTATTTATTTATTTTAAATATATTTTATTGATTTTTTACAGAGAGGAAGGGAGAGGGACAGACAGCTAGAAGCATCGATGAGAGAGAAACATCGATCAGCTGCCTCCTGCTCACCCGCTGCTAAGGTACATGTGCCCGCAACTAAGGTACCTGCCCTTGACCAGAATCGAACCTGGGACACTTCATCCTCAAGCCGATGCTCTGCCCACTGAGCCCAGCAGGGTAGGGCGGGCTTTTTTATTATTTTAAAAATAAATTATTTTCTTTTTAAATTACTTCTAGGGACAGAAAGAGAGGGGGCGGGGAGAGAAACGTTGAACCTATTGAGCTTGAACCCCAAACCAGGGCATGTGCCCAAACGGGGAATCGAACCCGCGACCCTCCGTGACCCCTCGGCAGCCTGGCCCACTGTGGTATCCCTGAGCCACACCCGCCAGGGCAGGGTCTGCATGCCTGGGTCCTTCAAATAGTTCAGACGCGTGCTAAGCCGCTCATAGGCCAACACGCCCCATGGGGCCTCAAGAGTTTCTCTCCCGGAAACCATGTGTGAGCGGATTATGAAAAATGGATCAACCCTGGTCTCTAACCAATCACAGGGCAGGGAGGGAACTGGAAGTGAAGCCCGGAGTGGGTATATAAACAGGCAGGTTTCAGCGCCTGGCACAGAGTTCACCAGTCCGGGCTGCAAGAGCTGCGGGTGTGGGCGCTGCAGAGGCGGTGAGTGGGGCGAGGGCATCCGAGGCCTGGGGTTTGGAAGTGAGTTTTCACAATAAGACAATGTCTGTAGGAGCTTAATTCTCTTAGGATTCTTTTGTGCTGTCTCTTGTCTGGAACAAAGTAGAAATGTTTGGGGGAAATTATAGCTTGATACATACAACATATTAAATCCCATGGAATTCCAGGTTGTAAATATTTCTTTTCTGTATTTTCCTATAGAATTATGACCAAATAGTGATTATAATTTACCAATGGACTTGCTGTCTCTTATATTTTTTTAATTGATGGTTTTTGAAAGAGAGAGAGAGAGAGAGAGAGAGAGAGAGAGAGAGAGATTTGTTGCTGCACTTAGCATTGCATTCATTGGTTGACTCTTGTCTGTGCCCTGACCAGGCATGGAATCTGCAAACTTGACCTAGGAGAAAGACACACTAACCAACTGAGCTGTCTTGAGGACAAGCAATAAATGCTGATGGTATTGTTGAAATAGATTTTGGAGCTCAGCCGGTGTGGCTCAGTTGTTGAGTGTCAACCAATGAACCAACAGATCACTGGATTATTTCCTAGTCAGGCACATGCCCAGTTTTCAGGCTCAGTCCCCTTTGGGGGGCCAGTAGGTGTAAACTAATTGATGTTTCTTTCTCTCTCTCTCTCTCTCTCTCTCTCTCTCTCTCTCTCTTCATTCATCTCTCTCAAATCAATAAAATGAAATATTGTTTAAGAGAAGAATACTATGGGTTAACTTCCAGGCTACTCAATATGGGACCAGTGAGGGGTGTTTAGCATTGGGTGGATCAGGAGGTGAAACTCATTTCATTCTCTCCTCTCTTCCCTCAGGAACTGAGGTCCTGTTACCAAGTCCATACCTTCTGTCGATCTCCATCAGGAGCTGGCTCAGACCGGGATTGCTGCAGTCCCATTGGAGACGTATCCAGGGAATATGGCTACAGACCAGGCATTTTCCAATGGTCATGGGCACCCACAGGGCAGCCTGGGCTGGGCGCTGCCACCTGCCAGACGACCCCGGGGAAACCTCATTGAAGGACAGCACTGGGACTCTGAGAGGTGGCACGTGCTCTTCAGAGCCTTCCAACACCCAGAGGACGCGGACCCCCTCCAGAGCGTGCACACAATGTCTGCGCTCCTCCATCGCTGGCTGAGGCCCGATGTGCTCACCAAGAAGCAGATCTTGGATAAGCTTCTGCTGGAGAAGTTCATGACCTGCATGCCCCTGGAGCTGCAGGTCTTGGTGAAGGAGAGGCGCGTGCAGAGCTTCGAGGAACTGAAGGTCTTGCTGAGAAATAAGGAGAAACCCAGGAAATGGGTGAGTGGGACCCTCATGATGGGCAGCGGGCAGGGGGCCGGTAAATGTACACAGCGGCATTCTTTAATTTTCTGTGTTTTATTTTTTAAATAGATTTTTGTTGATTTCAGAGAGGGAGGGAGGGAGGGAGGGAGATAGAAACATCAATGATTAGAAAGAATCATTGAATGGCACTTCCTGCATGCCTCAGTGGTTTGCCCTGGACTGCAATAAAATAGTGACCTCCTAGTTCATAGGCTGATGCTCCACCACTGAAATTGTGAGTGCTGAGTAGGACACATGATGGGAGTATGATATATCCCGGGTCTTATCCTGTTTAATTTTCTCCCCACAGAAGGTCATCACCTTGCAAGAGCAGAAGTATCTTCTGGAGAATTCCTATGTCCAGGTGGCCGATGAGGAAGTCGGTGACACAGACTATGTGTTGGACTTGTCCATGAAGTCCCCATCCCCCATCAGTCAGACGGGGGTACATCCTGAGAACAGCCAGGAGGTCAATGGAGAGCCGGGGAACCAGCCAGGAACCAGTGACGTGGTGTGGGGACAGGTGAGTGTGTGATGCCCTGATCTGTGGGGACAGGTGGGAGCCGGTACAAGGGGACTCGGTGACCGTAGCTGCTACAGCATTTGGGACATTTGACACAGGATAGAAAGGGACCCATGAATGCATCCAGCGGATGCATTACGCCCATGGGCATTTCTGAACCAATGTGGTCCACAGGCCAATAAAAATCTAATTTTCCTCTAGGCATTATCAGTCGTGAGGAGTGGGGAGATCGGGGTTCAGAATCGCTTTGCCTCCACTGTTGAAGGCAGCGAGCAGTTGAGATACCCGGAGAGGCAGCTTAGAGAATGAAGACTAAGCTCTGTGGCCTTGGCCTGTGTTGATTAGCTGTTGCAGCTTCAGACCCAGACTGCAGGGCTGTGGGTTTCATTCCCAGTCAAGGGCACATTCGTGAGTTGCAGGTTCCATTCCCTGGCCAGTTGGGGTGATTGCAGGAGTCAACCAGTCAATGTGTCTCTCATATTTATGTCTCTGTCTGTCTCTCCTTTTGCCTCTCTCTCTCTCTCTCTCTCTCTCTCTCTCTCCCTCTCTCTCTCTCTTTCTCTTGCTCTACTTTCTCTATACCACCCTTCCTTGCTATCCCAAACTCAATGGAAAAATATCCTGGGGTGAGAATTAACAACAACAACAAAAAGAGTAAGGAGTGTAATGTATGGGCTTGACTTAAGGTGTGGTGGGTACACATAAGGACAGACTTGGGAGTATAGGTGATGGGGTTGGCCCCAAGGAAGTCTAGGCAGAGCCACAAAACTGTGCTGTTAGGTAAGCTGGGGTCTCAGGTCAGGGAGATGGACAGGACGGGGGAAAGAGGGATGGAGCTTCCCACCCCTGGCTTCAGACACATTTAACCCCCCTTGCTTACCCACTGTCAGGGGCAGAAAGTCTTCCTGCCAGAGATGATTCCCACGAAAAGTGATCTGGAGGGTGTGAGACCCATGGAGAATTTGGTGAATTTAGAGAAGGATATGATGGAAGACAGAGAAGAGGCAGCAGTACTCACGTCTCTAGACCCTCTGCTTCCCAGCAGTCCCGGTGAGTATGGATACTGGCCTTGTAGAGTAATGATTATTGTGTCATAAATCAGCGAGCTACATACAAGACGCCTTAATGAGCCAATTGGTTAGGAGTCTTTATTACATGCAGGCTCAGAGCAGAATATCTCTGTCAAATTCGGAGAAAACAAAGGAAAGAGTATGCCTCTTTTATATCCTTCCAGGTCTTTGTGTAAGTTATTTTTGCAGACACCTTGTTACCTTGAGTACATATCGTATCTAACAAACACCTCGCATGGAAATATGATCAGTGTCAGCTTCTCAGCCCCTCAGGTTCCATCGCTAGTTTGCCAGGTCAGACAGTTAAGTTTATCTTTTCTATTTTTTAAGCCAAAAAACAAAGTTAATTTACAGAATAACAGACCTTCTGAACATGGCAGAGTTGACTTACAGAACAAGGGACTCTCTGAAAATAGCAGAGCATTTCAAACAGCAGTGTCACAGAACAGAGATTACTGTGCTTCATTATTGATGCCCCCTCTGCTGGGTCCCCACCTGGGCATCCAGCGTGGTCCTCTATTGGGGATGGTTGTCTCTCAATGCCAAGTTTCCTCCATCACAGACTCCCTGGTGCACAAAGGTCTAAATTCTTGGGTTTGTTCGTTGATGGGACTGTTTTTCAACCTACATTAGCTTTGGTTCAAAGGCGTTTGGTAGTGTTAAAAGTGCTCTTTTAATAAAAAAATATATACTTATATTTATTTATAGAGAGAGAGGACGGGAGATGGAGAGAGGTAGAAACATGGATGATTAGGAAAATCATCGATTGGCTGCCTCCTGCCTGGCATCCACCGGGGGGTCGAGCCCCAAAACCCGGGCATGTGCCCTGACAGGGAGTGGAGGTGGCGACCTCTTGCTTCCTGGGTGGATGCTCAGTCCATGAGCTGAGTTGAAAGTGCTCTTTTATTAATGTTGTGTGTTGAATACTTTCTTTCAGGAGACTCGGTGAAGACAGAGGGGGAGCAGAACCCGCAGGACGGAATTGGTCTGGAGCGTGTGGATGTCCGTGACGTGCCTCCCACCCACGTTCCGGGGACACAGGCCTTGAGTCAGCATCCAAAGAGAAGAGATTCTGGGAATCCAGGAGGTGCCCCCAAGAGAAAAAGGGGCAACACTCCCACCTTCCAAGAGGAGCCTCAAGAAGGAGCCATGTCGTGGGACACAGGAGAAGTCACCAGATGGCACAGGTGCCATTCAGTGGGTGCATCAAGCACCGTGGAGCCAACTGCTCACCCTGTTGGCAAGGAATCCAGGAGGAAGCTACCCTACGAGTGTGAAGACTGCAGCAAGAGGTTCACCTACAGATCACAGTTAGAACTTCACCTGAGGACACACACAGGAGAGAGACCCTTCCAGTGCCTTGACTGTCCCAAGAGGTTCACTCGGTTCTCAGACCTCCGTGTCCACCAGCGGATCCACACGGGGGAGAAGCCGTTCTGCTGTACATTCTGCGAGAAGAGGTTCACCCACAAGTCCACGCTGCGTGACCACCAGCGGGTCCACACCCAGGAGAAGCCTTACCAGTGCGCCGTCTGCCAGAAAAGGTTCATCCAACGCACGAACCTCAACAAACACATGCGCACCCACTCGGGCCCGAAACCCTACCTGTGTCCCCACTGCCACCTGGCCTTCCGCCATCAGGGGACATTTAAACGCCACCAAAGGACACATGTCAACGAGGTGCCCCCGGGACTCCCGGTCCCTTCTGACCAGGAAGGAAACTAACTGGTCTCTCCCCTGTGTGTCCTCTGGTGAAGGTCTGAGATTTGTAACTGAACCTTTTGCTTCAAAAATGGTCTATGAGCAATGAGACAGATGGGATTCTATGAGTTAGAATTGTGGTTCTTGAGTAATTACTCATGTTTCCTATTGGCCCCATACTCTGTCAGTCTTGCTGTTTGTTTCAATAAATATTTCACGATCCAACCCTTATCCCTTGTTTGTCCTCTGTTGTCCTTTCTTTCGTTGCAGAATAGGGAGGTCCCAGGAGAGTGGCCTGATGCCCTACAGAATACCCAGTGCCATGTGGATGTCAGATACACCACATTTTTTATTTTCTAAAAATATATAAATATTTGTATGGATTTCAGAGGGGAAGGCAGAAGGAAGAGAGAGATGGACACATCAATGATGAGACAATGATGCCCTGATCTGTTTTGCTGAGTGGATAGAGCGTCGGCCTGTGGTCTGAAGGATCCAGGTTCGCTTCCAGTCAAGGCCATGTCTCTTGGTTGCGGGCACATCCCCAGGAGGGGGCGTGCAGGAGGCAGCTGATCGGTATTTCTCTCTCATTGATGTTTCTGACTCTCTATCCCTCTCCCTTCCTCTCTGTAAAAAAAACAATAAAATATATTTTTTAATAAAAATAAAAATAAATTACATTTTTAAAAAATGATGAGAGAATCATGGATTGGCTGCCTCCTGCACGCCCCCCTACTGGGGATGCAGCCCGAAACCCGCACATGTGATCTTGAATGGTATTGAACCTGGGACTTTTCAGTCCGCAGGCCAACGCTCTATCCACGGAGCAAAACCAGCCAGAACCACAGCATTTTTTAGATGTGTGTGTTCTGAATTATTCTTTATCTGACATTCGCATTTCACTGAGCATGGTGGTTGGAGAGGGAGACAGGGGGATGGAGAGAGAGAGAGAAAGAAAAAGAGAGAGAGAAAGAGAGAGAGAGAGAGAGAGAGAGAGAGAGAGAGAGAGAGAGAGAGATTGGTTGCTCCCTGAAGGCACCTGAACCAAGGATTCAATCTTTTGCTGCACAAGATGGTGCTAAACCAAGGGAGACTCTCCCCCACCCAGGATTGGTTGCCACACCCAGAGATAAGCCTTTGCCTGGTGTGGGGTGTGGCTCCCCAGGGGATTCTCCTGTATGAATGACTCGGCTGGATCAGGGCTCTGGTTGCCCAGTGTGGTAACCACGCTGGCTGCTCTGTGGTGACTCCAGGTCTGCAAAGTCTCTGCAATCAGAGAGTCCACTTCAGTGGCTGGAACACCCACCTGGATGCCCAGCCCACACAGAATGGACTCTGCTGTGTGTCCGGAAGGTCTGCTCATCACCACCCTGGGCCCCACACCTGGACATTGTCCAGGAGGGAGAGTCAGGACTCAGGAGGAGGGTGAGTGGGTTCTGTGTGACAAACAATTCAGTCACTCCTGCCTCTCCAGCTGTGCCCCTGACCACATGCATCCATACATCTGGGCTACTTGTTGGCAATGAAAACCTATTAAAGCAGCCCTGTTGGGTGGCTATGTGGTTAGACCCTCAAACCGAAGTGTCCCTGGTTTAGGAACCAGTCAATGGCACCTACCTCGGTTGTAGGTATAATCCCCACTCCAGTTGAAACACATGGGGGAGGCAACCAATCCATGTGTCTCTCTCATGTTGATAATTCTCTCTCTTCTTTCCTCTCTGAAATCAATAAAAAAAATATATATATATATATAAAATCAATGGAAAATATATCCTCTGGTGAGGATTTGAAAAAAAAATTAAAAATAAAACCTCCGGAAGCAGAAACTCGGGGCATGGGTCCAGCACGCTGGTGCCCTGAGCCCCCCAGGTGGTGGTCCTACTGTGCTTCCTCAACCACAGCCGGTCCTCCCTGGTTCCCACACCCGGATCACCTGGGGCTTCATTTGGGGTTTGTTCTTGAAATGATTACAGCGTCACAGGCAGTGGCAACACTAGCCCATGGAGGTCTCCTGTATTAAAAAAATAGATGCCTGCAAGCCGCTCGAGGTGGGTGTATTTAAGCATCAGAAAGGGGACAGGATGGTGGGCCTACTCCCCTGTTTCCTGCGTTCCGGCTCTTTTCAGAGTCCACCGTGACTCTGGTCCTGACAGAATCAGCATCTCTCAATCCAACTCCCTCTGGAACTCTGTTTTGTTTCTCTTGTTAATCATCACCCAAGGTTATATTTCCCATTGGTTTTTGAGAGAGAGAGGAATGGAGGAAAAAAGAGAGAGAGAGAGAGAGAGAGAGAGAGAGAGAGAGAGAGAGAATATGGGGAGAGAAAGAGAGAGTGAGAACAATTAATTAGTTCTTGGATAAGCTTCTGCTGGACAAGTTTATGACCTGCGTGCCCCTGGAGCTATTAATACAGTTAGACCTTCACCATGGGGTCACACCCAGGAGAGAGACCCTTCCAATGCCTTGTGTGTCTCAAGGGGTCCATTCAAGCCTCGGACCTCCACGTCCACCTGCGGATCCACACGGGGGAGAAGCCGTTCGGCTGTAAAGTCTGCAAGAAGAGGTTCACCCACGAGTCCACGCTGCGTGGAAGATCTCCACTGTCAACACCACTGTCAAGGACAGGTGCCCAAGGTGGGTACTAACCATCACACCTGCTCATAGAAAAGGAACAGGCCTGGGGCCCGGGGGGGGGCGGGCGGGGAGGGGGCGGTGACTGTCCCGAGGTCACACAGGGAATGAGTCCTGAGCTGGGATTTGACCCCAAGTAGGGTGCCCTGGGCATGCCTGCTGGGCCCTTGTGAGAAACTGCCTCTCCCTTCCAGGAAACACCAGCAGAAGCCCAGCTCGGGACTCACTTGGCACGTCTGGGTCCCCTGTGCACTTCTCTCATGGCCCCCACATGCGTGTGGTTCGTGTGATGTTGTCCTGCAGACAAATCCCATGATACCTCATGGAGGCAACCTGGGTATGTGCGTTCCCTTTCTAGGAGAGCTCAGCTACAGGCGTCAGCACTCACAGCAGTGCCTCCTCTCCTCACTCCAGAGTCTGCTCAGTGGCGCTGTCTACTCTACGTGACTCAGATTTCCCCGGAGTCAGAGCCTGGCACACCCACGGGTGCTCAGGGGTGTCTGTGGGGTGAGTGACTGACAGGAGAAGGATGGGGGCCTAGAGGTAGAGCTCCAAATGGCAGCAGTGGGCTGGCCACAGCTGGCCTTCCTCACACCACCAAGAACCACCAACTCATTCCACAGACATCTAAGGAGCCATGATTGCTCCTGAGGGCGGGGAGCCCTTTCCACCCTGGCCTCTGGGATAGCCGCCTGCCATGGTGCTGCAGGCGGCCCCCTCCAGCCCCCCTGGCCACCAGGAGCCGACCCTGCCCCGCCTGGCTCCTCCCTGGTCTAAGCAGACCTGCACCCCAATGTCCTCGGGTCCTTCCCAGCTGTTTCTGCCCAAACCTCCCCCCCCACCCCCCCACCCCGCCCCACCCCCCCCCCCCCGCTTTCGCGGGAGGCGGGGCCGGGGTCGGTGAGCGGGCGGAGCTGCCCATGGTTGGGGCTGGGGGAGCTTCCGTTCCGAGTGGACTTGACCTTTTTCCTGAGTTCAAGTAGCGTGAGTTTTTCTTCTGAATTTTGTCCCAGTTCGCAAAGGGCAGTGAGAAGTCCAGGCACCCAGATCTCCCCTCCGCCCACCCCTCCTGACCCTGCCCGCCCCCCCCCCAACACCCCCAGTGGAATGGGCCTCCGCATCGTTCCCTGCCCCCCCTCACTCGGGCACACACCATATGGGAATGGGGGGCAATGAGGCGGGCCAGTGGCCCTGGAGAAGAGCAAGGGTGGGCTCCTTGGGCAGAGGGGCAGCTGAGGGCAGGGGAGGGGCCTGGCAGCGGGCTCCATGGTCCGCGACCCAGGAAGGCAGGAGGTGGAGGGAGATGCCGGCTCTGAGAAGCGGGTGGAAACAATTCACCAGCATCTGCCCAGAAATAAAGTCACTGATGAGGTACCAGCCCGGTTCCGGGTTCTATGGGGGCGCCACCCTCGCGGGTGCGGTGGGGGAGAGGGGTTTTGGGGATCGCACCCAGCGCCTGGGCAGCCATTCCTGCCCTTGAGTCTAGAGAGGGGACCCGGTGAGAGGTGATGGAGGTGAAGGCACCCCCATTTCCACCCACGGGAGATACTCACACCCGCTGGAGTCCCAGGACCAGGTCACTCCACGGTCCCTCTCAGAGGCAGGGAAAGGGCTGGCTCCGTACCAGGGCCGCCGGTGGGTGGTTCTGGAGACTGGGCTGTGACCAGGAGCCAGGCTGTGCTCCCAGAGGTCTGTGCGGGCCTGACTGGGGGCGGGGAGGGGTTGTCCTTCTGTCTGACCTCCTTGGGGTCTGGCCAGGGGCTCTGTAGTTCCTCCCCTGCACCCCCTCCCGTGTATCCGGCCCTTGGCCTGGAACAGGGCCCACGCCAGGCCCCGCCCACCTGCTCGGTGAGTGAGGGGAGCAGCCTGGGCTGCCCTCGCCTGGTCCCTGAATCCATCTCAGTCCCAACTTCCAAACACACCCCGAAGCCGTGACCTCCTGGACCCCCCTCACCCTCCAGGTCCAGCCGCTTCCCACGGCTCAGAACTCACAGCTTCCGATGGCTCTCACGGGTGACGGTGACCCCAGGGCGTGAGGGAGGAGGAGAGAGGGCAGCGAGCTCCGGCCAAGCGGAATGCTACTGGTTTGCGACCGGGTCTCCATCGCTGCAGACCAGGCTGGGCTTTTTGATGTATTTATTTATTTTAAATATATTTTATTGATTTTTTACAGAGAGGAAGGGAGAGGGACAGACAGCTAGAAGCATCGATGAGAGAGAAACATCGATCAGCTGCCTCCTGCTCACCCGCTGCTAAGGTACATGTGCCCGCAACTAAGGTACCTGCCCTTGACCAGAATCAAACCTGGGACACTTCAGTCCTCAGTCCACTGAGCCCAGCAGGGTAGGGCGGGCTTTTTTATTATTTTAAAAATAAATTATTTTCTTTTTAAATTACTTCTAGGGACAGAAAGAGAGGGGGCGGGGAGAGAAACGTTGAACCTATTGAGCTTGAACCCCAAACCAGGGCATGTGCCCAAACGGGGAATCGAACCCGCGACCCTCCGTGACCCCTCGGCACCCAGGCCCACTGTGGTATCCCTGAGCCACACCCCCCAGGGCAGGGTCTGCGTGCCTGGGTCCTTCAAATGGATCAGACGCGTGCTAAGCCGCTCATAGGCCAACACGCCCCATGGGGCCTCAGGAGTTTCTCTCCGGGAAACCATGTGTGAGCGGATTATGAAAAATGGATCAACCCTGGTCTCTAACCAATCACAGGGCAGGGAGGGAACTGGAAGTGATGCCCGGAGCGGGTATATAAACAGGCAGGTTTCAGCGCCTGGCACAGAGTTCGCCAGTCCGGGCTGCAGGAGCTGCGGGTGTGGGCGCTGCAGAGGCGGTGAGTGGGGCGAGGGCATCCGAGGCCTGGGGTTTGGAAGGGAGTTTTCACAATAAGACAATATCTGTAGGAGCTTAATTCTCTTAGGATTCTTTTGTGCTGTCTCTTGTCTGGAACAAAGTAGAAATGTTTGGCGGAAATTATAGCTTGATACATACAACATATTAAATCCCATGGAATTCCAGGTTGTAAATATTTCTTTTCTGTATTTTCCTATAGAATTATGACCAAATAGTGATTATAATTTACCAATGGACTTGCTGTATCTTATATTTTTTTAATTGATGGTTTTTGAAAGAGAGAGAGAGAGAGAGAGAGAGAGAGAGATTTGTTGTTGCACTTAGCATTGCATTCATTGGTTGACTCTTGTCTGTGCCCTGACCAGGCATGGAATCTGCAAACTTGACCTAGGAGAAAGACACACTAACCAACTGAGCTGTCTTGAGGACAAGCAATAAATGCTGATGGTATTGTTGAAATAGATTTTGGAGCTCAGCCGGTGTGGCTCAGTTGTTGAGTGTCAACCAATGAACCAACAGATCACTGGATTGTTTCCTAGTCAGGCACATGCCCAGTTTTCAGGCTCAGTCCCCTTTGGGGGGCCAGTAGGTATAAACTAATTGATGTTTCTCTCTCTCTCTCTCTCTCTCTCTCTCTCTCTCTCTCTCTCTCTCTCTTCATTCATCTCTCTCAAATCAATAAAATGAAATATTGTTTAAGAGAAGAATACTATGGGTTAACTGCCAGGCTACTCAGTATGGGACCAGTGAGGGGTGTTTAGCATTGGGTGGATCAGGAGGTGAAACCATTTCATTCTCTCCTCTCTTCCCCCAGGAACTGAGGTCCTGTTACCAAGTCCATACCTTCTGTTGATCTCTATCAGGAGCTGGCTCAGGCCGGGATTGCTGCAGTCCCATTGGAGACGTATCCAGGGAATATGGCTACAGACCAGGCATTTTCCAATGGTCATGGGCACCCACAGGGCAGCCTGGGCTGGGCGCTGCCACCTGCCAGACGACCCCGGGGAAACCTCACTGAAGGACAGCACTGGGACTCTGAGAGGTGGCACGTGCTCTTCAGAGCCTTCCAACACCCAGAGGACGCGGACCCCCTCCAGAGCGTGCACACAATGTCTGCGCTCCTCCATCGCTGGCTGAGGCCCGATGTGCTCACCAAGAAGCAGATCTTGGATAAGCTTCTGCTGGAGAAGTTCATGACCTGCATGCCCCTGGAGCTGCAGGTCTTGGTGAAGGAGAGGCGCGTGCAGAGCTTCGAGGAACTGAAGGTCTTGCTGAGAAATAAGGAGAAACCCAGGAAATGGGTGAGTGGGACCCTCATGATGGGCAGCGGGCAGGGGGCCGGTAAATGTACACAGCGGCATTCTTTAATTTTCTGTGTTTTATTTTTTAAATAGATTTTTGTTGATTTCAGAGAGGGAGGGAGGGAGGGAGGGAGATAGAAACATCAATGATTAGAAAGAATCATTGAATGGCACTTCCTGCATGCCTCAGTGGTTTGCCCTGGACTGCAATAAAATAGTGACCTCCTAGTTCATAGGCTGATGCTCCACCACTGAAATTGTGAGTGCTGAGTAGGACACATGATGGGAGTATGATATATCCCGGGTCTTATCCTGTTTAATTTTCTCCCCACAGAAGGTCATCACCTTGCAAGAGCAGAAGTATCTTCTGGAGAATTCCTATGTCCAGGTGGCCGATGAGGAAGTCGGTGACACAGACTATGTGTTGGACTTGTCCATGAAGTCCCCATCCCCCATCAGTCAGACGGGGGTACATCCTGAGAACAGCCAGGAGGTCAATGGACAGCCGGGGAACCAGCCAGGAACCTGTGACGTGGTGTGGGGACAGGTGAGTGTGTGATGCCCTGATCTGTGGGGACAGGTGGGAGCCGGTACAAGGGGACTCGGTGACCGTAGCTGCTACAGCATTTGGGACATTTGACACAGGATAGAAAGGGACCCATGAATGCATCCAGCGGATGCATTACGCCCATGGGCATTTCTGAACCAATGTGGTCCACAGGCCAATAAAAATCTAATTTTCCTCTAGGCATTATCAGTCGTGAGGAATGGGGAGAGGGGGGTTCAGAATCGCTTTGCCTCCACTGTTGAAGGCAGCGAGCAGTTGAGATACCCGGAGAGGCAGCTTAGAGAATGAAGACTAAGCTCTGTGGCCTTGGCCTGTGTTGATTAGCTGTTGGAGCTTCAGACCCAGACTGCAGGGCTGTGGGTTTCATTCCCAGTCAAGGGCACATTCTTGAGTTGCAGGTTCCATTCCCTGCCCAGTTGGGGTGATTGCAGGAGTCAACCAGTCAATGTGTCTCTCATATTTATGTCTCTGTCTGTCTCTCCTTTTGCCTCTCTCTCTCTCTCTCTCTCTCTCTCTCTCTCTCTCTCTCTCTCTCTCTCTTTCTCTTGCTCTACTTTCTCTATACCACCCTTCCTTGCTATCCCAAACTCAATGGAAAAATATCCTGGGGTGAGAATTAACAACAACAACAAAAAGAGTAAGGAGTGTAATGTATGGGCTTGACTTAAGGTGTGGTGGGTACACATAAGGACAGACTTGGGAGTATAGGTGATGGGGTTGGCCCCAAGGAAGTCTAGGCAGAGCCACAAAACTGTGCTGTTAGGTAAGCTGGGGTCTCAGGTCAGGGAGATGGACAGGACGGGGGAAAGAGGGATGGAGCTTCCCACCCCTGGCTTCAGACACATTTAACCCCCCTTGCTTACCCACTGTCAGGGGCAGAAAGTCTTCCTGCCAGAGACGATTCCCACGAAAAGTGATCTGGAGGGTGTGAGACCCATGGAGAATTTGGTGAATTTAGAGAAGGATATGATGGAAGACAGACAAGAGGCAGCAGTACTCACATCTCTAGACCCTCCGCTTCCCAGCAGTCCCGGTGAGTATGGAAACTGGCCTTGTAGAGTAATGATTATTGTGTCATAAGTCAGCGAGCTACATACAAGACGCCTTAATGAGCCAATTGGTTAGGAGTCTTTATTACATGCAGGCTCAGAGCAGAATATCTCTGTCAAATTCGGAGAAAACAAAGGAAAGAGTATGCCTCTTTTATATCCTTCCAGGTCTTTGTGTAAGTTATTTTTGCAGACACCTTGTTACCTTGAGTACATATCGTATCTAACAAACACCTCGCATGGAAATATGATCAGTATCAGCTTCTCAGCCCCTCAGGTTCCATCGCTAGTTTGCCAGGTCAGACAGTTAAGTTTATCCTTTCTATTTTTTAAGCTAAAAAACAAAGTTAATTTACAGAATAACAGACCTTCTGAACATGGCAGAGTTGACTTACAGAACAAGGGACTCTCTGAAAATAGCAGAGCATTTCAAACAGCAGTGTCACAGAACAGAGATTACTGTGCTTCATTATTGATGCCCCCTCTGCTGGGTCCCCACCTGGGCATCCAGCGTGGTCATCTATTGGGGACGGTTGTCTCTCAATGCCAAGCCTCCTCTATCACAGACTCCCTGGTGCCCAAAGGTCTAAATTCTTGGGTTTGTTCGTTGATGGGACTGTTTCTCAACCTACATTGGCTTTGGTTCAAAGGCGTTTGGTAGTGTTAAAAGTGCTCTTTTAATAAAGAAATATATACTTATATTTATTTTTAGAGAGAGTGGAGGGGAGATGGAGAGAGATAGAAACATGGATGATTAGGAAAATCATCGATTGGCTGCCTTCTGCCTGGTATCCACCGGGGGGTCGAGCCCCAAAACCCGGGCATGTGCCCTGAAAGGGAGTGGAGGTGGCGACCTCTTGCTTCCTGGGTGGATGCTCAGTCCATGAGCTGAGTTGAAAGTGCTCTTTGATTAATGTTGTGTGTTGAATGCTTTCTTTCAGGAGACTCGGTGAAGACAGAGGGGGAGCAGAACCCGCAGGACGGAATTGGTCTGGAGCGTGTGGATGTCCGTGACGTGCCTCCCACCCACGTTCCGGAGACACAGGCTTTGAGTCAGCATCCAAAGAGAAGAGGTTCTGGGAATCCAGGAGGTGCCCCCAAGAGAAAAAGGGGCAACACTCCCACCCCCCAAGAGGAGCCTCAAGAAGGAGCCATGTCGTGGGACACAGGAGAAGTCACCAGATGGCACAGGTGCCATTCAGTGGGTGCGTCAAGCACCGTGGAGCCAACTGCTCACCCTGTTGGCAAGGAATCCAGGAGGAAGACACCCTACGAGTGTGAAGACTGCAGCAAGAGGTTCACCTACCGATCACAGTTAGAACTTCACCTGAGGACACACACAGGAGAGAGACCCTTCCAGTGCCTTGACTGTCCCAAGAGGTTCACTCAGGTCTCGCACCTCCACGTCCACCAGCGGATCCACACGGGGGAGAACCTGTTCTGCTGCACAGTCTGCCAGAAGAGGTTCACTCAGTTCTCCCACCTCCACGTCCACCAGCGGATCCACACGGGGGAGAAGCCGTTCTGCTGTACAGTCTGCGAGAAGAGGTTCGCTCACGAGTCCACGCTGCGTGACCACCAGCGGGTCCACACCCAGGAGAAGCCTTACCAGTGCGCCGTCTGCCAGAAAAGGTTCATCCAACGCACGAACCTCAACAAACACATGCGCACCCACTCGGGCCTGAAACCCTACCTGTGTCCCCACTGCCACCTGGCCTTCCGCCATCAGGGGACGTTTAAACGCCACCAAAGGACACATGTCAACGAGGTGCCCCCGGGACTCCAGGTCCCTTCTGACCAGGAAGGAAACTAACGGGTCTCTCCCCTGTGTGTCCTCTGGTGAAGGTCTGAGATTTGTAACTGAACCTTTTGCTTCAAAAATGGTCTATGAGCACTGAGACAGACGGGATTCTATGAGTTAGAATTGTGGTTCTGGAGTAATTACTCATGTTTCCTATTGGCCCCATACTCTGTCAGTCTTGCTGTTTGTTTCAATAAATATTTCACGATCCAACCCTTATCCCTTGTTTGTCCTCTGTTGTCCTTTCTTTCGTTGCAGAATAGGGAGGTCCCAGGAGAGTGGCCAGATGCCCTACAGAATACCCAGTGCCATGTGGATGTCAGATACACCACATTTTTTATTTTCTAAAAATATATAAATATTTGTATGGTTTTCGGAGGGGAAGGCAGAAGGCAGAGAGAGATGGACACATCAATGATGAGACAATCATGCCCTGATCGGTTTTGCTCAGTGGATAGAGCGTCGGCCTGTGGACTGAAGGATCCAGGTTCGCTTCCAGTCAAGGCCATGTCTCTTGGTTGTGGGCACATCCCCAGGAGGGGGCGTGCAGGAGGCAGCTGATGGGTATTTCTCTCTCATTGATGTTTCTGACTCTCTATCCCTCTCCCTTCCTCTCTGTAAAAAAAACAATAAAACATATTTTTTAATAAAAATAAAAATAAATTACATTTTTAAAAAATGATGAGAGAATCATGGATTGGCTGCCTCCTGCACGCCCCCCTACTGGGGATGCAGCCGGAAACCCGCACATGTGATCTTGAATGGTATTGAACCTGAGACTTTTCAGTCCACAGGCCAATGCTCTATGCACTGAGCCAAACCAGCCAGAACCACAGCATTTTTTAGATGTGTGTGTTCTGAATTATTCTTTATCTGACATTCGCATTTCACCGAGCATCGTGGTTGGAGAGGAAGAGAGGGAGACGGACAGAGAGAGAGAAAGAAAGAGAGAGAGAGAGAGAGAGAGAGAGAGAGAGAGAGAGAGAGAAGAGAGAGAGAGAGATTGGTTGCTCCCTGTTAGCACCTGAACCAAGGATTGAATATTTTGCTCCACAAGATGGAGCTAAACCAACGGAGACTCTCCTGCTCCCAGGCTTGGTGGCCATACCCAGAGATAAGGGTTTGCCTGGTGTGGGGTGTGGCTCCCCATGGGCCTCTCCTGTATGACTGACTCGGCTGGTTCAGAGCTGTGGTTGCCCAGTGTGGTAACTGCTGGCTGCTCTGTGGTGACTCCAGGTCTGCAACATCTCTGCAATCAGTGAGTCCACTTCAGTGACTGAAACACGCACCTGGATGCCCAGCCCACACGGGATGGACCCTGCTGTGAGTCCGGAAGGTCTGCTCTTCACCACCCTGGGCCCCACACCTGGACATCGTCCAGGGGGGAGAGTCAGGACTCAGCAGGAGGGTGAGTGGGTTCTGTGTGACAAACAACTCAGTGACTCCTGCCTCTCCAGCCACGGCGCCCGACCACATGCATCCTCACATCTGGGCTACTTGTTGGCAATGAAACCTATGAAAGCAGCCCTGTTGGGTGGCTATGTGGTTAGACCCTCAAACCAAAGTGTCCCTGGTTTAGGAACCAGTCAAAGGCACTTACATCGGTTGTAGGTATAATCCCCACTCCAGTTGGGGCACAGTGCGGAGCCAACCAATCCATGTGTCTCTCACATGTCGATGATTCTCTCTCTCCCTCTCTCTCCTTTCCTCTCTGAAATCAATAAAAATATGTCTTAAAGAGTAAAAATCAACGGAAAATATATCCTCTGGTGAGGATTTGAAACAAAATTAAAAATAAAACCTCCGGAAGCAGAAACTCGGGGCATGGGTCCCGCACGCTGGTGCCCTGAGCCCCCCAGGTGGTGGTCCTACTGTGCTTCCTCAACCACAGCCGGTCCTCCCTGGTTCCCACACCCGGGTCACCTGGGGCTTCATTTTGGGTTTGTTTTGAAATGATTACAGCGTCACAGGAAGTTGCAACACCAGCCCAGGGAGGTCTCATGTATTAAAAAAAATAAATGCCTGCAAGCCGCTTGAGGTGGGTGTATTTAAGTGCCGGGAGCCGGTCCATCCTTGCTGTTTCAAGGGACCTGGCGTATATGGCATACAGTTCTTAATATGTTTGCTCACCTTCTTGGCGCTGTGTTTTAACCAAGGTCACTTCCACGAGAAAGGTTGAATCCCCAGGTAGGGATTTTCCCCTGAAGTTAGGGAGGGAATAAAACCCCTCAACTAAGTGCCAGGCGGGTAATTAATCACTTTAACTATGAACAATCATGCTTAAGCTACATAATCTTTACTCCCTGGAATGGAGATAAGAAACGCCCTAACCTTTGTAATAGAGATTGATAGGATTGAATCAACTGGTATAAATACAGATGTAACAAGACAGAGAGAGACAGAACTCAGAACACAGAACTTAGAACACAGGGCTTGGAAGACAGGACCAAGAGAGACAGAGCCTAGGCACAGAACCTACACAGAACGTTCTCTAGGGACAGAAGAACTTCGCTGGCGAGAGCATGCCGGAGGATCCTGGACAGGGACTGGCCTCGGAGCCTGGAGGCGGAGCCTGGCGAGAGAGCATGGCAGGGGATCCTGGACTGAACCTGACTGCGGAGATTGGCAGGAGAGCCTGACTAGAACCTGGTGACTGAACCTGACTGGAGAACCTAGTGAGGGAACATGGCTACAGAACCTGGCTGGAAAATCTGGAGAACCTAGCAAGAGAACATGTACACAGAACCTGGCTGGAGATCCTAACCAGAACCTCTCTGGAGATCCAGACCAGAACTTGGCAGGAGATCCTGGCTAGAGATCCTGGTTAGGCTGCTGATCAACTGAACGCTGTCTCTGTGTCATACCTTCTTCGCCGACTCCGTCCACACCTCTGGGGACCCCTGGACCTGCTGGGGTTGGACCCCGGCATTTAAGCATCAGAAAGGGTACAGGATGGTGGGCCTACACCCCTGTTTCCTCCGTTCCGGCTCTTTTCAGAGTCCACCGTGACTCTGGTCCTGACAGAATCAGCATCTCTCAATCCAACTCCCTCTGGAACTCTGTTTTGTTTCTCTTGTTAATCCTCACCCAAGGTTATTTTTCCCATTGGTTTTTGAGAGCGAGAGGAATGGAGGAAAGGAGAGAGGAGAGGTGGGGAGGGAGGGAGAGAAGATGGGGAGAGAAAGATAGGGTGAGAACAATTAATCATTTCTTGGATAAGCTTCTGCTGGACAAGTTTATGACCTGCGTGCCCCTGGAGCTATTCATAGCAGTTAGACCTTCACCAGGGGGACACACCCAGGAGAGAGACCCTTCCAATGCCTTGTGTGTCCCAAGGGGTTCATTCAGGCCTCGGACCTCCACGTCCACCAGCGGATCCACACGGGGGAGAAGTCGTTCGGCTGTAAAGTCTGCAAGAAGAGGTTCACCCACGAGTCCACGCTGCGTGGAAGATCTCGACGGTCAACACCACTGTCAAGGACAGGTGCCCGAGGTGGGTACTAACCATCACACCTGCTCATAGAAAAGGAACAGGCCTGGGGCCCGGGGGAGGGGTGCGGGGAGGGGGCAGTGACTGTCCCGAGGTCACACAGGGAATGAGTCCTGAGCTGGGATTTGACCCCAAGTAGGGTGCCCTGGGCATGCCTGCTGGGCCCTTGTGAGAAACTGCCTCTCCCTTCCAGGAAACACCAGCAGAAGCCCAGCTCGGGACTCACTTGGCACGTCTGGGTCTCCTGTGCACTTATCTCATGGCCCCACACGCATGTGGTCGGTGTGATGTTGTCCTGCAGACAAATCCCATGATACCTCGTGGAGGCAATCTGGGTATGTGCGGTCCCTTTCTAGGAGAGCTCAGCTACAGGCGTCAGCACTCACTGAAGTGCCTCCTCTCCTCACTCCAGAGTCTGCTCAGTGGCACTGTCTACTCTCCGTGACTCAGAGTTGCCCAGAGTCAGAGCCTGGCACACCCACGGGAGAAGGATGGGGGCCTAGAGGTAGAGCTCCAAATGGCAGCAGTGGGCTGGCCATAGCTGGCCTTCCTCACACCACCAAGAACCACCAACTCATTCCACAGACATCTAAGGAGCCATGATTGCTCCTGAGGGCGGGGAGCCCTTTCCACCCTGGCCTCTGGGATAGCCGCCTGCCATGGTGCTGCAGGCAGCCCCCTCCAGCTCCCCTGGCCACCAGGAGCCAACCGTGCCCCGCCTGGCTCCTCCCTGGTCTAAGCAGACCTGCACCCCAATGTCCTCGGGTCCTTCCCAGCTGTTTCTGCCCAAAACCCCGCTTTCGCGGGAGGCGGGTCCTGGGTCGGTGAGCGGGTGGAGCTGCCCACGGTGGGGGCTGGTGGAGCTTCTGTTCTGAGTGGACTTGACCTTTTTCCTGAGTTCAAAGTAGTGTGAGTTTTTCTTCTGAATTTTGTCCCAGTTCGCAAAGGGCAATGAGAAGTGGAGGCACCCAGATCTCCCCTCCGCCGACCCCTCCTGACCCCCGCCCGCCCCCTCCCCAACACCCCCCGTGGAAGGGGCCTCCGCATAGTCCCCTGTCCCCCACTCCCTCGGGCACACACCCTATGGGGCTGGGCGGCGAAGAGGCGGGACGGAGCCCAGGAGAGGAGCAAGGTTGGGCTCCTTGGGCAGAGGGGCAGCTGAAGGCAGGGGAGGGGCCTGGCAGCTGGCTCCATGGTCTGCGACCCTGGAAGGCAGGAGGGGGACGGAGATGCGGGCACTGAGAAGCATGTGGAAACAATTCACCAGCATCTGCCCAGAAATAAAGTCACTGATGAGGTGGCAGCCAGGCCCGGGTTCTGTGGGTCGCCACCCTCGCAGCTGCGGTGGGGGGTAGGGAGAGGGGTTTTGGGGAACCCACCCAGCGCCAGGGCAGCTGATCCTGCCCTTGAGTCTGGAGAGGGGACCCCGTGAGAGGTGATGGAGGTGAAGATTCCCCCATTTCCACCCACGGGAGATACCGGGAGATATGTACACCATCTGCGGGCCCCAGGACCAGGTCACCCCATGTCCCTCTCAGAGGCAGGGAAAGGGCCGGCTCCCCACCAGGGCCGCAGGGGCGGCGGTTCTGGAGACTGGGCTGTGACCAGGAGCCAGGCTGTGCTCCCAGAGGTCTGTGCGGGCCTGGCTGGGGGTGGGGGGGGTCTTCTGTCCGACCTCCATGGGGTCTGGCCAGGGGCTCTGTAGTTCTTCCCCTGAACCCCCTCCCGGGTATCCGGCCCTAGGCCTGGAACTAGGGCAACACCTGGCCCAGCCCCACCTGCTGGGTGAGTGCTGGGAAGAGCCTGGGCCGCCCTCGCCTGGTCCCTGAATCCATCTCAGTCCCAACTTCCAAACACACCCCGAAGCTGTGACCTCCTGGACCCCCCTCACCCTCCAGGTCCAGCCGCTTCCCATGGCTCAGAAGTTACAGCTTCCGATGGCTCTCACGGGTGACAGTGACCCCACGGTGTGAGGGAGGAGGACAGATGGCAGCGAGCTCCCACTAAGCAGAATCCTACTGGTCTGCGACCGGGTCTCCATCGCTGCAGACCAGGCTGGCTTTTTGATGTATTTATTTATTTTAAATATATTTTATTGATTTTTTACAGAGTGGAAGGGAGAGGGACAGAGAGCTGCATACATCGATGAGAGAGAAACATCGATCAGCTGCCTCCTGCTCACCCGCTGCTAAGGTACATGTGCCCGCAACTAAGGTACCTGCCCTTGACCAGAATCAAACCTGGGACACTTCATCCTCAGGCCGATGCTCTGCCCACTGAGCCCAGCAGGGTAGGGCGGGCTTTTTTATTATTTTAAAAATAAATTATTTTCTTTTTAAATTACTTCTAGGGACAGAAAGAGAGGGGGCGGGGAGAGAAACGTTGAACCTATTGAGCTTGAATCCCAAACCAGGGCATGTGCCCAAACGGGGAATCGAACCCGCGACCCTCCGTGACCCCTCGGCACCCAGGCCCACTGTGGTATCCCTGAGCCACACCCCCCAGGGCAGGGTCTGCATGCCTGGGTCCTTCAAATAGTTCAGACGCGTGCTAAGCCGCTCATAGGCCAACACGCCCCATGGGGCCTCAGGAGTTTCTCTCCGGGAAACCATGTGTGAGCGGATTATGAAAAATGGATCAACCCTGGTCTCTAACCAATCACAGGGCAGGGAGGGAACTGGAAGTGATGCCCGGAGCGGGTATATAAACAGGCAGGTTTCAGCGCCTGGCACAGAGTTCGCCAGTCCGGGCTGCAGGAGCTGCGGGTGTGGGCGCTGCAGAGGCGGTGAGTGGGGCGAGGGCATCCGAGGCCTGGGGTTTGGAAGGGAGTTTTCACAATAAGACAATGTCTGTAGGAGCTGAATTCTCTTAGGATTCTTTTGTGCTGTCTCTTGTCTGGAACAAAGTAGAAATGTTTGGCGGAAATTATAGCTTGATACATACAACATATTAAATCCCATGGAATTCCAGGTTGTAAATATTTCTTTTCTGTATTTTCCTATAGAATTATGACCAAATAGTGATTATAATTTACCAATGGACTTGCTGTATCTTATATTTTTTTAATTGATGGTTTTTGAAAGAGAGAGAGAGAGAGAGAGAGAGAGAGAGAGAGAGAGAGATTTGTTGTTGCACTTAGCATTGCATTCATTGGTTGACTCTTGTCTGTGCCCTGACCAGGCATGGAATCTGCAAACTTGACCTAGGAGAAAGACACACTGACCAACTGAGCTGTCTTGAGGAGAAGCAATAAATGCTGATGGTATTGTTGAAATAGATTTTGGAGCTCAGCCGGTGTGGCTCAGTTGTTGAGTGTCAACCAATGAACCAACAGATCACTGGATTGTTTCCTAGTCAGGCACATGCCCAGTTTTCAGGCTCAGTCCCCTTTGGGGGGCCAGTAGGTGTAAACTAATTGATGTTTCTTTCGCTCTCTCTCTCTTCATTCATCTCTCTAAAATCAATAAAATGAAATATTGTTTAAGAGAAAAATACTATGGGTTAACTTCCAGGCTACTCAATATGGGACCAGTGAGGGGTGTTTAGCATTGGGTGCATCAGGAGGTGAAACCCATTTCATTCTCTCCTCTCTTCCCCCAGGAACTGAGGTCCTGTTACCAAGTCCATACCTTCTGTTGATCTCTATCAGGAGCTGGCTCAGGCCGGGATTGCTGCAGTCCCATTGGAGACGTATCCAGGGAATATGGCTACAGACCAGGCATTTTCCAATGGTCATGGGCACCCACAGGGCAGCCTGGGCTGGGCGCTGCCACCTGCCAGACGACCCCGGGGAAACCTCACTGAAGGACAGCACTGGGACTCTGAGAGGTGGCACGTGCTCTTCAGAGCCTTCCAACACCCAGAGGACGCGGACCCCCTCCAGAGCGTGCACACAATGTCTGCGCTCCTCCATCGCTGGCTGAGGCCCGATGTGCTCACCAAGAAGCAGATCTTGGATAAGCTTCTGCTGGAGAAGTTCATGACCTGCATGCCCCTGGAGCTGCAGGTCTTGGTGAAGGAGAGGCACGTGCAGAGCTTCGAGGAACTGAAGGTCTTGCTGAGAAATAAGGAGAAACCCAGGAAATGGGTGAGTGGGACCCTCATGATGGGCAGCGGGCAGGGGGCCGGTAAATGTACACAGCGGCATTCTTTAATTTTCTGTGTTTTATTTTTTAAATAGATTTTTGTTGATTTCAGAGAGGGAGGGAGGGAGGGAGATAGAAACATCAATGATTAGAAAGAATCATTGAATGGCACTTCCTGCATGCCTCAGTTGTTTGCCCTGGACTGCAATAAAATTGTGACCTCCTAGTTCATAGGCTGATGCTCCACCACTGAAATTGTGAGTGCTGAGTAGGACACATGATGGGAGTATGATATATCCCGGGTCTTATCTTGTTTAATTTTCTCCCCACAGAAGGTCATCACCTTGCAAGAGCAGAAGTATCTTCTGGAGAATTCCTATGTCCAGGTGGCCGATGAGGAAGTCGGTGACACAGACTATGTGTTGGACTTGTCCATGAAGTCCCCATCCCCCATCAGTCAGACGGGGGTACATCCTGAGAACAGCCAGGAGGCCAATGGACAGCCTGGGAACCAGCCAGGAACCAGTGACGTGGTGTGGGGACAGGTGAGTGTGTGATGCCCTGATCTGTGGGGACAGGTGGGAGCCGGTACAAGGGGACTCGGTGACCGTAGCTGCTACAGCATTTGGGACATTTGACACAGGATAGAAAGGGACCCATGAATGCATCCAGCGGATGCATTACGCCCATGGGCATTTCTGAACCAATGTGGTCCACAGGCCAATAAAAATCTAATTTTCCTCTAGGCATTATCAGTCGTGAGGAGTGGGGAGAGCGGGGTTCAGAATCGCTTTGCCTCCACTGTTGGAGGCAGCGAGCAGTTGATTTACCTGGAGAGGCAGCTTAGAGAAGGAAGACTAAGCTCTGTTGCCTTGGCCTCTGTTGATTAGCTGTTGGAGCTTCAGACCCAGGACTGCAGGGCTGTGGGTTTCATTCCCAGTCAAGAGCACATTCTTGAGTTGCAGGTTCCATTCCCTGGCCAGTTGGGGTGATTGCAGGAGTCAACCAGTCAATGTGTCTCTCATATTTATGTCTCTGTCTGTCTCTCCTTCTCTCTCTCTCGCTCTACTTTCTCTATACCACCCTTCCTTGCTATCCCAAACTCAATGGAAAAATATCCTGGGGTGAGAATTAACAACAACAACAAAAAGAGTAAGGAGTGTAATGTATGGGCTTGACTTAAGGTGTGGTGGGTACACATAAGGACAGACTTGGGAGTATAGGTGATGGCATTGGCCCCAAGGAAGTCTAGGCAGAGCCACAAAACTGTGCTGTTAGGTAAGCTGGGGTCTCAGGTCAGGGAGATGGACAGGACGGGGGAAGGAGGGATGGAGCTTCCCACCCCTGGCTTCAGACACATTTAACCCCCCTTGCTTACCCACTGTCAGGGGCAGAAAGTCTTCCTGCCAGAGACGATTCCCATGAAAAGTGATCTGGAGGGTGTGAGACCCATGGAGAATTTGGTGAATTTAGAGAAGGATATGATGGAAGACAGAGAAGAGGCAGCAGTACTCACGTCTCTAGACCCTCCGCTTCCCAGCAGTCCCGGTGAGTATGGATACTGGCCTTGTAGAGTAATGATTATTGTGTCATAAGTCAGCGAGCTAGATACAAGACGCCTTAATGAGCCAATTGGTTAGGAGTCTTTATTACATGCAGGCTCAGAGCAGAATATCTCTGTCAAATTCGGAGAAAACAAAGGAAAGAGTATGCCTCTTTTATATCCTTCCAGGTCTTTGTGTAAGTTATTTTTGCAGACACCTTGTTACCTTGAGTACATATCGTATCTAACAAACACCTCGCATGGGAATATGATCAGTATCAGCTTCTCAGCCCCTCAGGTTCCATCGCTAGTTTGCCAGGTCAGACAGTTAAGTTTATCCTTTCTATTTTTTAAGCTAAAAAACAAAGTTAATTTACAGAATAACAGACCTTCTGAACATGGCAGAGTTGACTTACAGAACAAGGGACTCTCTGAAAATAGCAGAGCATTTCAAACAGCAGTGTCACAAAACAGAGATTACTGTGCTTCATTATTGATGCCCCCTCTGCTGGGTCCCCACCTGGGCATCCAGCGTGGTCATCTATTGGGGACGGTTGTCTCTCAATGCCAAGCCTCCTCCATCACAGACTCACTGGTGCCCAAAGGTCTAAATTCTTGGGTTTGTTCGTTGATGGGACTGTTTTTCAACTTACATTAGCTTTGGTTCAAAGGCATTTGGTAGTGTTAAAAGTGCTCTTTTAATAAAAAAAAATATACTTATATTTATTTTTAGAGAGAGTGGAGGGGAGATGGAGAGAGATAGAAACATGGATGATTAGGAAAATCATTGATTGGCTGCCTTCTGCCTGGCATCCACCGGGGTGTCGAGCCCCACAACCCGGGCATGTGCCCTGACAGGGAGTGGAGGTGGCGACCTCTTTTTTCCTGGGTGGTTGCTCAGTCCATGAGCTGAGCTGAAAGTGCTCTTTGATTAATGTTGTGTGTTGAATACTTTCTTTCAGGAGACTCGGTGAAGACAGAGGGGGAGCAGAACCCGCAGGACGGAATTGGTCTGGAGCGTGTGGATGTCCGTGACGTGCCTCCCACCCACGTTCCAGAGACACAGGCTTTGAGTCAGCGTCCAAAGAGAAGAGATTCTGGGAATCCAGGAGGTGCCCCCAAGAGAAAAAGGGGCAACACTCCCACCCCGCAAGAGGAGCCTCAAGAAAGAGCCATGTCGTTGGACAGAGGAGAAGACACCACACGGCACAGGTGCCATTCAGTGGGTGTGTCAAGCACCGTGGAGCCAACTGGTCACCCTGTTGGCAAGGAATCCAGGAGGAAGCTACCCTACGAGTGTGAAGACTGCAGCAAGAGGTTCACCTACAGATCACAGTTAGAACTTCACCTGAGGACACACACAGGAGAGAGACCCTTCCAGTGCCTTGACTGTCCCAAGAGGTTCACTCGGTTCTCAGACCTCCGTGTCCACCAGCGGATCCACACGGGGGAGAAGCCGTTCTGCTGTACATTCTGCGAGAAGAGGTTCACCCACAAGTCCACGCTGCGTGACCACCAGCGGGTCCACACCCAGGAGAAGCCTTACCAGTGCGCCGTCTGCCAGAAAAGGTTCATCCAACGCACGAACCTCAACAAACACATGCGCACCCACTCGGGCCCGAAACCCTACCTGTGTCCCCACTGCCACCTGGCCTTCCGCCATCAGGGGACATTTAAACGCCACCAAAGGACACATGGCAACGAGGTGCCCCCGGGACTCCCGGTCCCTTCTGACCAGGAAGGAAACTAACGGGTCTCTCCCCTGTGTGTCCTCTGGTGAAGGTCTGAGATTTGTAACTGAACCTTTTGTTTCAAAAATGGTCTATGAGCACTGAGACAGACGGGATTCTATGAGTTAGAATTGTGGTTCTTGAGTAATTACTCATGTTTCCTATTGGCCCCATACTCTGTCAGTCTTGCTGTTTGTTTCAATAAATATTTCACGATCCAACCCTTATCCCTTGTTTGTCCTCTGTTGTCCTTTATTTCGCTGCAAAATAGGGAGGTCCGAGGAGAGTGGCCACATGCCCTACAGAAAACCCAGTGCCATGTGGATGTCAGATACACCACATTTTTTATTTTCTAAAAATATATAAATGTTTGTATGGATTTCGGAGGGGAAGGCAGAAGGCAGAGAGAGATGGACACATCAATGATGAGACAATCATGCACTGATCGGTTTTGCTCAGTGGATAGAGCGTCGGCCTTTGGTCTGAAGGATCCAGGTTCGCTTCCAGTCAAGGCCATGTCTCTTGGTTGCGGGCACATCCCCAGGAGGGGGCGTGCAGGAGGCAGCTGATCGGTATTTCTCTTTCATTGATGTTTCTGACTCTCTATCCCTCTCCCTTCCTCTCTGTAAAAAACCAATAAAATATATTTTTTAACAAAAATAAAAATAAATTACATTTTTAAAAAATGATGAGAGAATCATGGATTGGCTGCCTCCTGCACGCCCCCCTACTGGGGATGCAGCCCGAAACCCGCACATGTGATCTTGAATGGTATTGAACCTGGGACTTTTCAGTCCGCAGGCCAACGCTCTATCCACGGAGCCAAACCAGCCAGAACCACAGCATTTTTTAGATGTGTGTGTTCTGAATTATTCTTTATCTGACATTCGCATTTCACTGAGCATGGTGGTTGGAGAGGGAGACAGGGGGACGGAGAGAGAGAGAGATAGAGAAAGAGAGAGAGAAAGAGAGAGAGAGAGAGAGAGAGAGAGAGAGAGAGAGAGAGAGATTGGTTGCTCCCTGAAGGCACCTGAACCAAGGATTCAATCTTTTGCTGCACAAGATGGAGCTAAACCAACAGAGACTCTCCCGCTCCCAGGCTTGGTGGCCACACCCAGAGATAAGGGTTTGCCTGGTGTGGGGTGTGGCTCCCCAGGGGATTCTCCTGTATGAATGACTCGGCTGGATCAGGGCTCTGGTTGCCCAGTGTGGTAACCACGCTGGCTGCTCTGTGGTGACTCCAGGTCTGCAAAGTCTCTGCAATCAGAGAGTCCACTTCAGTGGCTGGAACACCCACCTGGATGCCCAGCCCACACAGAATGGACTCTGCTGTGTGTCCGGAAGGTCTGCTCATCACCACCCTGGGCCCCACACCTGGACATTGTCCAGGAGGGAGAGTCAGGACTCAGCAGGAGGGTGAGTGGGTTCTGTGTGACAAACAATTCAGTCACTCCTGCCTCTCCAGCTGTGCCCCTGACCACATGCATCCATACATCTGGGCTACTTGTTGGCAATGAAAACCTATTAAAGCAGCCCTGTTGGGTGGCTATGTGGTTAGACCCTCAAACCGAAGTGTCCCTGGTTTAGGAACCAGTCAATGGCACCTACCTCGGTTGTAGGTATAATCCCCACTCCAGTTGGGGCACAGTGCGGAGCCAACCAACGCATGTGTCTCTCACATGTCAATGATTCTCTCTCTCCCTCTCTCTCCTTTCCTCTCTGATATCAATAAAAATATGTCTTAAAGAGTAAAAATCAACGGAAAATATATCCACTGCTGAGGATTTGAAACAAAATTAAAAATAAAACCTCCGGAAGCAGAAACTCGGGGCATGGGTCCAGCACGCTGGTGCCCTGAGCCCCCCAGGTGGTGTAATACTGTGATTCTTCAACCACAGCCGGTCCTCCCTGGTTCCCACACCCGGATCACCTGGGGCTTCATTTGGGGTTTGTTTTGAAATGATTACAGCGTCACAGGCAGTGGCAACACTAGCCCAGGGAGGTCTCCTGTATTAAAAAAATAGATGCCTGCAAGCCGCTCGAGGTGGGTGTATTTAAGCATCAGAAAGGGGACAGGATGGTGGGCCTACTCCCCTGTTTCCTGCGTTCCGGCTCTTTTCAGAGTCCACCGTGACTCTGGTCCTGACAGAATCAGCATCTCTCAATCCAACTCTCTCTGGAACTCTGTTTTGTTTCTCTTGTTAATCCTCACCCAAGGTTATATTTCCCATTGGTTTTTGAGAGAGAGAGGAATGGAGGAAGAGAGAGAGAGAGAGAGAGAGAGAGAGAGAGAGAGAGAGAGAGAATATGGGGAGAGAAAGAGAGAGTGAGAACAATTAATTAGTTCTTGGATAAGCTTCTGCTGGACAAGTTTATGACCTGCGTGCCCCTGGAGCTATTAATACAGTTAGACCTTCACCATGGGGTCACACCCAGGAGAGAGACCCTTCCAATGCCTTGTGTGTCTCAAGGGGTCCATTCAGGCCTCGGACCTCCACGTCCACCTGCGGATCCACACGGGGGAGAAGCCGTTCGGCTGTAAAGTCTGTAAGAAGAGGTTCACCCACGAGTCCACGCTGCGTGGAAGATCTCCACTGTCAACACCACTGTCCAGGACAGGTGCCCAAGGTGGGTACTAACCATCACACCTGCTCATAGAAAAGGAACAGGCCTGGGGCCCGGGGGGGGGGGGGGGCGGGGAGGGGGCGGTGACTGTCCCGAGGTCACACAGGGAATGAGTCCTGAGCTGGGATTTGACCCCAAGTAGGGTGCCCTGGGCATGCCTGCTGGGCCCTTGTGAGAAACTGCCTCTCCCTTCCAGGAAACACCAGCAGAAGCCCAGCTCGGGACTCACTTGGCACGTCTGGGTCCCCTGTGCACTTCTCTCATGGCCCCACATGCGTGTGGTTCCTGTGATGTTGTCCTGCAGACAAATCCCATGATACCTCATGGAGGCAACCTGGGTATGTGCGTTCCCTTTCTAGGAGAGCTCAGCTACAGGTGTCAGCACTCACAGCAGTGCCTCCTCTCCTCACTCCAGAGTCTGCTCAGTGGCGCTGTCTACTCTACGTGACTCAGATTTCCCCGGAGTCAGAGCCTGGCACACACACGGGTGCTCAGGGGTGTCTGTGGGGTGAGTGACTGACAGGAGAAGGATGGGGGCCTGGAGGAAGAGCTCCAAATAGCAGCAGTGGGCTGGCCACAGCTGGCCTTCCTCACACCACCAAGAACCACCAACTCATTCCACAGACATCTAAGGAGCCATGATTGCTCCTGAGGGCGGGGAGCCCTTTCCACCCTGGCCTCTGGGATAGCCGCCTGCCATGGTGCTGCAGGCGGCCCCCTCCAGCCCCCCTGGCCACCAGGAGCCGACCCTGCCCCGCCTGGCTCCTCCCTGGTCTAAGCAGACCTGCACCCCAATGTCCTCGGGTCCTTCCCAGCTGTTTCTGCCCAAACCTCCCCCCCCCCCTCCCGCTTTCGCGGGAGGCGGGGCCGGGGTCGGTGAGCGGGCGGAGCTGCCCATGGTTGGGGCTGGGGGAGCTTCCGTTCCGAGTGGACTTGACCTTTTTCCTGAGTTCAAGTAGCGTGAGTTTTTCTTCTGAATTTTGTCCCAGTTCGCAAAGGGCAGTGAGAAGTGGAGGCACCCAGATCTCCCCTCCGCCCACCCCTCCTGACCCTGCCCGCCCCCCCCCCAACACCCCCAGTGGAATGGGCCTCCGCATCGTTCCCTGCCCCCCCTCACTCGGGCACACACCATATGGGAATGGGGGGCAATGAGGCGGGCCAGTGGCCCTGGAGAGGAGCAAGGGTGGGCTCCTTGGGCAGAGGGGCAGCTGAAGGCAGGGGAGGGGCCTGGCAGCGAGCTCCATGGCCCGCGACCCAGGAAGGCAGGAGGTGGAGGGAGATGCCGGCTCTGAGAAGCGTGTGGAAACAATTCACCAGCATCTGCCCAGAAAGAAAGTCACTGATGAGGTACCAGCCCGGTTCCGGGTTCTATGGGGGCGCCACCCTCGCGGGTGCGGAGGGGGAGAGGGGTTTTGGGGATCGCACCCAACGCCTGGGCAGCCGTTCCTGCCCTTGAGTCTAGAGAGGGGACCCGGTGAGAGGTGATGGAGGTGAAGGCACCCCCATTTCCACCCACAGGAGATACTCACACCCGCTGGAGTCCCAGGACCAGGTCACTCCACGGTCCCTCTCAGAGGCAGGGAAAGGGCCGGCTCCGCACCAGGGCCGCCGGTGGGTGGTTCTGGAGACTGGGCTGTGACCAGGAGCCAGGCTGTGCTCCCAGAGGTCTATGTGGGCCTGACTGGGGGCGGGGAAGGGTTGTCCTTCTGTCTGACCTCCTTGGGGTCTGGCCATGGACTCTGTAGTTCCTCCCCTGCACCCCCTCCCGTGTATCCAGCCCTTGGCCTGGAACAGGGCCCACGCCAGGCCCCGCCCACCTGCCAGGTGAGTGAGGGGAGCAGCCTGGGCTGCCCTCGCCTGGTCCCTGAATCCATCTCAGTCCCAACTTCCAAACACACCCCGAAGCCGTGACCTCCTGGACCCCCCTCACCCTCCAGGTCCAGCCGCTTCCCACGGCTCGGAACTCACAGCTTCCGATGGCTCTCACGGGTGACGGTGACCCCAGGGCGTGAGGGAGGAGGAGAGAGGGCAGCGAGCTCCGGCCAAGCGGAATGCTACTGGTTTGCGACCGGGTCTCCATCGCTGCAGACCAGGCTGGCTTTTTGATGTATTTATTTATTTTAAATATATTTTACTGATTTTTTACAGAGTGGAAGGGAGAGGGACAGAGAGCTGCATACATCGATGAGAGAGAAACATCGATCAGCTGCCTCCTGCTCACCCGCTGCTAAGGTACATGTGCCCGCAACTAAGGTACCTGCCCTTGACCAGAATCGAACCTGGGACACTTCAGTCCTCAGTCCACTGAGCCCAGCAGGGTAGGGCGGGCTTTTTTATTATTTTAAAAATAAATTATTTTCTTTTTAAGTTACTTCTAGGGACACAAAGAGAGGGGGTGGGGAGAGAAACATTGAACCTATTGAGCTTGAACCCCAAACCAGGGCATGTGCCCAAACGGGGAATCGAACCCGCGACCCTCCGTGACCCCTCGGCACCCAGGCCCACTGTGGTATCCCTGAGCCACACCCGCCAGGGCAGGGTCTGTGTGCCTGGGTCCTTCAAATAGTTCAGACGCGTGCTAAGCCGCTCATAGGCCAACACGCTCCATGGGGCCTCAGGAGTTTCTCTCCCGGAAACCATGTGTGAGCGGATTATGAAAAATGGATCAACCCTGGTCTCTAACCAATCACAGGGCAGGGAGGGAACTGGAAGTGATGCCCGGAGCGGGTATATAAACAGGCAGGTTTCAGCGCCTGGCACAGAGTTCGCCAGTCCGGGCTGCAGGAGCTGCGGGTGTGGGCGCTGCAGAGGCGGTGAGTGGGGCGAGGGCATCCGAGGCCTGGGGTTTGGAAGGGAGTTTTCACAATAAGACAATATCTGTAGGAGCTTAATTCTCTTAGGATTCTTTTGTGCTGTCTCTTGTCTGGAACAAAGTAGAAATGTTTGGCGGAAATTATAGCTTGATACATACAACATATTAAATCCCATGGAATTCCAGGTTGTAAATATTTCTTTTCTGTATTTTCCTATAGAATTATGACCAAATAGTGATTATAATTTACCAATGGACTTGCTGTATCTTATATTTTTTTAATTGATGGTTTTTGAAAGAGAGAGAGAGAGAGAGAGAGAGAGAGAGAGAGAGAGAGATTTGTTGTTGCACTTAGCATTGCATTCATTGGTTGACTCTTGTCTGTGCCCTGACCAGGCATGGAATCTGCAAACTTGACCTAGGAGAAAGACACACTAACCAACTGAGCTGTCTTGAGGACAAGCAATAAATGCTGATGGTATTGTTGAAATAGATTTTGGAGCTCAGCCGGTGTGGCTCAGTTGTTGAGTGTCAACCAATGAACCAACAGATCACTGGATTGTTTCCTAGTCAGGCACATGCCCAGTTTTCAGGCTCAGTCCCCTTTGGGGGGCCAGTAGGTGTAAACTAATTGATGTTTCTTTCTCTCTCTCTCTCTCTCTCTCTCTCTCTCTCTCTCTCTCTTCATTCATCTCTCTTAAATCAATAAAATGAAATATTGTTTAAGAGAAGAATACTATGGGTTAACTTCCAGGCTACTCAATATGGGACCAGTGAGGGGTGTTTAGCATTGGGTGCATCAGGAGGTGAAACCCATTTCATTCTCTCCTCTCTTCCCCCAGGAACTGAGGTCCTGTTACCAAGTCCATACCTTCTGTCGATCTCCATCAGGAGCTGGCTCAGGCCGGGATTGCTGCAGTCCCATTGGAGACGTATCCAGGGAATATGGCTACAGACCAGGCATTTTCCAATGGTCATGGGCACCCACAGGGCAGCCTGGGCTGGGCGCTGCCACCTGCCAGACGACCCTGGGGAAACCTCATTGAAGGACAGCACTGGGATTCTGAGAGGTGGCACGTTCTCTTCAGAGCCTTCCTACACCCAGAGGACGCGGACGCCCTCCAGAGCGTGCACACAATGTCTGCACTCCTCCATCGCTGGCTGAGGCCCGATGTGCTCACCAAGAAGCAGATCTTGGATAAGCTTCTGCTGGAGAAGTTCATGACCTGCATGCCCCTGGAGCTGCAGGTCTTGGTGAAGGAGAGGCGCGTGCAGAGCTTCGAGGAACTGAAGGTCTTGCTGAGAAATAAGGAGAAACCCAGGAAATGGGTGAGTGGGACCCTCATGATGGGCAGCGGGCAGGGGGCCGGTAAATGTACACAGCGGCATTCTTTAATTTTCTGTGTTTTATTTTTTAAATAGATTTTTGTTGATTTCAGACAGGGAGGGAGGGAGGGAGATAGAAACATCAATGATTAGAAAGAATCATTGAATGGCACTTCCTGCATGCCTCAGTGGTTTGCCCTGGACTGCAATAAAATAGTGACCTCCTAGTTCATAGGCTGATGCTCCACCACTGAAATTGTGAGTGCTGAGTAGGACACATGATGGGAGTATGATATATCCCGGGTCTTATCCTGTTTAATTTTCTCCCCACAGAAGGTCATCACCTTGCAAGAGCAGAAGTATCTTCTGGAGAATTCCTATGTCCAGGTGGCCGATGAGGAAGTCGGTGACACAGACTATGTGTTGGACTTGTCCATGAAGTCCCCATCCCCCATCAGTCAGACGGGGGTACATCCTGAGAACAGCCAGGAGGTCAATGGACAGCCGGGGAACCAGCCAGGAACCAGTGACGTGGTGTGGGGACAGGTGAGTGTGTGATGCCCTGATCTGTGGGGACAGGTGGGAGCCAGTACAAGGGGACTCAGTGACCGTAGCTGCTACAGCATTTGGGACATTTGACACAGGATAGAAAGGGACCCATGAATGCATCCAGCGGATGCATTACGCCCATGGGCATTTCTGAACCAATGTGGTCCACAGGCCAATAAAAATCTAATTTTCCTCTAGGCATTATCAGTCGTGAGGAGTGGGGAGAGCAGGGTTCAGAATCACTTTGCCTCCACTGTTGGAGGCAGAGAGCAGTTGAGATACCCAGAGAGGCAGCTTAGAGAATGAAGACTAAGCTCTGTGGCCTTGGCCTGTGTTGATTAGCTGTTGGAGCTTCAGACCCAGACTGCAGGGCTGTGGGTTTCATTCCCAGTCAAGGGCACATTCTTGAGTTGCAGGTTCCATTCCCTGCCCAGTTGGGGTGATTGCAGGAGTCTACCAGTCAATGTGTCTCTCATATTTATGTCTCTGTCTGTCTCTCCTTTTCTCTCTCTCTCTCTCTCTCTCTCTCTCTCTCTCTCTCTCTCTCTCTCTTTCTCTTGCTCTACTTTCTCTATACCACCCTTCCTTGCTATCTCAAAATCAATGGAAAAATATCCTGGGGTGAGAATTAACAACAACAACAAAAAGAGTAAGGAGTGTAATGTATGGGCTTGACTTAAGGCGTGGTGGGTGCACATAAGGACAGACTTGGGAGTATAGGTGATGGGATTGGCCCCAAGGAAGTCTAGGCAGAGCCACAAAACTATGCTGTTAGGTAAGCTGGGGTCTCAGGTCAGGGAGATGGACAGGACCGGGGAAGGAGGGACGGAGCTTCCCACCCCTGGCTTCAGACACATTTAACCCCCCTTGCTTACCCACTGTCAGGGGCAGAAAGTCTTCCTGCCAGAGATGATTCCCACGAAAAGTGATCTGGAGGGTGTGAGACCCATGGAGAATTTGGTGAATTTAGAGAAGGATATGATGGAAGACAGACAAGAGGCAGCAGTACTCACGTCTCTAGACCCTCCGCTTCCCAGCAGTCCCGGTGAGTATGGAAACTGGCCTTGTAGAGTAATGATTATTGTGTCATAAATCAGCGAGCTAGATACAAGACGCCTTAATGAGCCAATTGGTTAGGAGTCTTTATTACATGCAGGCTCAGAGCAGAATATCTCTGTCAAATTCGGAGAAAACAAAGGAAAGAGTATGCCTCTTTTATATCCTTCCAGGTCTTTGTGTAAGTTATTTTTGCAGACACCTTGTTACCTTGAGTACATATCGTATCTAACAAACACCTCGCATGGAAATATGATCAGTATCAGCTTCTCAGCCCCTCAGGTTCCTTCGCTAGTTTGCCAGTTCAGACAGTTAAGTTTATCCTTTCTATTTTTTAAGCTAAAAAACAAAGTTAATTTACAGAATAACAGACCTTCTGAACATGGCAGAGTTGACTTACAGAACAAGGGACTCTCTGAAAATAGCAGAGCATTTCAAACAGCAGTGTCACAAAACAGAGATTACTGTGCTTCATTATTGATGCCCCCTCTGCTGGGTCCCCACCTGGGCATCCAGCGTGGTCATCTATTGGGGACGGTTGTCTCTCAATGCCAAGCCTCCTCCATCACAGACTCCCTGGTGCCCAAAGGTCTAAATTCTTGGGTTTCTTCCTGGATGGGAAGGTTTTTCAACCTACATCGGCTTTGGTTCACAGGCGTTTGGTAGTGTTAAAAGTGCTCTTTTAATAAAAAATATATACTTATATTTATTTTTAGAGAGAGTGGAGGGGAGATGGAGAGAGATAGAAACATGGATGATTAGGAAAATCATCGATTGGCTGCCTTCTGCCTGCATCCACCGGGGGTCGAGCCCCACAACCCGGGCATGTGCCCTGACAGGGAGTGGAGGTGGCGACCTCTTGCTTCCTGGGTGGATGCTCAGTCCATGAGCTGAGTTGAAAGTGCTCTTTGATTAATGTTGTGTGTTGAATGCTTTCTTTCAGGAGACTCGGTGAAGACAGAGGGGGAGCAGAACCCGCAGGAAGGAATTGGTCTGGAGCGTGTGGATGTCCGTGACGTGCCTCCCACCCACGTTCCGGAGACACAGGCTTTGAGTCAGCGTCCAAAGAGAAGAGATTCTGGGAATCCAGGAGGTGCCCCCAAGAGAAAAAGGGGCAACACTCCCACCCCCCAAGAGGAGCCTCAAGAAGGAGCCATGTCGTGGGACACAGGAGAAGTCACCAGATGGCACAGGTGCCATTCAGTGGGTGCACCAAGCACCGTGGAGCCAACTGGTCACCCTGTTGGCAAGGAATCCAGGAGGAAGACACCCTATGAGTGTGAAGACTGCAGCAAGAGGTTCAGCTACAGATCACAGTTAGAACTTCACCTGAGGACACACACAGGAGAGAGACCGTTCCAGTGCCTTGACTGTCCCAAGAGGTTCACTCGGTTCTCAGACCTCCGTGTCCACCAGCGGATCCACACGGGGGAGAAGCCGTTCTGCTGCACAGTCTGCCAGAAGAGGTTCACTCAGTTCTCGCACCTCCACGTCCACCAGCGGATCCACACGGGGGAGAAGCCGTTCTGCTGTACATTCTGCGAGAAGAGGTTCGCTCACGAGTCCACCCTGCGTGACCACCAGCGGGTCCACACCCAGGAGAAGCCTTACCAGTGCGCCGTCTGCCAGAAAAGGTTCATCCAACGCACGAACCTCAACAAACACATGCGCACCCACTCGGGCCCGAAACCCTACCTGTGTCCCCACTGCCACCTGGCCTTCCGCCATCAGGGGACATTTAAACGCCACCAAAGGACACATGTCAACGAGGCGCCTCCGGGACTCCCGGTCCCTTCTGACCAGGAAGGAAACTAACTGGTCTCTCCCCTGTGTGTCCTCTGGTGAAGGTCTGAGATTTGTAACTGAACCTTTTGCTTCAAAAATGGTCTATGAGCACTGAGACAGACGGGATTCTATGAGTTAGAATTGTGGTTCTTGAGTAATTACTCACGTTTCCTATTGGCCCCATACTCTGTCAGTCTTGCTGTTTGTTTCAATAAATATTTCACGATCCAACCCTTATCCCTTGTTTGTCCTCTGTTGTCCTTTCTTTCGTTGCAGAATAGGGAGGTCCGAGGAGAGTGGCCAGATGCCCTACAGAATACCCAGTGCCATGTGGATGTCAGATACACCACATTTTTTGTTTTCTAAAAATATATAAATATTTGTATGGATTTCGGAGGGGAAGGCAGAAGGCAGAGAGAGATGGACACATCAATGATGAGACAATCATGCCCTGATCGGTTTTACTGAGTGGATAGAGCGTCGGCCTGTGGTCTGAAGGATCCAGGTTCGCTTCCAGTCAAGGCCATGTCTCTTGGTTGCGGGCACATCCCCAGGATGGGGCGTGCAGGAGGCAGCTGATCGGTATTTCTATCTCATTGATGTTTCTGATTCTTTATCCCTCTCCCTTCCTCTATGTAAAAAAAAACAATAAAATATATTTTTTAACAAAAATAAAAATAAATTACATTTTTAAAAAATGATGAGAGAATCATGGATTGGCTGCCTCCTGCACGCCCCCCTACTGGGGATGCAGCCCGAAACCCGCACATGTGATCTTGAATGGTATTGAACCTGGGACTTTTCAGTCCGCAGGCCAACGCTCTATCCACGGAGCCAAACCAGCCAGAACCACAGCATTTTTTAGATGTGTGTGTTCTGAATTATTCTTTATCTGACATTCGCATTTCACCGAGCATGGTGGTTGGAGAGGGAGACAGGGGGACGGAGAGAGAGAGAGAAAGAGAGAGAGAGAGAGAGAGAGAGAGAGAGAGAGAGAGAGAGAGAGAGAGAGAGAGATTGGTTGCTTCCTGAAGGCACCTGAACCAAGGATTCAATCTTTTGCTGCACAAGATGGTGCTAAACCAAGGGAGACTCTCCCCCACCCAGGATTGGTTGCCACACCCAGAGATAAGCTTTTGCCTGGTGTGGGGTGTGGCTCCCCAGGGGATTCTCCTGTATGAATGACTCGGCTGGATCAGGGCTCTGGTTGCCCAGTGTGGTAACCACGCTGGCTGCTCTGTGGTGACTCCAGGTCTGCAAAGTCTCTGCAATCAGAGTCCACTTCAGTGGCTGGAACACCCACCTGGATGCCCAGCCCACACAGAATGGACTCTGCTGTGTGTCCGGAAGGTCTGCTCATCACCACCCTGGGCCCCACACCTGGACATTGTCCAGGGGGGAGAGTCAGGACTCAGGAGGAGGGTGAGTGGGTTCTGTGTGACAAACAATTCAGTCACTCCTGCCTTTCCAGCCACGGCCCCCGACCGAATGCATCCACACATCTGGGCTACTTGTTGGCAATGAAAACCTATTAAAGCAGCCCTGTTGGGTGGCTATGTGGTTAGACCCTCAAACCGAAGTGTCCCTGGTTTAGGAACCAGTCAATGGCACCTACCTCGGTTGTAGGTATAATCCCCACTCCAGTTGGGGCACAGTGCGGAGCCAACCAACGCATGTGTCTCTCACATGTCAATGATTCTCTCTCTCCCTCTCTCTCCTTTCCTCTCTGAAATCAATAAAAATATGTCTTAAAGAGTAAAAATCAACGGAAAATATATCCTCTGGTGAGGATTTGAAAAAAAAATTAAAAATAAAACCTCCGGAAGCAGAAACTCGGGGCATGGGTCCCGCACGCTGGTGCCCTGAGCCCCCCAGGTGGTGTAATACTGTGATTCTTCAACCACAGCCGGTCCTCCCTGGTTCCCACACCCGGATCACCTGGGGCTCCATTTTGGGTTTGTTTTGAAATGATTACAGCGTCACAGGCAGTGGCAACACTAGCCCAGGGAGGTCTCCTGTATTAAAAAAATAAATGCCTGCAAGCCGCTCGAGGTGGGTGTATTTAAGCATCAGAAAGGGGACAGGATGGTGGGCCTACTCCCCTGTTTCCTCTGTTCCGGCTGTTTTCAGAGTCCACTGTGACTCTGGTCCTGACAGAATCAGCATCTCTCAATCCAACTCTCTCTGGAACTCTGTTTTGTTTCTCTTGTTAATCTTCACCCAAGGTTATTTTTCCCATTGGTTTTTGAGAGCGAGAGGAATGGAGGAAAGGAGAGAGGAGAGGTGGGGAGGGAGGGAGAGAAGATGGGGAGAGAAAGATAGGGTGAGAACAATTAATTATTTCTTGGATAAGCTTCTGCTGGACAAGTTTATGACCTGCATGCCCCTGGAGCTATTCATAGCAGTTAGACCTTCACCAGGGGGACACACCCAGGAGAGAGACCCTTCCAATGCCTTGTGTGTCTCAAGGGGTCCATTCAGGCCTCGGACCTCCACGTCCCCCAGCGGATCCACACGGGGGAGAAGCCGCTCGGCTGTAAAGTCTGCAAGAAGAGGTTCACCCACGAGTCCACGCTGCGTGGAAGATCTCCACTGTCAACACCACTGTCCAGGACAGGTGCCCAAGGTGGGTACTAACCATCACACCTGCTCATAGAAAAGGAACAGGCCTGGGGCCCGGGGGGGGGGGGAGGGCGGGGAGGGGGCGGTGACTGTCCCGAGGTCACACAGGGAATGAGTCCTGAGCTGGGATTTGACCCCAAGTAGGGTGCCCTGGGCATGCCTGCTCCGCCCTTGTGAAAAACTACTTCTCCCTTCCAGGAAACACCAGCAGAAGCCCAGCTCAGGACTCACTTGGCACGTCTGGGTCTCCTGTGCACTTATCTCATGGCCCCACATGCATGTGGTCGGTGTGATGTTGTCCTGCAGACAAATCCCATGATACCTCGTGGAGGCAGCCTGGATGTGTGCTGTCCGTTCCCAGGAGAGCTCAGCTACAGGCGTCAGCACTCAATGCAGTGCCTCCTCTCCTCACTCCAGAGTCTGCTCAGTGGCGCTGTCTACTCTCCGTGACTCAGAGTTGCCCAGAGTCAGAGCCTGACACACCCACGGGTGCTCAGGGGTGTCTGTGGGGTGAGTAACTGACAGGAGAAGGATGGGGGCCTAGAGGTAGAGCTCCAAATGGCAGCAGTGGGCTGGCCACAGCTGGCCTTCCTCACACCGACAAGAACCACCAACTCATTCCACAGACATCTAAGGAGCCATGATTGCTCCTGAGGGCGGGGAGCCCTTTCCACCCTGGCCTCTGGGATAGCCGCCTGCCATGGTGCTGCAGGCGGCCCCCTCCAGCCCCCCTGGCCACCAGGAGCCGACCCTGCCCCGCCTGGCTCCTCCCTGGTCTAAGCAGACCTGCACCCCAATGTCCTCGGGTCCTTCCCAGCTGTTTCTGCCCAAAACCCAGCTTTCGCGGGAGGTGGGGGCCGGGGTCGGTGAGCGGGCGGAGCTGCCCATGGTTGGGGCTGGGGGAGCTTCTGTTCTGAGTGAACTTGACCTTTTTCCTGAGTTCAAAGTAGCGTGAGTTTTTCTTCTGAATTTTTTCCCAGTTCGCAAAGGGCAATGAGAAGTGGAGGCACCCAGATCTCCCCTCCGCCCACCCCTCCTGACACTGCCCGCCCGCCCCCTCCCCAACACCCCCAGTGGAAGGGGCCTCCGCATCGTCCGCTGCCCCCCCTCACTCGGGCACACACCATATGGGGATGGGTGGCAACGAGGCTGGCCAGTGGCCCTGGAGAGGAGCAAGGGTGGGCTCCTTGGGCAGAGGGGCAGCTGAAAGCAGGGGAGGGGCCTGGCAGCTGGCTCCATGGCCCGCGACCCAGGAAGGCAGGAGGTGGAGGGAGATGCCGGCTCCAAAAAGCGTGTGGAAACAATTCACCAGCATCTGCCCAGAAATAAAGTCACTGATGAGGTACCAGCCCGGTTCCGGGTTCTATGGGTGCGCCACCCTCACGGATGCGGTGGGGGAGAGGGGTTTTGGGGAACCCACCCAGCGCCTGGGCAGCCATTCCTGCCCTTGAGTCTAGAGAGGGGACCCAGTGAGAGGTGATGGAGGTGAAGGCACCCCCATTTCCACCCACGGGAGATACCGGGAGATACTCACAACGCTGGGGCCCCAGGACCAGGTCAACCCACGTCCCTCTCAGAGGCAGGGAAAGGGCCGGCTCCGCACCAGGGCCGCCGGTGGGTGGTTCTGGAGACTGGGCTGTGACCAGGAGCCAGGCTGTGCTCCCAGAGGTCTATGCGGGCCTGACTGGGGGCGGGGAGGGGTTATCCTTATGTCCGACCTCCTTGCGGTCTGGCCAAGGGCTCTGTAGTTCCTCCCCTGCACCCCCTCCCGTGTATCCGGCCCTTGGCCTGGAACAGGGGCCACGCCAGGCCCCGCCCACCTGCCAGGTGAGTGAGGGAAGCAGCCTGGGCTGCCCTCGCCTGGTCCCTGAATGCATCTCAGTCCCAACTTCCAAACACACCCCGAAGCCGTAACCTCCTGGACCCCCCTCACCCTCCAGGTCCAGCCGCTTCCCACGGCTCGGAACTCACGGTTTCCGATGGCTCTCACGGGTGACGGTGACCCCAGGGCGTGAGGGAGGAGGACAGATCGCAGCGAGCTCCCGCCAAGCAGAATCCTACTGGTCTGGGACCGGGTCTCCATCGCTGCAGACCAGGCTGGCTTTTTGATGTATTTATTTATTTTAAATATATTTTATTGATTTTTTACAGAGTGGAAGGGAGAGGGACAGAGAGCTGCATACATCGATGAGAGAGAAACATCGATCAGCTGCCTCCTGCTCACCCGCTGCTAAGGTACATGTGCCCGCAACTAAGGTACCTGCCCTTGACCAGAATCGAACCTGGGACACTTCATCCTCAGGCCGATGCTCTGCCCACTGAGCCCAGCAGGGTAGGGCGGGCTTTTTTATTATTTTAAAAATAAATTATTTTCTTTTGAAATTACTTCTAGGGACAGAAAGAGAGGGGGCGGGGAGAGAAACGTTGAACCTATTGAGCTTGAACCCCAAACCAGGGCATGTGCCCAAACGGGGAATCGAACCCGCGACCCTCCGTGACCCCTCGGCACCCAGGCCCACTGTGGTATCCCTGAGCCACACCCCCCAGGGCAGGGTCTGCGTGCCTGGGTCCTTCAAATGGATCAGACGCGTGCTAAGCCGCTCATAGGCCAACACGCCCCATGGGGCCTCAGGAGTTTCTCTCCGGGAAACCATGTGTGAGCGGATTATGAAAAATGGATCAACCCTGGTCTCTAACCAATCACAGGGCAGGGAGGGAACTGGAAGTGATGCCCGGAGCGGGTATATAAACAGGCAGGTTTCAGCGCCTGGCACAGAGTTCGCCAGTCAGGGCTGCAGGAGCTGCGGGTGTGGGCGCTGCAGAGGCGGTGAGTGGGGCGAGGGCATCCGAGGCCTGGGGTTTGGAAGGGAGTTTTCACAATAAGACAATATCTGTAGGAGCTTAATTCTCTTAGGATTCTTTTGTGCTGTCTCTTGTCTGGAACAAAGTAGAAATGTTTGGCGGAGATTATAGCTTGATACATACAACATATTAAATCCCATGGAATTCCAGGTTGTAAATATTTCTTTTCTGTATTTTCCTATAGAATTATGACCAAATAGTGATTATAATTTACCAATGGACTTGCTGTATCTTATATTTTTTTAATTGATGGTTTTTTAAAGAGAGAGAGAGAGAGAGAGAGAGAGAGAGAGAGAGAGAGATTTGTTGTTGCACTTAGCATTGCATTCATTGGTTGACTCTTGTCTGTGCCCTGACCAGGCATGGAATCTGCAAACTTGACCTAGGAGAAAGACACACTAACCAACTGAGCTGTCTTGAGGACAAGCAATAAATGCTGATGGTATTGTTGAAATAGATTTTGGAGCTCAGCCGGTGTGGCTCAGTTGTTGAGTGTCAACCAATGAACCAACAGATCACTGGATTGTTTCCTAGTCAGGCACATGCCCAGTTTTCAGGCTCAGTCCCCTTTGGGGGTCCAGTAGGTGTAAACTAATTGATGTTTCTTTCGCTCTCTCTCTCTTCATTCATCTCTCTCAAATCAATAAAATGAAATATTGTTTAAGAGAAAAATACTATGGGTTAACTTCCAGGCTACTCAATATGGGACCAGTGAGGGGTGTTTAGCATTGGGTGGATCAGGAGGTGAAACCCATTTCATTCTCTCCTCTCTTCCCCCAGGAACTGAGGTCCTGTTACCAAGTCCATACCTTCTGTCGATCTCCATCAGGAGCTGGCTCAGGCCGGGATTGCTGCAGTCCCATTGGAGACATATCCAGGGAATATGGCTACAGACCAGGCATTTTCCAATGGTCATGGGCACCCACAGGGCAGCCTGGGCTGGGCGCTGCCACCTGCCAGACGACCCCGGGGAAACCTCATTGAAGGACAGCACTGGGACTCTGAGAGGTGGCACGTTCTCTTCAGAGCCTTCCAACACCCAGAGGACGCGGACCCCCTCCAGAGCGTGCACACAATGTCTGCGCTCCTCCATCGCTGGCTGAGGCCCGATGTGCTCACCAAGAAGCAGATCTTGGATAAGCTTCTGCTGGAGAAGTTCATGACCTGCATGCCCCTGGAGCTGCAGGTCTTGGTGAAGGAGAGGCGCGTGCAGAGCTTCGAGGAACTGAAGGTCTTGCTGAGAAATAAGGAGAAACCCAGGAAATGGGTGAGTGGGACCTTCATCATGGGCAGCGGGCAGGGGGCCGGTAAATGTACACAGCGGCATTCTTTAATTTTCTGTGTTTTATTTTTTAAATAGATTTTTGTTGATTTCAGACAGGGAGGGAGGGAGGGAGATAGAAACATCAATGATTAGAAAGAATCATTGAATGGCACTTCCTGCATGCCTCAGTGGTTTGCCCTGGACTGGAATAAAATAGTGACCTCCTAGTTCATAGGCTGATGCTCCACCACTGAAATTGTGAGTGAGTGCTGAGTAGGACACATGATGGGAGTATGATATATCCCGGGTCTTATCCTGTTTAATTTTCTCCCCACAGAAGGTCATCACCTTGCAAGAGCAGAAGTATCTTCTGGAGAATTCCTATGTCCAGGTGGCCGATGAGGAAGTCGGTGACACAGACTATGTGTTGGACTTGTCCATGAAGTCCCCATCCCCCATCAGTCAGACGGGGGTACATCCTGAGAACAGCCAGGAGGTCAATGGAGAGCCGGGGAACCAGCCAGGAACCAGTGACGTGGTGTGGGGACAGGTGAGTGTGTGATGCCCTGATCTGTGGGGACAGGTGGGAGCCAGTACAAGGGGACTCAGTGACCGTAGCTGCTACAGCATTTGGGACATTTGACACAGGATAGAAAGGGACCCATGAATGCATCCAGCGGATGCATTACGCCCATGGGCATTTCTGAACCAATGTGGTCCACAGGCCAATAAAAATCTAATTTTCCTCTAGGCATTATCAGTCGTGAGGAGTGGGGAGAGCGGGGTTCAGAATCGCTTTGCCTCCACTGTTGAAGGCAGCGAGCAGTTGAGATACCCGGAGAGGCAGCTTAGAGAATGAAGACTAAGCTCTGTGGCCTTGGCCTGTGTTGATTAGCTGTTGGAGCTTCAGACCCAGACTGCAGGGCTGTGGGTTTCATTCCCAGTCAAGGGCACATTCTTGAGTTGCAGGTTCCATTCCCTGCCCAGTTGGGGTGATTGCAGGAGGCAACCAGTCAATGTGTCTCTCATATTTATGTCTCTGTCTGTCTCTCCTTCTCTCTCTCTCTCTCTCTCTCTCTCTCTCTCTCTCTCTTGCTCTACTTTCTCTATACCACCCTTCCTTGCTATCTCAAAATCAATGGAAAAATATCCTGGGGTGAGAATTAACAACAACAACAAAAAGAGTAAGGAGTGTAATGTATGGGCTTGACTTAAGGTGTGGTGGGTACACATAAGGACAGACTTGGGAGTATAGGTGATAGGATTGGCCCCAAGGAAGTCTAGGCAGAGCCACTAAACTGTGCTGTTAGGTAAGCTGGGGTCTCAGGTCAGGAAGATGGACAGGACGGGGGAAGGAGGGATGGAGCTTCCCACCCCTGGCTTCAGACACATTTAACCCCCCTTGCTTACCCACTGTCAGGGGCAGAAAGTCTTCCTGCCAGAGATGATTCCAACGGAAAGTGATCTGGAGGGTGTGAGACCCATGGAGAATTTGGTGAATTTAGAGAAGGATATGATGGAAGACAGAGAAGAGGCAACAGTACTCACGTCTCTAGACCCTCTGCTTCCCAGCAGTCCCGGTGAGTATGGAAACTGGCCTTGTAGAGTAATGATTATTGTGTCATAAATCAGCGAGCTAGATACAAGACGCCTTAATGAGCCAATTGGTTAGGAGTCTTTATTACATGCAGGCTCAGAGCAGAATATCTCTGTCAAATTCGGAGAAAACAAAGGAAAGAGTATGCCTCTTTTATATCCTTCTAGGTCTTTGTGTAAGTTATTTTTGCAGACACCTTGTTACCTTGAGTACATATAGTATCTAACAAACACCTCGCATGGAAATATGATCAGTATCAGCTTCTCAGCCTCTTAGGTTCCATCGCTAGTTTGCCAGGTCAGACAGTTAAGTTTATCTTTTCTATTTTTTAAGCTAAAAAACAAAGTTAATTTACAGAATAACAGACCTTCTGAACATGGCAGAGTTGACTTACAGAACAAGGGACTCTCTGAAAATAGCAGAGCATTTCAAACAGCAGTGTCACAGAACAGAGATTACTGTGCTTCATTATTGATGCCCCCTCTGCTGGGTCCCCACCTGGGCATCCAGCGTGGTCATCTATTGGGGACGGTTGTCTCTCAATGCCAAGCCTCCTCCATCACAGACTCCCTGGTGCCCAAAGGTCTAAATTCTTGGGTTTGTTCGTTGATGGGACTGTTTTTCAACCTACATCGGCTTTGGTTCACAGGCGTTTGGTAGTGTTAAAAGTGCTCTTTTAATAAAAAATATATACTTATATTTATTTTTAGAGAGAGTGGAGGGGAGATGGAGAGAGATAGAAACATGGATGATTAGGAAAATCATCGATTGGCTGCCTCCTGCCTGGCATCCACCGGGGGGTCGAGCCCCAAAACCCGGGCATGTGCCCTGACAGGGAGTGGAGGTGGCGACCTCTTGGTTCCTGGGTGGATGCTCAGTCCATGAGCTGAGCTGAAAGTGCTCTTTGATTAATGTTGTGTGTTGAATACTTTCTTTCAGGAGACTCGGTGAAGACAGAGGGGGAGCAGAACCCGCAGGAAGGAATTGGTCTGGAGCGTGTGGATGTCCGTGACGTGCCTCCCACCCACGTTCCGGAGACACAGGCTTTGAGTCAGCGTCCAAAGAGAAGAGATTCTGGGAATCCAGGAGGTGCCCCCAAGAGAAAAAGGGGCTACACTCCCACCCCCCAAGAGGAGCCTCAAGAAAGAGCCATGTCGTTGGACAGAGGAGAAGACACCACACGGCACAGGTGCCATTCAGTGGGTGTGTCAAGCACCGTGGAGCCAACTGGTCACCCTGTTGGCAAGGAATCCAGGAGGAAGACACCCTACGAGTGTGAAGACTGCAGCAAGAGGTTCACCTACAGATCACAGTTAGAATTTCACCTGAGGACACACACAGGAGAGAGACCCTTCCAGTGCCTTGACTGTCCCAAGAAGTTCACTCGGTTCTCAGACCTCCGTGTCCACCAGCGGATCCACACGGGGGAGAAGCCGTTCTGCTGTACATTCTGCGAGAAGAGGTTCACCCACAAGTCCACGCTGCGTGACCACCAGCGGGTCCACACCCAGGAGAAGCCTTACCAGTGCGCCGTCTGCCAGAAAAGGTTCATCCAACGCACGAACCTCAACAAACACATGCGCACCCACTCGGGCCCGAAACCCTACCTGTGTCCCCACTGCCACCTGGCCTTCCGCCATCAGGGGACATTTAAACGCCACCAAAGGACACATGTCAACGAGGTGCCCCCGGGGCTCCCGGTCCCTTCTGACCAAGAAGGAAACTAACTGGTCTCTCCCCTGTGTGTCCTCTGGTGAAGGTCTGAGATTTGTAACTGAACCTTTTGCTTCAAAAATGGTCTATGAGCACTGAGACAGACGGGATTCTATGAGTTAGAATTGTGGTTCTTGAGTAATTACTCATGTTTCCTATTGGCCCCATACTCTGTCAGTCTTGCTGTTTGTTTCAATAAATATTTCACGATCCAACCCTTATCCCTTGTTTGTCCTCTGTTGTCCTTTCTTTCGTTGCAGAATAGGGAGGTCCGAGGAGAGTGGCCTGATGCCCTACAGAATACCCAGTGCCATGTGGATGTCAGATACACCACATTTTTTATTTTCTAAAAATATATAAATGTTTGTATGGATTTCGGAGGGGAAGGCAGAAGGCAGAGAGAGATGGACACATCAATGATGAGACAATCATGCCCTGATCGGTTTTGCTCAGTGGATAGAGTGTCGGCCTGTGGACTGAAGGATCCAGGTTCGCTTCCAGTCAAGGCCATGTCTCTTGGTTGCGTACACATCCCCAGGAGTGGGCGTGCAGGAGGCAGCTGATCGGTATTTCTCTCTCATTGATGTTTCTGACTCTCTATCCCTCTCCCTTCCTCTCTGTAAAAAAACAATAAAATATATTTTTAATAAAAATAAATATAAATTACATTTTTAAAAAATGATGAGAGAATCATGGATTGGCTGCCTCCTGCACGCCCCCTACTGGGGATGCAGGCGGAAACCCGCACATGTGATCTTGAATGGTATTCACCCTGGGACTTTTCAGTCCGCAGTCCAACGCTCTATCTACGGAGCCAAACCAGCCAGAACCACAGCATTTTTTAGATGTGTGTGTTCTGAATTATTCCTTTATCTGACATTCGCATTTCACTGAGCATCGTGGTTGGAGAGGGAGAGAGGGAGATGGACAGAGAGAGAGAGATTGGTTGCTCCCTGTAGGCACCTGAACCAAGGATTCAATCTTTTGCTGCACAAGATGGAGTTAAACCAACGGAGACTCTCCCACTCCCAGGCTTGGTGGCCACACCCAGAGATAAGGGTTTGCCTGGTGTGGGGTGTGGCTCCCCATGGGCCTCTCCTGTATGACTGACTCCCCTGGTTCAGAGCTGTGGTTGCCCAGTGTGGTAACTGTGCTGGCTGCTCTGTGGTGACTCCAGGTCTGCAAAGTCTCTGCAATCAGTGAGTCCACTTCAGTGACTGGAACACCCACCTGGACGCCCAGCCCACACGGGATGGACCCTGCTATGAGTCCGGAAGGTCTGCTCGTCACCACCCTGGGCCTCACACCTGGACATTGTCCTGGGGGGAGAGTCAGGACTCAGCAGGTGGGTGAGTGGGTTCTGTGTGACAAACAATTCAGTCACTCCTGCCTCTCCAGCCACGGCCCCCGACCGAATGCATCCACACATCTGGGCTACTTGTTGGCAATGAAAACCTATTAAAGCAGCCCTGTTGGGTGGCTATGTGGTTAGACCCTCAAACCGAAGTGTCCCTGGTTTAGGAACCAGTCAAAGGCACTCACCTCAGTTGTAGGTATAATCCCCACTCCAGTTGGGGCACAGTGCGGAGCCAACCAATCCATGTGTCTCTCACATGTCAATGATTCTCTCTCTCCCTCTCTCTCCTTTCCTCTCTGAAATCAATAAAAATATGTCTTAAAGAGTAAAAATCAACGGAAAATATATCCACTGCTTAGGATTTGAAACAAAATTAAAAATAAAACCTCCGGAAGCAGAAACTCGGGGCATGGGTCCCGCACGCTGGTGCCCTGAGCCCCCCAGGTGGTGGTCCTACTGTGCTTCCTCAACCACAGCCGGTCCTCCCTGGTTCCCACACCCGGATCACCTGGGGCTTCATTTTGGGTTTGTTTTGAAATGATTACAGCATCACAGGTAGTTGCAACACCAACCCAGGGATGTCTCGTGTATTACAAAAATAAATGCCTGCAAGCCGCTCGAGGTGGGTGTATTTAAGCATCAGGAAGGGGACAGGATGGTTGGCCTACTCCCCTTTTTCCTCTGTTCCAGCTCTTTTCAGAGTCCACCGTGACTCTGGTCCTGACAGAATCAGCATCTCTCAATCCAACCTCTCTCTGGAACTCTGTTTTGTTTCTCTGTTAAACCTCACCCAAGGTTATATTTCCCATTGGTTTTTGAGAGAGAGAGGAATGGAGGAAAGAGAGAGAGAGAGAGAGAGAGAAGAGAGAGAGAGAGAGAGAGAGAATATGGGAGAGAAAGAGAGAGTGAGAACAATTAATTAGTTCTTGGATAAGCTTCTGCTGGACAAGTTTATGACCTGCGTGCCCCTGGAGCTATTAATAGCAGTTAGACCTTCACCAGGGGGACACACCCAGGAGAGAGACCCTTCCAATGTCTTGTGTGTCCCAAGGGGTTCATTCAGGCCTCGGACCTCCATGTCCACCAGCGGATCCACATGGGGGAGAAGCCGTTCTGCTGTAAAGTCTGTAAAAGAGGTTCACCCACGAGTCCACGCTGCGTGGAAGATCTCCACTGTCAACACCACTGTCCAGCACAGGTGCCCGACGTGGGTACTAACCATCACACCTGCTCATAGAAAAGGAACACGCCTGGGGTGGGTGGGGGATGACTGTCCCGAGGTCACACAGGAATGTGTCCTGAGCTGGGATTTGAACCCAAGTCGGGTGCCCTGGGCATGCCACCAGCGGGTCCACACCCAGGAGAAGCCGGACCAGTGCGACGTGTGCCACAAAAGTTCCGCCACCGCAGGAACCTCAACGTCCAGATCCTCAGCCAAGAGCCTCCTAATTAGCATCCCACAGGCACCTGTCACTCAGGAGAAGCCCAGGGTTTCAGGAGCTCAGGGCCAGGAGCCAGGAGCAGAGACCAGACCCTGTGTCTTATCTCAGGGAAGAAATCTGGAGAGGAGGGTGGTTCCAGGAGGGGACATGGAACTGCGGTGGGTCATCCCATTGGGCAGGACAGGCGCTGACCCACCTGTGTCTGAGCTGTTTCTGCTGGCTCTGCTGGGCTGGGTGGGGCATGTGCTGGGGGTGTCCCAGGGCGGGATTCCCAGCAATTCTGAGCTTCCTGCACCTCTCTGTGTCCTAGAGTCCCCGACAGTGAGGGACCGACCACGGGGTCCCCTGTGGAATCTGAGCCAAGCCTGGGGTGAGGGGGCCAGGGAGCAGCTCAGCCATGTGCGTAGGGTCTGCTCCTTTCCTCAGCCTGAGGGAGGTGTAGGCCTAGGTGTGGGTGCAATTGGACAACTGATGAAATTGATGGGCAGACGTTGGGTTATAACTTCAAAATTCTGGCAAAATAAAATAAGATCCGTTCACACACACACACACACACACACACACACACACACACAGATATTTACTGAGAATCTTAGTCTGTGGTGTAATGGCATCTATACTAATAATGGAGTAATATGCTAATTAGACCAGACATCTTCCAGACGTTCTTCTGGACAAAGCCATGGTGGCGGGGGCCAAGGCAGAGGCGGTTAGGGTGATTAGGCCAGCAAGGGAGAGCATTTAGGCTTGACCAGTCTGCCAGGGTGGGGCAGTTAGGGGCAATCAGGTCATCAGGGGAGGGCAGTTGGGGGTGACCAGGTTGGCTTGGGAAGGCAGCTGGGGGCAATCAGGCCAGCAGGCAGAGGTGGTTAGGGGTGATCAGGCAGGCAGGAAGGCAGAGGTGTTTAGGGGCGGTCAGGCAGGCAGGCAGGGGAGCAGTTAGGGGCATCAGGCAGGCAGGCAGAGTAATTAGGAGAGGTCAGGCAGGCAGCAGGGGAGCAGTTAGGGGCATCAGGCAGGCAGGCAGAGTAGTTAGGGGCGATCAGGCAGGCAGGTAGGTGAGCGGTTAGGAGCCAGCATTCCCGGATTGTGAGAGGGATGTCCCCCAAGGGGTCCCAGATAGGAGAGGGTGCAGGCCAGGCAGACGGACCCCCCCCCTTCCCCTGTTCACAAATTTCATACACCGGGCCTCTAGTTATGATATAAGAACGATGTGTGTTTCTTCCTGAAATCCTGCAGGGGGTGCCCTTTTCTCTGTCTCCCTGGGAGGTGGGGGCTCTTTGCTCTCTGTGTGTCTCCTGTACTGTGAGTGTGAGTGTTGCTTTGTGTACAGGAGGCAGGAAAGGAAGAGGGAGAAATCCCTAGAGAGACGGTGTCCATTGGTCAAGTCTCAGAAGTAGTTTGACTGGGCAACATGCCAGGCCTGTTCTTCCCATTGGACATTGTGATGTTTTATCCTCTCATCCCAGGTCACCACACATGATCCAGCAAGAAAACCAGTCACATCTCCCGTTACCATGGCTTCTGCTCCTCCTCTGAGCTCTGTGTGAGGACTCACATGTCCCAGCCATGTGAGCACAGTGAGCATGAAGAGCACATGTGCTCACAGCACCCCTGACCTCTGCTCTGGAGTAATGTCCACTTTCCTCTCCTCCAGGAGGAAGCAGAGGCGGAGAGTGGGAAGCGACATCCCCAGGCAGCACTAAGCTCACTCCTCAGTGACCTTGGCACCAGGTGGGAGCTGTGTGGTCCAGAGGCCTGAGTTCCCACCCCCTGCCCTGGGCTCCTCCTCATGGTCCTGTCACCATCCTGTGTCACAGATGAGGGAATGGCGTCCTGAGAACTCAATGCTGGGGGTGCCAGTGTCCTGAGCCCAGGAGGGGGGAGGGGAGAGGAGGAACAGACCTGGAGATGCAGGAGCTGAGGGTGATGGGGAGTCACTGTCCCCTTCCTGTGCCACCTGCACTGATGTTTCATAAGCTGCACCCACTGCTCCTGAAGGGAAAGGACATTTGGTGCCTCTGGAATTTTTAAAAAACTGGAGTCTCCCTGCTTGTACTTGGTCATGGCGTCAGGGGCCTATTGGGGCATGAAGACCCTGCCTCCGATGGACGTTACTGAACCCGCCCATGTCCATCTTAGGGCTGCAGCTGAGAGACCCTTGTTATCTATAATAATAAGAGAATAATATGCTAATTAGACTGGACAGCCAAAGGAAGGCAGGCAGAGTGGTTAGGGCAAAGAGATAGGCAGGCAGAGTGGGTAGGGGTGATCAGGCAGGCAGGTAAGTGGTGAGGTGATCAGGCAGGCAGGCGAGTGGTTAGGAGCCAGAGGTCCCAGATTGTGAGAGGGATGTCCCACTGCCAATTTAGGCCTAAATTGGCAGTCAGGCATCCCCCGGGCATCCCTGATCACGAGAGGGTGCAGGTGGGCTGATGGACCGCCCTCCCCCTGCACAGATTTTGTGCACCAGGCCTATCGTTTACTCATAAAAGCTCCCACAGCTTTGATAGGACGCCTGGCATATTCTGGGTGAAGTGGAGCTCTGAGCACCAGCCTGATGCTCCTTCAGGGAGACAGTGGGCAGAGAGCCCCCCTGCAGGAGGAGGGGCAGGGCCCAGGCCCAGGGCCAGGCCTGGCTCTCAGGTCTCAGCCCCAGGGAGGAGTCTGGAGCAGAGCAGCTCAGTGTTGGGGACTCCCCTTCTCCCTGGGGTTTCCCTTCTCCATTTCAAATTCCCTGTTGACTCCTCCTTCCTGATACTCATGAGGATGCCTCATTGCTCACTCCCATTGGGTGTCTGGTTTCAAGAGAAGCCAATCGGCCTTCCATGATATAACCTCTCAGCTGACCCGCCCGGACTCAGATGGTCCCAGGACACCAAGGATGCAGGTCCTGAGCCCCCACACCCTCCTCCTGCTGCTCTCGGGGGCGCTGGGCCTGACCCCCAGCTGGGCCAGTGAGTGCGGGTTCGGAGGGGGCGGCTGTGCGGGGATGAGCGAGGGGACCTGAGGGGGGGGCGGGGGGGGGCGGGGGGAGGGCCGGGGCCCCAGGAAGGCGAGTGTCCAGCCCCGGCCCTGCCCTCCGTCCGCCCCCCAGGCCCCCACTCCCTGAGGTATTTCAGCACCAGCGTGTCCCGGCCCGGTCGCGGGGAGCCCCGGTTCCTCTCCGTCGGCTACGTGGACGACACGCAGTTCGTGCGGTTCGACAGCGACGCGGCGAGTCCCAGGGTGGAGCCGCGGGCGCCGTGGATGCAGCAGCCGTGGGTGGAGCGGGAGGACCCGGGGTATTGGGACCGGCACACGCAGATGGCCAAGGGCCACGCACAGCTTTTCCGAGTTTATCTGAAGACCGCCCTCGGCTACTACAACCAGAGCGAGGAAGGTGAGCCAGGCGCCCAGCCCCGTCACCCCGCCCCCACACCCCCACCCCCCACGGACGGGCCGGGGTCGCCCCGAGGGTCCGGGTCTGAGCGTCACCCCTTGGCGGCGGGACCGGACCAGCCCCCACCCGGGAGGAGCCCGGGGGGATTTTGACCCGATTTCACTTTCAGTTTTAGATTCAGTCCCTGCGGGGCGGGCGGGGCGGGGCTGACCTCGGGGCGGGGTCAGGGTCTCACTCCATCCAGTGGATTAGTGCCTGCGATGTGGGACCCGATGGGCGCCTCCTCCGCGGATACGATGCTTATGCCTACGACGGCAGGGACTACCTCGTCCTGAACGAGGACCTGACCTCCTGGACCGCGGCCGACACAGCGGCTCAGATCACCCGGCGCCAGTTGGAGGCGGCGGGTGCAGCAGAGCTTACCAGGCGCTACCTGGAGGGGGAGTGTGTGAAGTGGCTCCTCCTGTACCTGGAAAAGGGGAAGGAGACCCTGCAGCGCGCAGGTACCAGGGGCCCTGGGGCCGCCCCTCTCCCCGGGGCTGGGGCTCCTACAAGGAGACAGGACAGGGGGTCAGTGTCAGACACCCCTCCTTGGGGTCAGTAGGGAGCCCCCCTGGATGTCCAGGTCAGATACCAGAGAGAACTCCCTTCTCTCAGGGACAGTTAGGGGTGCTGGGAGACCCCACTGAAATAGCCCATTTCATGGCCCTGCAGAGGCTCTGGGAACCTCGGGGACCTTCTCCCTCAGGCCTTGTGTGCTGCCCACACCCACTGAGTCTGAGGCCTGACCCCACCTTTTCAGAGACATGTGGTTTCCACCCAGATCAGGACTAGAAATCCCTTTTCTCCCCAAGAGATTTGCCTCCTGCCCTGGGCTGTGTCTCTCTGCTTCTAGAACTTTCTAAAGACTAGGAGGGCCTTCCAGGTGCCTCTGTCCAGGCTGGTGTGTGTGCTGTGTGCTCCCTCCCCCACCCCAGGTGGCTGTCCACTCTCAGGATGGTCACATGGGCGCTGCTGGGGTATCCATGGTGGATGCAAAGTTCCTGCACTTTCCCCTCCCCTCAGACCCTCCAAAGGCACACGTGACCCACCACCCCATCTCTGACCGTGAGGTCACCCTGAGGTGCTGGGTGCTGGGCTTCTACCCTGCAAACATCAGCCTGACATGGCAGCGTGACGGGGAGGACCATACCCAGGACATGGAGCTGGTGGAGACCAGGCCTGCGGGGGACGGCACCTTCCAGAAGTGGGCGGCCGTGGGGGTGCCCCCTGGAGAGGAGCAGAGATACACGTGCCATGTGAAGCACGAGGGGCTGCCCGAGCCCTTGACCCTGAAATGGGGTGAGGAGGGGCCGTGGGCACAGAGCCTCTCTTCAGGGCAGCAGGGGCCCTGGGGGACCTCAGTGGGGTTGGGGCTGAGGCCTGGGTTCAAGGCCCTTACCCTCCCTTCCCTTCTCCCCCCAGAGCCACCTTCTCACACCTTCATCATCATCATGGGCATCTCTGGGGCCCTGGTTCTGCTGGGAGCCATGGCTGGAGCTGTGATGTGGGGGAGGCAGTGCTCAGGTGGGCAGGGATGGGGTCTGAGTGTGCACTCCAGGCAGTGACAGCGCCCAGGGCTCTGATGTGTCTCTCTTGCCTTCTAAAGGGGAGACCCTGCTTTGGGGAGGGGAGGGCAGAGGGGAGGACTGGGTGGTGGGGAGTCTGTGGGACACTGTGAGCATGAAGTGGGCTTTGAGAACATCACCAGTTACAGCCACTGACCTGAGTCTGTTCATGATGATTGTCCTCCACAGCGTGAGGCAGCTGCCTTGTGGGGACTGAGTGATGGAAGATGTGTTCATGCTCCCACTTCCTGATCAAGAACCTCTGATGGGGGCTGGCCCTGTCCTGCTCCCACACTTTCTGGTCCAACAGAGGAGGGGTGGGCCCTCACTATCGCTGTCTTTACTTCCTCGTATTCTGAGCTGCAAGCTGTTTCTTCTGCATTGAAATGAGGTTGTGGATGTGATTTTGTTCATTGCTTGCCATGATGGGTTGGAGGGTAAATTAAATGAGAAGATTCTAAATTTTGAGGGGAAATAAATATAAACACCAAGAACTTTCCAGAGCCCATGTGTTTGCTGTGCTGAGCTGTGCCAGTGTGGACAGGAGATGTTTTGAAGACCGAGTGTGGTCAGGGCCTGTGCCCATGTGGTGCTCAGTGCATCGTGGGCTTTGACGCGGTCACTCCTCGGCGGGGTCACCTCTCTGCTCCTCTGACCTTGTCCCTCAGTAGAACCTTGTCCACCAGGACCTGTGGTCACTGGAGCTCAGACATCACTGAGGCCTTGACATGTGTCCTGATGCAGCGCATCTCCAGGACCCTGGACAGCGACGGCTACCTGGGCTTGGTCTGCCCCTAGTCAGCCTGGGGCAAACTATGGCCCGTGGGCCGGATCCGGCCCGTTTGAAATGAATAAAACTAAAAAAAAAAAAAAAAAAGACCGTACCCTTTTATGTAATGATGTTTCCTTTGAATTTATATTAGTTCACACAAACACTTCATCCATGCTTTTGTTCCGGCCCTCCGGTCCAGTTTGAGAACCAGTGGTCTAGAGGCTCCCTGATGGAGCTGCAGCAAGTGCTGGCTGCCAGCTGGGAGGCCGTGGGCTGTAAGGTGGGTCAAGGGCACAGGTCAGACCCAGAGGCCCCTCATGTCACACCCACAGGCCCCGCATGTCAGACACACAGGCACCTCATGTAAGAACTGCAGAAGTGAGGCTCTGTCACCTCCATCCTGTTCTGGTCCCCAGAGCTGGTCCCAGGTCCCAGGGGAGGGAGGCCCACCTGTGGGAGGGGTGGGAGGACCCATCACAGAAGAACAAGTGGGCGGGGATAGTGTTGGTTCATCTTTGGAAACAAAACCCAAAACCTGCACAGTGAGCGGAGGTGAGAGAAGAAATGGAGAGCATTTGAATTAAAATATTTAACTAATGACTGCAAAGGGGAGGGAGAGGCGCCCTGTCAGCAGGAGGTGAGGGGGGCACCCTGAGGGCATGTGCTGTCCCCTCAGTCCCGCCCCCAACTCCGACCTTGACCCCGACCCCCCCCCCCCCACTCAGGCTTGAGGAGGTGAGGGCTGAGCCAGGCGGGTGTGTGAGGGCAGAGCCTCCCAGGGCCGCCCTGTGCCCACAGCCAGGCTCTGAGGGGCAGGCACTGTGCTGGGCGGGAAGGGAGGGGCGACTCTTTAGAGAGAGGGCAGGAGAGAGTGAGGGGGAGAGATGCCTCTCCCGCTGGCCTCCTGCCCCCTGATGGGGGTGGGGGGACCTGCTCCTGGGGGAGCTTGTCTGGGAGCCTGCGCACTGTTGGGGGAGGGGTGGCGCCCCACCATCTGACCCCCACCCGGGGCCTTGGCGGACAGGCTGATGGTCAGAGAGCCTGGGGGACAGTCCGCTGACACAGAGGCTGCTGCCCTGGCCGGGCCGCCCAGAGACTAGAGCCCAGCCCTCGGGCCACAGAGTTCTGGGCGCTGGTCCTGGGCAAGGGCCGCGCTGGACCGCAGACTCCTCTCCACGGGAGGCACCAGTCCCTGCATCTCTCCTTCCTGGATCACTGGATGAGGGTGTGTGCGTGTGTATATGTGTGTGTGTGTGTGTGTGTGTTTATATGTGTGTGTACGAGTGTGTGCGCATGTGTGTGTATGCGCGCGCGCGCGTGTGTGTGTGTGTGTGTGTGTGTGTGTGTGTGTGTGTGTGATCTCATGTGACTGTCCCTCAGGTGCCTGTTGGGAGGTGATCACACCTTCAGCGCCAATAAAGACAGGACAGAGCAGGGCGGGCTGCGGCCACAGCGCTCGCTTCCTCGCCGCCCATCCTCCCCGCGGGGCGGACGCCAGCCCTGAGGACCGTCCGCTCAGACGCTGGGGGGGGGGGGGGGGAGGCGCTGCCGCGTGAGCGCCTGCGCCCAGGGGCCAGGAAGGGGCAACGGAACCGGGGTCCCCGCCGCCGACCAGGGAGCCCCTGGCGTCCCCTCAGCCCCGCCCCCAACTCCAACCTTGACCCCGACACCGACTCACGCTTGTCTCTGCCAGAGGCCGCCCGGGCGTCCGGAGGGCTCGGCCTAGGGGCTGGAGCGGCGGCGCTGGCGTCGGGGCGCTCACTGGGATGCGTGGGGCACCGGCCCAACCTCAGCCGCCGGCGGGGCGGGCGCAGGCCCAGCTCTCCCTGCGGCTCCCCGGCCGCGTCCCCAGAAGGGCTCCCGCCGGAGGCCCGCGACCGCCCCCGCTGATCGCTGGGCGCCGGGTCTGGGGTCTGCGCGCTCCGTGGCCCCGACAGGCCGTGACCGAGGAGCCGAGGAAGGACTGCGGACCGCGTCCCGGACGCGGGTGGAGGGACAGGCCGGTCCCAGCAGGGACGGACGGGCGGCCGGGGACGCGGAAAGGAGGCGGCCCGGCTCCCAGCAGCTCTGTGGGTCTGAGTCGTGGGCTGGTCCTGCCCGCCGCCCACTCCTGGAAGGCTTCCTGGGTCGCCCTGCGCCCCGCGGGGGCTCCTCGCGTCCCGGGGCGCTGTGTCCCCAGAGGCGGCCAGTGCTGGGAGCGGCGTGCGCTGTGCCGTCTCCAGGGACGCACAGGGGACGGGCCTGCGCTGAGCGATGGCGAGTCCCAGAGACGCGGTCGGTGACTCAGAGCAGGAGCCGCTCCATGTGGAGGACAAGGGGCTTCTCCACCAACAGAGTCACCTCCTCCCCAAGTCGCCACGCGCCTGGGGGCCGCCCTCCTCTCGGTCTCACAGCGGGAACCTGTTGGAGCGGACGCAACTGCAGAAACTCCTGCCTCCCTCCCTCCCTCTGCTCTGTCCCCGTGGCAACCCGCCCGGGCCCCTCAGCAAGGCCACCAGCTCTGGCTCCCGGGGGAGCCCCCTCTTTCTGAGAGAGAGGAAGGCGCTCCCTCCTGCTGAGCACAGTTTTCAGTGAGAAAAGGAGCCGCACTGATCAACTGTCCTGATCACAGAGGGAGAGGCCATGGCCGCGCACACAGCCCAGAACGCGCAGGATCCTGCGAAATGGGTGCCTGTGGGGTCATCGCCCTGAGGCTCACATTCAGGGAGAATGCACTTCAATTATGGGGACCACACACACATTATAGAGAAAACAAACCACACCCCCACTTTAAAGCCCTGAGGCTGGGCCTGGGAGGCGTGGCCTTTGGGGTGAACATGCCCTTTGCTGCCCCCTGTTGCCGCCCGAAGGTGTGGCTGCAGGAGCCGCGTCCCTCCCGCGGGGGGCGCTCTGCACAGGGAACTCGCCACAGGCCCGCGACTCAGGTGAAGCTTTAAAGGCCCAGGAGCCCAGGGCGGACGCTTCCCACTCAGCTCCCCGGGCTCCTCACACTAAGGTGCCCGCGGGCGGGAGCTGCAGGAGGCAGATGGGGGAGGGGGGCAGAGGCCCCACCTCCACGGGGGTCATGGCAACGGGGCCCCAGCTCCCCCTCCTCCGCCCGCAGACTCCCTGGGGGAGAAGTAAGCAGGTGTGGGGACCGGAACCCCAAAGGGAAGTGGAGTTTCCGGCGCTGCCGGCAACCGGAGCTGGGGACCCGGAGCAGCGTTCACCCCGCGGAGGCGCCTGCACCTCCCTCCTGGGAGGGGCCCCCGCGGGTCGAGGCCCAGGAGGAGCCGCCCCAGCACCAGGCCCGGCTCCTGGGCCGCTGGTCCCGCTCTGGGGCCTGAAGGGGGACGGCGCCGCCCCCGCCGCGGCGCTCAGGGCTCAGCAGGTCTGAGGTCCGCCCTCTCCTGGGACCGTCCTCGGGGCGAGGCCTTTGGGGGAGAAGCCGGGCTGGGCCCCGGGCACCACGGATGGGAACCCGGGCCGCGGGCGCCCCCAACTCGGCATCTCACACAAAGGGGGGCACAGGGTGACCCTCCAGGAGCCCCTCCCCCTCGGGGCTGTGGGCACGTGGGGAGGAGGCGCCTCGGCCCTTCCTGCCTCTCCACCCACAGGCCCTGCTCAGCGCCCAGAAGATGGGTCCTGGGAGCTGACAGGGCCCCTGGGGTTTATCCGCGTCCCGGCTGCGGGGGGCGCTGCAGACTCTCCCTCCTGCGGGGACCTGGGCGCCTGGAGGGACTGAGCTGTGGTTTGATGGTGAAGGGAACTGCCCCTGGCTGTCCTCCTGCGCTCTGGGCCCAGCAGCCTCCTGTCACAGAACATTCTGGAACGTGGCACCCGCTCCCCTGCCTGGAGGGCAGAGCCATGGCTGCCCCTGATGGACAGGGAGCGAGTGAGAGGGGAGCCAGCGGGGCTCTGAGCAAACCCCTGGGTCCCACCCCAGCGCCAGCGCCTCCTGCTCCTCTCTGAGCTCCTCCTCCCCGTCCCCCAGACAGCGCCCCTTCCTGGTGCCTCGTGCGTTTGCGCTGCGGAGTCAGTTTGACCCTCCAGGTGGGTCCCAGCGGGTGAGTGCCTGAGACTGGGTAAGCGCTCCCCTCCCACAGTTACCATGGTGACAGGGTTAGAGCGTTTACACACATCCCATTCTGGGCTTTTAGAACCACAAGGAGAAAAGCCGCCTTCAGGGGCTGCGGGAGCAGCTGGTACTCCAAAGGCCACCGCCAGCTTTGCACGCTGTCTGCACCCTGGGACGGGGCACTGAAGCGGAACCTCTGGGGGAGCCAGCTGAGCTCCTGAGGTCCGTCTGGGCGAGGAGGAGGAGGAGGAGGAGGGGGAGGAGGAGGAGGAGGAAGAGGAGGAGGAGGAGGAGGAGGAAGATGAGGAGGAGGAGGAAGATGAGGAGGAGGAGGAGGAAGATGAGGAGGAGGAGGAGGAGGAGGAAAATGAGGAGGAGGAGGAGGAGGAGGAAGATGAGGAGGAGGAGGAGGAGGAGGAGGAGGAGGAGGAGGAGGAGGAGGAGGAGGAGGACATGGATCCAGGGAGAAGGGAGAAGTTAGTGAATCGCTGGGTGACGTCCACAGACGGAGCCTGAACTGAGGGCTGGGCAGACGGGCCGCTCTGCTCTGGGGAAGCTGGACGAGCTGCTGGAGACCCGCACAGGCACAGCCCGGAGCCGCGCCGCCCTGCGGGGAAGGGTTGGGGGACGCGGGTCCTGGGGGAGGACGCACCCCAACAGGGAGGAGCTGTGCATCAGGAGCCGCAGGTGCCCGTGCCCTCGGCCGCCCGGGGCACCTCGAGAGGAGGCTCAGGAGACCCAGCCACGCGTCCCGGCCACACATAGAACTCAAGGCCAAGTCCCACTTGCAGCCTGAGCTGCTACTGACCGTTGGCGGCTGCGGGCCCAGCCACAGGCGACTCCCAGGCGGCCCTGAGGAACCTGCAGACCTGCGAGTGGGGGGTGGGGAGGCACTCGGGCGCGTGGGGCCTTGGGGCTGCGTGGGGGTCTGATGTCTGCCGCGGGGCAGGGGAGGCCCCGGCAGAGGGCACCCCGACCTCAGGCTGCTTCTGTGGCCTCCGGGGCCTGAAGACTCGGGGACCCCGTGGGCACCCAGCTGCAGCTCAGGGTCCAGGAGCCGCCTGGGGTGGCGACCAGTTCCCTCCGCGGGGAGGCCGGCAGCTGGACCCGCCCGACCCGCGTCCTGCCGCCAGGCCCGCGTCCTGCCCTCGTTTGGGGGTCGGTCCCGGGCCTCGGCCTAGCAGCCAGTGCGGGGGCTGCTCTCGGAGGGGGTGGGGGAGGGGACACGGAGCAGAAACGCCTAGAATAAACCCGGGACACAGCCCACAACCCCCGGGTCCCAGCAGCAGCAGCGGAGATGGTGGCAGAGCCCGCGCAGCGCCCCCTGCGGGCCGGGCCTGGGCCGCCGCTCCAGGGTGCAGAGGGTCCCGATGGCCTGGTTGCTGACCTCAAACTGGGGCCACCGGCGGGTCCCCCCAGGCCCTGGCCCCGGGGCGTCACTATTCGCAGGAGAACCTGTGGAGGAGGCGGGGCCAATAGCCCGGTAACAGGTGCCCCTGTGTCCTCTGAACCGCACCGGGCGCTTCCGGGCACAGGCTGCTGTGTTCCCAGGGCAGAGGCGCTGCTGCAGGTGCTGTGACCAGGGGCGGCCTCTGGGGACATGACTGTGACCGTGTCACTGTGAACAATCACCAGTTCCCACAGGAGAACCCGCACCAGGAAAGGCGCTGGGAGCTGAGCCCCGCTGGGCCCACAGCTGCTTCCCTCCCCCCAGTTGGGAGAATAGAGATGGTCCCTCCTTTTGCATCTTAGGGGTCTCCATGGAAACGCAGAACACAAGACTCCATGCAGGTCTCCAGAGCATTCCTCTCTGCCCTGGTCAGGGAAGGCTGAGGAAACCCAAGGGCATAACTGTCATCATCTCCGATGTTCGGAAAGGCTTTTAAGAAAAGTGTGGATGGTGACACAGCCATGAAGGCCATTGTCTACAAGGTGACTATGAGCCGCACTTTTTGGGGTGGGAAAGGTGAAGGCCAGTGTTGGGGTGGGGGCGGGGCGGGGCAGGGAGGGGAGGGCAGCAGGACCTGTCATAGAAAGAGACTTGTGCTGGGGGAGAGAAGGGCCCACAGCATGGCCCTCCCCCACCAGCCAGGGGGACCTAAGCTGAGAGGAGTGCGTGGGGAGAGGGTGGCCATTGCTGTTCTAGATTTGATAAGGGGTTCATGTCTCTGTCGGTGGGAACTTTAAAAATAAAAACATTACTTAAGGGTCAGGCTGCGCTGGCGTTTCTCAGGGGAAATGGTCTCTGAGAGCCAGGCAGGGAGCAGGCGTGTGTGGCACAGGCGGCTGAGTAGACGCAATGGCGCCTGTCACTCCAACAGCAGGAAGCGAAGAGGCCTTCTCTCCAAGGCTGTCAGGGGCACGGATGTCAGAGCGCTGATCTCATTTGTTTTAGGAAAACTTGGCGTTTCTCAAAGGAAAAAGCAGCCCCATTTCCAGTTGCTCGTTAATTCTGTCCCAACCGGTATATGTCAGCCATTTGTCAATCTCTTCATACTGCAGTGTCTTCTCCTTTCTGGATGACCGACACAGGATCTTAATTACAAGGTTATTTGTACTTGTCTTAATACCTTGAGTGCAATAAAACTGCTTTAAAAATCCTTCCAAATGACTTTAGAGACGTGTCCCAGGTCGTGTCCAGGAGCAAATGGAACGAGCAGCTGAAGCTAGTAACACTCACACCGAATTGGCGAAATAGCTCAGCTGGTGAGAGGGTTTACAGCTGGGAAGAGCAGAACTCCCCTGGTAAGGTAAAAAAAAAACCAGGGATTTGGGCAGGAAAGTTTGCCAGACCTCTGAGCCCAGAGAGTCGGAGGGAGACCGCGTGGCAGACAGCCGTGTCCCTTGGGACAGGCACAGCCCCTGACGGGGGAAAGGAGAACCGCGGGATTCCTGGCGCCGCCAGGGAAATTGAGAGCTGGGTTCTGTGATCACGGAGGACTGAGCCTAAAGGGGGCAGCCTGAAGAGCTGACCTGACCATGCAGTCCCGGTAAGAGAAGAAGCTTACAGAAACCAAGCCTTCCCCGTTTCCGCGGCCGGCATTTGTTTGTTTGTTTTCACTGAATCCTGTTCATGGGACATTTCGGATACAGACACTCACCTGTGCTGAAGAGAGGGAGAGTGTGCTGGGGAGTGGAATCTGGGGAGAGACTGGGGAAAGAGGGGGAGCCGGGAGAGGTGGTAGTGAATTGAGTGCTGAGACACCCCAGAGACCGGGACTGGGGCAGCCACCCGCTCCTGAGAGGGAGTCTCCTCCCCCCAGCCCCCAGGCAAGGAGCACAGCCACATCCAGATTCCACCCTGTTCGAGATCAAGGATTAAGATAACCTGATCAGTCCCTGGGAGTTAACAGGGTCTGGCCTATAGGGGGATTTTCAATCCCAGCAACAACATAGCGCCGGTAACTAACTAATACGCAGTCAGCTCTGGGCAGTGAACTTCCACTGGACAGAGAGGCCCTATAGCCTCAGAGGCCAACCCCAGAACACTGCCACCCAGAGGCTGACCCACAAACTGACTCTTTGCTAAACACAAAATAAGGCAGTCTGGGAAATAAATGCGGCATGCTTTAAAATAAGGACTGTGGTTTACAACACAGAGGAACAGTATATCGCAGGGAAACTCAAGACTCTCCTGAATACCTGGAAGGTCTAAGGCGAGCCACACTGAAGAATAGAAGAAACGAAGGACCTTCACTACTGCAATTTTTTTTCTTTTTTCACTTTTTAACTAAGAAACCAATTTTTTTTTCATTCTTTTTTTTTCTGTTCTTTTTTTTTTCTTTTTTTTTCTTTCTTTTCTTCTTTTTCCATCACCTGATTTTACCCTTTTAATTACTACCTTCTTATTTTTAACCAGTATTATTACTGCTACCATTTTACCATTTTTTAAAGTGCCATTTTATTTTTTCTTTATTTTATTTTGGGATTAGTGTTCACCATTCTATTTTCATCGTTATATTATTGGTTGTTTCTAGTTTGCATTCATATCCAGGGAGCTGTTGCTGGAATTTGTTGGGATTAATGGCTGTTCTATAGGAGTATTCTCCTCATATAAAAAGTCTCTTCCCTCTTCCACTTCATTCTCTCTTTTCACTCTTTTTTTTTTTCTTTTCTTTTCTCGCTTTTATTTTCCCCCTTCCTTTTTCCCAATTTCATTTTTGCACTCCCTTTTTTTGGTCCCTACTTTTCTTTTCCTTTTTCTCTTTTATCTTTTTCTCTTCCTTCTTCCTTATCCCCTAATTCTCTTAATTCAGGTGGTCACCTTTAATTGGGGTTATTAATATCGTGAATATATTTGTGTATAGTGCCTGGTACGTGGTGCCTTGTTGTGTTGTATTTTGTGCCTTTAAATCAACGCAGCAGATCCAAGCAACAGCAACCTCCTGAGCACCTCATCCTCTGCTGAGGAACAGCAGCTGTACGTGAAACCTCGCCCCACCAGCCGGAAGAGCCACCACAGCTGTGAACAGCACCCACCAGAGGAGCTGCTGCCAACTGAAGAGCAGCTGCTACCACAACCGCCCGAAGAGCAACCACAGACCAAGGAGTCACTGCCACCAAGGGAGCAACCACTGAACAACTCAACGTCTAGATATGTCAGTGAGATCAAACATGGGTAGACAAAGAAACCCCCAAAGGAAAGAGAAGGAGGACTCTCCAGAAAAGCAGCTAAGTAATACAGAGGCATGCAACATGACAGATAAAGAATTCAGAATAAGGATCCTAGAGTGCATAAACCGGATGGAGGAAAAAATCGACAACCTCTGCAAGAAGCAAGAAGAAACAGATGAAAAAATCGATAACATATGGAAGAAGCTAGAAGAAACAGATGAAAAAATCGATAACATATGGAAGAAGCTAGAAGAAACAGATGAAAAAATCAACAACCTAAGTAAGACCCAAGAAGAAATGAAGAGTGATATAGCTGCAATGAAAAACTCCATTGAAAGTATCAACAGTAGACTAGGAGAAGCGGAGGACCGAATAAGTGAATTAGAAGACAAGGAAGCAAAACACACCCAAAATGTACTGCAATTGGAGAAAAAAATTAAAAGACAGGAGGAGAGCCTAAGGGAGCTTTGGGACAACATGAAACGAAACAACATACGAATAATAGGAGTACCAGAACAACAGAAAGATGAACAAGGATTAGAAAACCTACTCGAAGAAATAATATCAGAAAACTTTCCTGAGGTGGGGAAGAAAAAAGTCACACAAGCCCAGAGAGTCCCAAACAAGGTGAACCCGAAAAGACCCACACCAAGACACATCATAATCACCATGGCAAATGTTCAGGACAAAGAGAGAATCTTACAGGCTGCAAGAGAGAGACGGAAAGTTACATACAAGGGATCTCCCATTAGATTGTCAAATGACTTCTCAACAGAAACACATCAGGCCAGAAAAGAATGGACTGAAATTTACAAAGTGATGCAAAGCAAAGGACTGAATCCAAGAATACTCTATCCAGCAAGGCTATCATTCAAACTTGAAGGGGAAATAAGAAGCTTCACAGACAAAAAAAGACTAAGGGAGTTTGTCACCACCAAGCCAGCAATGCAAGGAATGCTAAAGGGACTGGTATAAAAAGAAGAAATAAAAAGCTCAGAAAGAAAACAGCCACACACACACACAAAAAGAAATGGCTACAAACAAGTACCTTTCAATAATAACTTTAAACGTAAACGGACTAAATGCTCCAACCAAAAGACATCGAGTGGCTGAATGGATAAAAAAACATGACCCATACATCTGCTGTCTACAAGAAACCCACCTCATTAGAAGGGACTCACACAGACTGAAAGTGAAAGGATGGAAAAATATCTTTCAGGCAAATGGAAAGGAAAAGAAAGCTGGGGTAGCAATACTTATATCGGACAAAATAGACCTCAAAGTGAAGGCCTTAACAAGAGATAAGGAAGGCCACTTCATAATACTAAAGGGATCAATACAACAAGAAGATATAACCCTGGTAAACATATATGCACCCAATGTAGGAGCACCCAAATTCATAAAAAAACTCCTGGAAAATATCAAAGGAGAGATCAACAACAATACAATCATAGTAGGGGACTTTAATACACCATTGACAGCACTGGATAAGTCCTATAGACAAACAACCAGCAAAGATACAGCAATCCTAAATGACTCACTAGATCAGATGGACTTAATAGACATCTTCAGAACACTTCACCCCAAAGCCAGAGAATATACGTTCTTCTCAGGTGCTCATGGGACATATTCAAAAATAGACCACATATTGGGTCACAAGCAAAGTATCCCCAAATTCAAGAAGATTGAAATCATAAAAAGCGTCTTCGCAGACCACGATGGCATAATATTAGAAATAAACTACAATAAAAACAACCCAAAATACTCAAACACCTGGAAGCTGAATAGCATGCTATTAAATATTGATTGGGTTACCAATGAGATCAAAGAAGAAATTAAAAACATCCTGGAAACTAATGACAATGAAAACACAACAATCCAAAACCTATGGGAAACATTGAAAGCAGTCCTGAGAGGGAAGTTTATAGCTCTACAGGCCTATCTCAAAAAACAAGAAAAAATGGTAGTAAATCATCTAACTCTACAACTCAAAGAATTAGAAAGAGAGCAACAAGAAAACCCCAGAGTGAGCAGAAGGAAGGAGATAATAAAGATTAGAGCAGAAATAAATGACATAGAGACCAAAAAAACAATACAGAAAATCAATGAAACCAAGAGCTGGTTCGTTGAAAGGATAAACAAGATTGATAAACCTCTAGCCAGACTCACCAAGAAGCAGAGAGAGAGGACCCAAATAAATAAAATCAGAAACGATAGAGGCGAAATAACAACAGACCCCACAGAAATACAAATGATTGTTAAAAAATACTATGGACAGCTCTACTCCAACAAACTAGACAACCTGGAGGAAATGGACAAATTCCTAGAAAAATACAGCATTCCAAAACTCAATCAGGAAGAATCTAAAAATCTCAACAGGCCAATAACTATGGAAGAAATTGAAGCAGTCATCAAAAAGCTTCCATCAAACAAAAGCCCAGGACCAGACGGCTTCACAGGGGAGTTTTACCAAACATTCAAGGAAGAACTAAAACCTATCCTCCTCAGACTACTACAAAAAATTCAAGAGGAAGGAACACTTCCAAGCTCATTCTATGAAGCCAGCATCACCCTAATACCAAAACCAGGTAAAGACAACACAATGAAAGAGAATTACAGGCCAATATCCCTCATGAACATAGATGCCAAAATCCTCAACAAAATCTTAGCAAATCGGATCCAGCAGTACATCAGAAAGATCATACACCATGACCAAGTAGGATTTATCCCAGGGATGCAAGGATGGTACAATATCCGCAAATCAATAAACGTGATACATCACATAAACAAATTGAAAGAAAAAAACCACATGGTCATATCAATTGATGCAGAAAAAGCATTTGACAAAATTCAACACCCATTTTTGATAAAAACTCTCAGCAAGGTGGGAGTAGAAGGATCATACCTCAACATAATAAAAGCCATATATGACAGGCCCACAGCCAACATCATACTCAACGGACAAAAACTAACACCATTTCCCCTAAGAACAGGAACAAGACAGGGATGCCCCCTCTCACCACTCCTGTTCAACATAGTACTGGAAGTGTTAGCCATTGCAATTCGGCAAGAAGAAGAAATAAAAGGCATCCAAATTGGAAAAGAGGAAGTAAAACTGTCCTTATTTGCAGACGACATGATATTATACATACAAAACCCTAGAGATTCCATCAAAAAGCTACTAGACTTAATACATGAATTTGGCAATGTAGCAGGATACAAAATTAACCCCAAGAAATCTGAGGCATTTCTATACACCAATAGTGAACTTTCAGAAAGAGAGATTATAAAAACAATCCCGTTTACCATTGCACCGAAAAAACTAAGCTACCTAGGAATAAACTTAACTAAAGAGGTAAAAGACCTCTACTCAGAAAACTACAGGACGTTGAAAAAAGACATAGAGGAAGACATAAACAGATGGAAGAACATACCGTGTTCATGGATTGGTAGAATCAACATCATCAAAATGTCCATACTACCCAAAACAATCTATAAATTCAACGCACTTCCCATTAAAGTACCAACAGCATACTTCAGAGATCTAGAACGAACTTTCCAAAAATTCATCTGGAATAAAAAAAGACCCCGAATAGCTGCAGCAATCCTGAAAAAGAACAAAGTAGGTGGGATCTCAATACCAGATATCAAGTTGTATTACAAAGCCACTGTTCTCAAAACTGCCTGGTACTGGCACAAGAATAGGCATATAGATCAATGGAATAGAATAGAGAGCCCAGAAATTGGCCCGAACCAATATGCTCAATTAATATTTGACAAAGGAGGCAAGAACATACAATGGAGCCAAGATAGTCTCTTCAATAAATGGTGTTGGGAAAATTGGACAGATATATGCAAGAAAATGAAACTAGACCACCAACTTACACCATACACAAAAATAAACTCAAAATGGATAAAGGACTTAAATGTACGACAGGATACCATAAAAATTCTAGAAGAATCCAAAGGCAAGAATATCTCAGACATATGCCGAAGCAATTTCTTCACTGATACAGCTCCTAGGGCACTTGAAACTAAAGAAAAAATGAACAAATGGGACTACATCAAAATAAAAAGCTTCTGCACAGCAAAAGAAACCATCAACAAAACAACGAGAAAACCCACTATGTGGGAAAACATATTTGCCAATGACATATCTGATAAGGGACTAATCTCCAAAATTTATAGGGAACTCATACAACTTAACAAAAGAAAGATAAACAATCCAATCAAAAAATGGGCAAAGGACCTAAATAGACACCTTTCAAAAGAGGACATTCAGAAAGCCAAGAGACATATGAAAACATGCTCAAAGTCACTAATCATCCGAGAGATGCAAATCAAAACAGCAATGAGGTACCATCTCACACCTGTCAGACTGGCTATCATCAACAAATCAACAAACGACAAGTGCTGGAGAGGATGTGGAGAAAAAGGAACACTTGTGCACTGCTGGTGGGAATGCAGACTGGTCCAGCCACTATGGAAGACAGTATGGAGTTTCCTTAAAAAACTGAAAATGGAACTCCCATTTGACCCTGTGATCCCACTTCTAGGAATATATCCCAAGAAACCAGAAACACCAATCAGAAAGGATATATGCACCCCTATGTTCATAGCAGCACAATTCACCATAGCTAAGATCTGGAAACAGCCTAAGTGCCCATCAGTAGATGAATGGATTAGAAAACTGTGGTACATCTACACGATGGAATACTATGCTGCTGTAAAAAGGAAGGAACTCTTACCATTTGCAACGTCATGGATGGAACTGGAGAGCATTATGCTAAGTGAAATAAGCCAGTCAATAAAGGAAAAATACCACATGATCTCACTCATTCGTGGACAATAGAGACCATTATAAACTTTTGAACAATAATAGATACAGAGGCAGAGCTGCCTCAAACAGATTGTCGAGCTGCAGCGGGAAGGCCGGGGAGGGTTGGGGGGCAGGAGGTAGGGGGGTAAGAGATCAACTAAAGGACTTGTATGCATGCATATAAGCATAACCAATGGACATAAGACACTGGGTGATAGGGGAGGCTAGGGGACTGTCTAGGGCGGGGGGATAAAATGGATACATATGTAATACCCTTTGTAATACTTTAAGCAATAAAAAATAAATAAATAAATAAATAAATAAATAAATAAAAATAAAAATAAAAATAAAAATCCTTCCATATGTATATGTTTAGGACACATATGGTTATTTCCTTAGGATAAATGCCTAAGAGACATTTCTGTGCATAATGTGAGCATATTGATTATCGTGTCTTTTAATACATGTTCATTGATTTCAGAGAAGAAGAGAGAGGGAGAGACAGAAACATCAGTGATGAAAATCATTCATGTGTCTCCTGCATGTCCCACACTGGCGATGTAGAGAGTCACCAGGGCATGTGCCCTGACCCTGCATCATACGTTCACCTCCTGGTTCATAGGTTGATGCTCAACCAGCTGAGCCACACCAGCCCCGGGGAATGTGAGCACATTGAATGGCTGAGACTATAGGTAAAAGCTTCCTGTAGAAACTGTGTGCCTCCAATTGCTTCCATCTTTTCCACAGTGTGTTTCCCTTCCATCTGGCTGATACTCTCATCATTTCCTTTCATCTTTGCCAAACCGATGGATTATAATTTCATTCCTATTTTTCTTATTCCACATTCTCATTATTGTTTACTTGTGTTCATTAAAATACAGTTGTTTGACATTTGCATTTCTTCTTTTCCACATTGTCTCCTCATGTGCGTTACTTGTGGATTGGGTGGTGGATGCTGTTAGATATTGGACTTCAGAGAGAAGGAGAAGCAGCCCCCGCGGGAACTGGTCTGACACACGAGGCCTCAGTGCTGTCGGGAGCTGGCCCGGAGCTCACAGCTGGGCCGGGTTCCTCTCCTGTTGGACACAAGTCACCTCTCAGAGCATCACCCTCAGACATGGCTGTCCTGAGGCCCTGACAAGGGAGTCAGAGCAAGACCCACTCCCTGCGTCTCAACACAGACACACACAGGGCCCCGCGCAGCTCACAGAGGACCCCACAGCTCCCTGCGCTGGCTCCTGGCAGCAAGGCTGCTTCTCCCCAGCGGCACCTCCATCCTCATTGCAGGCGGCCTTGTCCCTCGATGGTCACTGAGCTGCCCACCCATAGAGCTGCCCCTCCTGACACCCCCATCTAGAGCAGCCTGCTCCCCAGACCCTCTCCCAGGCCGCCCATCCAGAGCCCACACCCTAGATGTGTCCTCTCTCCCCCCTTCCCACTAGGATGCCCCATAGCCCCCGTGGGATGCATTCTCCCTCCAGCCATGATGACGAACCCACCTCGCCTGCCCACAGGGAGCCTCCTCTGCTTTGGCTGAGCAACACTGGTCCACGGGTCCCTTTCTCTGTCAACATCTTTGTGCGTCTCTGAGTTTCATTCTGGCCCTGAGTTTGTATCTCTGGGGTGTGAGGTTGACATAGACAAGTTTTGTCTTTTCCTTCATGGTTTTTCATCTTTGGGTCTTGGATGGAGAAATTCTCAATCCACAACTGTAAATGCTTCACATATCATTTCATCTGGCAGAGAGTATCCCAAGGGTGAAGGGAAACAGGATTGTTAGAATACTGGGGGAAATTAAGGGGCAGAGCAGTAGGTAAGGGATTCTAGGGGGGAATCTACAGGTGACATCCTCTGCTTTATGTTCTCTCAGTATGTGTGGGGCCTACAGGGAGCTGCTGTCTGTTGGGTTCAATATCCATTTTCTCTTGCGGTAAAGCCCTGTGTGCCTGCCCATGTTCACCAGGTGAACAAACACAACACCAAGGTCCCAGGTGATGGACACAGGATGGCTGCAGTGAGGAGCGTTTGTGAACCCTTCACCCTTAGCGGGTAACTCTCATTTGAGTTCATGACTGTGCACCTCGGTGCTAAATGCGTATTAATTACACTCTCCTGGCAGCTGTGAGTGAGGGTGTATCTGAGACCCCCACACACAACTGAAGTCAATGACACATGAAGACCCATGGCTTCCAAGTGAAGAAAACTGTCACCTCCATCCATCTATGAGCCACATGGTGCCCTTGGGTGCAGAGACTGGAAACTAACAGCATCTAGCCGGGCTCTGTCTCATGTGGCAGCTCCACGACCCCCACGGCGGCTGAATTAAAGGTCCATGACATGCAAGTCCCCCTGCTCGGCACAGGAGCCACGTGTCAAGGGCTCAGTGGCCACAGCAGCTGCTGGCTGCCAAATGGGAGAAACTGACGCAGAGTGAGTCCTCGCTCACAGAATGTCCTGCTGGACAGACTGCTCTGCATGTTGTCTGGGCCTCAGGTCAGAGCACTCGGCCCATTTGCATAAATGGGCCAAGATGGCTTCTCCTACAGACCACATCAGGTTTCCATCTGGGGTGTGAGAACATACTCAGCTGGGGTATAGAAACCGCAGTACGTTTTCTGTGGGACTGGTGTCTTCAGCCACAAACTGTTCTGAGTTCTGAAGGGGAAACACCTGCCCCTCCACCTCCCTCCCAGGCTGAGGACACTTTCTGGCATAGAATATCCAGGGTGAGTTCTCTTCTAGAAGGTCCCAGGGGCAACGCTGTGAGCTCAGTTTCGGGCTCAGGGATTCCGCCTTATGGAAAGGGATTCTGGGAAGAAAATAGGAGGCCAAGTCAGGGGTAGGGTGGGAGACACCCCCAGGTTTATCCGGAGGTAGCTTTCTCAAAGTTTAGTCTGTGGAACCCTGAAGGATCTGAGAGCCTTTCCCGGGAGGTGGGTGGTCAACACTTTTTGCAGGAGATGGAGGACATCCTTACCTTTTCACTCTGCTGACATGGGCGCTGAGGCAAAGATGAGAGAATCATTGATCTGCTGCCTCCTGCACAACCCACACTGGGAATTGAATCCGCAATCCAGACATGTGCCCTTGACTGGAATCAAACCTGAGACCCTTCAGTCCGTAGACTGAAAATCTATCTACTGAAACACACTGGCCAGGGCCCAGTTTAGCTTTTAAATGACACAGTTGAAGGAGGTGAAAGTATTACCTTTACTGAAGCCTCATCCTTCCATCCACATTTTAAACATCGTGGCCTCCGGTGGAGATGCCCCAAAGGTGAACGCGGTGCCTGCATCGCCCACAACCACAGGACAATGACCACCACCCTCCCCACAACCAGCCTCAGAGCCGCCTGGAACCCGCCCAACAGGATCCTACAGCGGCCACAGACTCAGCCACAGAGAGCGGCCTGCTGGCTGCCGGAGGGCAGGGGAGGGACTGGGCCCAGCAGGTGAAGGAGGAGGAAACACCACATGGTCCTTACAGTGTGGTCACGGGGAGGGAAAGGACAGCACAGGGAACACATTGTAACAACTACACATGAGGTCACATGGTACTAGATGTATGGGCATGATCACTGTATAAGTTATATGAATGTCTAACCACAGACTTGTACACCTAAACTAATACAATATTGTAAATCAATTATATTTGAAATATTAAAAATATTTTTAAAAAGAAGATATATGTATTTTGCATTCATTACAAAAATAGATTTCCTTAACTGTCTTTAATAAAAATGGAGGATAAAAACCTTTATATGATGGCCTGGGAAGTACACAAAAAACACTTCTGTTACATCCCCAAGTGTCATGTACCAGGGAGATCATGTGTGGGCGCTGAGCTAGCCTCTTTCTCATGGGATCCCATGTTTACTTTTTTTTTAAATTGAGCCCTAGCTGGTTTGTCTCTATGGTTGGAGCATAGCTCTGCGGACTGGAGGGTTCCAGGTTTGACTCAGGTCAAGGGAACCTGCCTGGGATGTGGTCTCAATTCCCAGTAGGAGGTGTGCAGGAGGCAGGGGATCCATGATTCTCTTTTATCATGGATGCTTCTATCTCCCCCTTCCTATCTGAAATCAATAAAAATATATTTAAAAAATAATTGTTTCAACCTATTTGACTCCGTGAGGGTCACTATGATAGAGGTCACCACACAAACAGGGTTATCTGGGCGCCTGCCTGTGTGTGAGGCTGCACAGAGATGGTGACACCAAAACCTTGGAAACTCCCTGAACAGCACAGCGCCCGGGCCGGGCCTCGGGGACAGGGTGACGGCGCCCCGCGCGGGAGGAGGGGCAGGACCGAGTCCCAGGGCCCAGGCCTGTGCTCAGGGCTCCGCAGGGGACAGAGTCTGGGGGGCAGCTCCGTGTGGGGGACTCCCCAGCGCCCTGATTTCCCTTCTTCTCTCCCAACCGATGCTGGCGCCTCCTTTCTGGAGTCTCGTGACGCAAACATACTTCTCACTCCCATTGGCTGAGCGGTTTCTAGAGCAGCCAATCAGCGTCCCCGCGGCTCCAGGTTATAACTCCTTGGCAGAAGTGCCCGGACTCAGATCCTCCCCGCCCCCCCACCGCCCCCCCACGACGCCGAGGATGCGGGTCCTGAGGCCCCCCACCCTCCTCCTGCTTCTCTCGGGGGCGCTGGTCCTGCCCCCCAGCTGGGCCGGTGAGTGCGGGGTCGGAGGGGGTGGCGGTGCGGGAGGAGCGAGGGGACCCGGCGGGGGCGCGGGGCCGGGAAGGCGCGTGTCAGCCCCGGCCCTGCCCCCCGTCCGCCCCCCAGGCCCCCACTCCCTGAGAAAATTCTTCACCGTCATGTCCCGGCCCGGCCGCGGGGAACCCTGGTATTTCGAAGTCGGTACGTGGACGACACGGAGTTCGTGTGGTTCGACAGCGACGCGCCGAATCCGAGGGTGGAGCCGCGGGTACCCTGGATGCAGCAGCCGTGGGTGGAGCAGCTGTACCCGGGGTATTGGGAGGAGCGGGCGTGGTGGGTCCAGAGCAACCAACATTTTTTACGAGTGAACCTGCAGATCCTGCGCGGCTACTACAACCAGAGCGAGGACGGTGAGCCGCGCGCCGGGCCCGTCACGAACCCCCTCCCCACGACGGGCGGGCCGGGGTCGCCCTGAGGGTCCGGGTCTGAGCGTCACCCAGAGCCGGCGGGAGGCGCCTGGCCACTACTGGGGAGGAGCCCGCGGGGACTTTGACCCGATTTCACTGTCAGTTTTAGATTCAGACCCCGCGGGGCAGGAGGGATGGGGCTGACGGTGGGGCGGGGTCAGGGTCTCACACCCTGCAGGTCATGCGAGGCTGCCACATGGGACCCGATGGGCGCTTCCTCCGCGGGTTCTATCAGTACGCCTACGATGGCACCGACTTCATCGCCCTGAACGAGGACCTGACCTCCTGGATCGCGGCCGACATGGTGGCTCAGATCACGAAGCGCAAGTGGGAGAGGAAGCGCAAGTGGGATGCGATTGATTTTGCGCACAAATTGGAGATGAAGCACAAGTGGGAGTCGGCTACTTTGGCGGAAGTGATGAAGTTCTACCGGGAGGTCACCTGCATGGAGTGGCTCCGCAATCACCTGGAAAAAGGGAAGGAGACCCTGCAGCGCGCAGGTACCAGGGGCCCTGGGGCCGCCCCCTCTCCCCGGGGCTGGGGCTCCTACAAAGAGACAGGACAGGGGGTCAGTGTCAGACACCCCTCCTTGGGATCAGGTAGGGAGCCCCCTGGATGTTCAGGTCAGGTACCAGAGGGACCTACCTCCTCTCAGGGACAGTTAGGGGTGCAGGGAGAGGCCCCTGAAATAGCTCATCAGCGGTTCCCATGGGCCTTGCAGGGGCTCTGGGACCAACGGGGATGTTCTCTCTCAGATTTTCTGTACTGCCCATACCCATTGTGTCTGGGGCCTGACCCCAGCTTTTCTGAGTCACGTGGCCTCCACCCAGGTCAAGACCACAAATCCCTTTTCTCCCCACAGAGACCTGCCTCCTGCCCTGGGCTGTGTCACTTTGATTCTAGAACTTTCTAAAGACTAGGAGGGCCTTCCAGGTGCCTCAGTCCAGGCTGGTGTGTGGGCTGTGTGCTCCCTCCCCCACCTCAGGTGGCTGTCCACTCTCAGGATGGTCACATGGGCGCTGCTGGAGTGTCCCATGGCAGATGCAAAGATCCTGCATTTTCTCTCCTCCCCTCAGACCCTCCAAAGGCACACGTGACCCACCACCCCGTCTCTGACCGTGAGGTCACCCTGAGGTGCTGGGCGCTGGGCTTCTACCCTGCAGACATCAGCCTGACCTGGCAGCGTGACGGGGAAGACCAGACCCAGGACATGGAGCTGGTGGAGACCAGGCCTTCGGGGGACGGCACCTTCCAGAAGTGGGCGGCCGTGGGGGTGCCCCCTGGAGAGGAACAGAGATACACGTGCCATGTGCAGCATGAGGGGCTGCCTGAGCCCCTGACCCTGAGATGGGGTGAGGAGGGGCCGTGGGCACAGAGCTTCTTCTCAGGGCAGCAGGGCCCTGGGGGACCTCAGTGGGGTCGGGGCTGAGGTCTGGGGTCAGGGCTCTCACCCTCCCTTCGCTTCTCCTCCCAGAGCCGCCTTCTCACACCTTCATCATCATCATCCTGGGCATCGCTGGGGGCCTGGTTCTGCTGGGAGCTGTGGCTGGAGCTGTGATGTGGGGGAGGAGGCGCTCAGGTGGGGAGGGCTGGGGTCTGAGTGTCTGTCCCACTGGGGGTTCAAGCCCAGGTAGACGTGTGTCCCGCATCATTCATGGGAAGCACCATCCCCACACGTGTGATGGCCAGTGTGGGGCTCTGTGCTCACACTTACTCTGTAGTGAGGTCTGTGGGAAAATGAGGGACCCACTTATCACCTGATGATGCTGGTGGTGGGGACCCCGTGCCCAGCAGCCCCAAGTCAGAGGGCAGGTCCTTGCTGAGCACAGACCTCCAGGAGGGCAGTGGATCCAGTCCCCACACATGCACTTGCCTCAGGTTCCTGGTCCTGCCCTGGGTCTATACACAGGGTTCTGGAAACTTCTCTGGGTCCAAGGTCCAGGGCTTCCTTTAGGACCTCATGGCCTTGCCTCCTCCCTGGTCACTCACGGGTGTTTTCTTCTTGCAGATGGAAGTGGAGGGAGCTATGCTCAGGCTGCCAGTGAGTATGGAGGGGGGACCCCTGAGACCCTGTGATTGTGCAGATGAGATTCATGGGGGCCTCACCCCCATGGTTCCTCCTTAATCTCTTGCCCTGGGGCTCTGACCCTGTCCTGGTGTGTCCCCCACAGGCAGTGACAGCACCCAGGGCTCTTATGTGTCTCTCTCGGCTTCTAAAGATGAGACCCTGCCGTGGGGCGGGGTGGGCAGAGGGGAGGACTGGGTGGTGGGGAGTCTGTGGGACACTGTGAGCATGAAGTGGGCTTTGAGAATGTCACCAGTTACAGCCACTGACCTGAATCTGTTCATGATGCTTGTCCTCCACAGCGTGAGGCCGCTGCCTTGTGGGGACTGAGTGATGGAAGGTGTTCACGCTCCCACTTCCTGACTCAAGAACCTCTGATGGGGGGCTGGCCCCGCCCTGCTCCCCACACTTTCTGGTCCAACAGAGGCAGGCTGGGCCCTCACTATCTCTGTCTTTACTTCCTTGTATTCTGAGCTGCAAGCTCTTCCTGCGACATAGAAATGAGGTTCTGGAGGTGACTTTGTTCATTTCTTGCCATGAAGGGTTGGTGGGTAAATTAAATGAGAAGATTCTAAATTTTGAGGGGAAATAAATATAAACACCAAGAACTTTCCGAAGCTCATGTGTTTGCTTTTCTGAGCTGTCCCAGGTGTGGACAGGAGATGTTTTGAAGACCAAGTGTGGTCGGGGCCTGTGCCCACGTGGGGCTCAGTGCATCGTGGGCTTTGACGTGGCCACTCCTCGGCGGGGTCACCTCTCTGCTCCTCTGACCTTGCCCCTCAGTAGAACCTTGTCCACCAGGACCTGTGGTCACTGGAGCTCAGACATCACTGAGGCCTTGTACCTGTCCTAATGCAGCGCTTCTCCAGAACCCTGGACAGCGAAGCTTTCCTGGGGCAGGTCAGCCTGGGCTCAGGGCTAGATGGGACCCAGTACCCACCTTCTGGGTGTTTGTTTTTTCTTGGGTTTTGTAGATATTATGCCTGTTACTGTTTTCATGTGTAGGTTATGGTCTCACTGTCTGGGTGCCCCCCTCTGACAGCAACAGGGTACATGTTCCCCATCATTGTCCCACAGGCCCAGCGCTCCCTGCACACAGGACCCCGCAGTGTGGAGAGATGGGTGTTCAGGCTTCTCCTGCTCCTGCCTCCTTCTAGGGCCCTGTTTTCCCCTGTCAGCCCCTCCCTGCTGCTCCTGAGGGGTCCTAGAACTCCTGGGTTCTTGAAATCACAGTTGAGATGATAAATATGTAGACATCATCAATAATGATCCTTATTCGGTAATCATTTTGTCAATACCATTTATCATATAAAATCCACAACAATCAATGTGAAACGAATGCTGTCCTGGGTGATGTTAAAGTCAATTCCTAATCTAAGGAAGTTAATAAAGTTACATGAAATTATTCAGGAAATACGTTTCCCTTTGAGAAGTGCAGCTGTTCAAAGAAGTGTCTCTCTCTCTTTTTGTAAGGAATATTGAAGATTTTATGTAAATTTTATCTCAGGGTGTATATGAGCAATACCCGCCTTCCATGGGCACATGTCTGATGTTGGACTTGGGTAACATCACTCCTGCGTGAGAGGAGAGTTTATTTCCTAGAGGAAGATAAACACATTGGAGAATGAAGAGTTGTTTTGCCCATTTTCTGTATGTTTAGTCCATTCCTATTTCTGTGAGATTCTGGCGTGTTACAGAGAAAATCAAGGTAGGAGCTTGGTTTTCAGTGAGTTGCTTCTCACACCTGCATGTTTTTACCCGGCTGGCCCTCTAATTTGGCGGATGGGATGGATAAGCCCTTTTAGACAGTGTGGAAGGTGCCAGGTATAGAGGTGCCACTTGGGTTTCCAGTTCATCACTGAAATGTAGACACGGGGTTCTGCTCCCACTCGGGGTGCAACATGAGCTTTGCCATCTTGGGGTCCATCTCCGCTGCCATGGTCACTGTCCCCCTGGCCCAAGCCGGTGTCTCCATGGTGTGTCCCTCACAGAGTCACCCCCTGGCCTGCAGCACGTTCTCCCCTGCAAGGCCTCCCTGTGAGTTCCCCTGAGACCAAAGGCCCCCACAGCACCTTGACGCCAGCGGCCCTGTTACCACTGCCACCTGCTGCCCTCCATTGCTGCTCTCTGCGTCCCTACCTCAGGGGACGCTCAGTTGGCTGATGCAGACTTACCATGTCCTGCTTCCTGCCTCCTGGCTCTGTTTCCCTTGCTGCTGATTTTAAGGGTCGTGGAGCGCCTGGGACCCTGTGCTGCTGGGTGTGACTATTGACGATCTAACCTAGTGGATGGCAGTTGCTGTGATATTTAGAGTGATGCTGCTCAGTGCTCCTCCGCGGGAGGCCAATGTGGCCCAGGGAGCCCGCAGGAGCTTCTAGAAGAGCTACAGGTACAACTGACAGGGAGCACCGAGAGGCTCAGGGGCCTAGCACACTGCTCTGATGCGTTCCATCAGTCATTCCTTGGCCGCCTAAGGATGGTGACCCTCTGAGAAATGGGTGCTTCTGCGCCTTTGACGGTGTGCAAACATCGAGCCCTAACACCCTGATGGTCTCACCCAATGGTCGGCAAACTACTGCTCAAGAGCCACATGTGGCTCTTTGGCCCCTTGAGTGTGGCTCTTCCACAAAATACCTTGTGCGGGCGCGCATGTACAGTACAATTGAAAATTTGTGGTCCATCCATCACCCTCTCCTGGTGTCTCGTGGGTTTGCGCTGCGGAGTCAGTTTGACCCTCCATGTGGGTCCCAGGGGGTGAGTGCCTGAGACTGGGTAAGCGCGCCCCTCCCACAGTTACCATGGTGATGGGTTAGAGCGCTTAAACACATCCTATTCTGTGGGTTTATAAATACAATAGGAGAAACAGCCTTCAATGTGTATATATTCAGGACACGTGTGACTATCTTCTTTAAATAAATGCCTAAAAAAGACATTTCTATGTCATAATGTAAGCACATTTATTATTTCTTTAAATATATTTTTATTGATTTCAGACAAGGGAGGGGGAGAGATAGAAACATCAATGATGAGAATCATTGAACAGCTGTCTCCTCCCCGCCCCCTACTGGGGATGACGGTGGCCCCCAGGGCATGTGCCCTGAGGGGAAATCATACTTTGACCTCCTGGATCATAGGTCGATGCTCAACCAACTGAGCACACCAGCCCCGGGGAATGTGAGCACATTGAATTGCTGAGACTTTTTGCAAAAGCTTCCTTAGAAATTGTGTTCATTCAACTCCTTCCGTCTTTACCACAGTGTGTTTCCCCCTCCTTCTGGCCGATACTCCATTCATTTCCTTTCTTCTTTCCCAAACCAATGGATTTTAATTTTATTTCTATTTTTCTTATTCCACATTCTCATTATTGTTTGCATGTGTTTATTACAAATATAGTTGTTTCTTATTCTCATTTCTTCTTTTCCACATTGTTGCCTCATGTGTGTTACTTGTGGATTGGGTGGTGGATGCTGTTAGATATTGGACTTCAGAGAGAAGGAGACGCAGCCCCCACGGGAACTGGTCTGACACACGAGGCCTCAGTGCTGTCGGGAGCTGGCCCGGAGCTCACGGCTGGGCCGGGTTCCTCTCCTGCTGGACACAAGTCACCTCTCAGAGCATCACCCTCAGACCCAGCCGCCCTGGGGCCCTGACAAGGGAGACAGAGCAACACCCACTCCCTGTGTCTAAACACAGACACACACAGGCCCCCGCGCAGCTCACAGAGGACCCCACAGCTCCCTGCCCTGGCTCCTGGCAGCGAGGCTGCTTCTCCCCAGCGGCCCCTCCACCCTCACTGCAGGCGGCCTTGTCCCTCAATGGTCACTGAGCTGCCCACCCATAGAGCTGCCCCTCGTGACACCAACCATCTAGATGAAGTCAGTGTGACTTCTCTTATAGACCGTGTCAGATTTCTGTCTGGGATGTGAGCACACACTCAGCTGGGGTGTAGAAACCACCGTAGGTGTCTGTGGGACTGGTGTCTTCAGGCACAAACTGCTCCCTGTCTCAAAGGGTACATGCTCGTCCCTCCACCTCCCTCCCAGACTGAAGGCACTAAATTTTCAGGGGTGAGCTCTTTTCTAGAACATCCCTGGGGCAATGTTTTAAGCTCAGTTTGGGGATGCAGGGAGTCCACCTCAGAGAGAGTGATTCTGGGAAGAAAAGAGGAGAGAAGGGCCGGGGCCATAGGGAGACCTCCTCTGGTTTATTCAAAACCACCTTTCTCAAAGTGTGGTCTGTGGAACCCTGAAGTATCCGAGAGCCTTTCCCGGGATGTGGGGGTTCAGCACTGATGCAGGAGATGAAGGACATCCTCGCCTTTTCACTCCGCTGACATGGGCGCTGAGGCCAAGCTCAGCACGAATGGGCTGACACCCGACCTCCATAGTCCTTGCTCTTCCCCAGCACTGACCTGCAGAGAGAAGACAGACAGACAGACAGAGCACAAAACCAGTTTCACTTTAAAATGACAGGGTTTAGCCCAGCTGTCATGGCTCAGTCATTGAGGGTCAACCTATGAACCAGATGGTCAGGGCATATGCCTGGGTTGCAGGCTTGATCCCCAGTAGGGGTTGTGCAGGAGGCAGCTAATTAATGATTCTCTCTCATCACTGATGTTTCCCTCTCTCTCTCCGTCTCCTTATATATCTCTGAAATCAATAAAAACAAACAAAAAATAAGGAAAAAAATAACATGGTTGAAGGATTTTAAATTATTATCTTTTTAAACCCTCATCTTTCAATCGATATTTTAAAAATATATTGGATTCTGGTAAAGTTTGTGGTGAGGGTAAATGCAATACTCACATTGCACCACAACCACATAAAAATTACAGCTGTACTCCGGAAAAACCAGCATTCAGAACTGCCTGGAATCAAGCTGAACAGAATCCTACAACAGCCACAGACTCAGAGCCACAGAGAGCAGACTGCTGGCTGCTGGAGGGCAGTGGGGAGGGACCAGGTAAAGCAGGTGAAGGAGGAGGAAATACAACATCGTCCTTACAGTGTGGTCAAGGGGAGGAAAAGTACAGCACACGGAACACAGTCAATCATGTTGTAACAACTACATGTGAGGTCACATGGTACTAGATGCATGGGGCGATCACTGTATAAGTTATATGAATGTCTAACCACAGACTTGTACACCTCAACTAATACAATATTGTACCTCAACTGTAATTGAAAAATAAAAGGTATTTTTTTAAAAAAAGAAGATATAGGAGTGGCCAGTGTGGTTCATTTAGTGGTTGAGCATCAATTCATACACCAAAAGGTCACCAGTTTGATTCCAGGTCAGGGCATATGCCAGGGTTGCAGGCTTGATTCCCAGCAGGGTTTGTGCTGGAGGCAGCTGATCAATGTTGATGTTTCTCTCTCACTGATGTTTCTGCTGCTCCCTCTTCTCTCTCTAAAAAATCAATTGGAACAATTGAAATATATATATAAATTTGTTATACCAATGGATTAATTTATTAACTGTCCTTAATAAAAATGGAGAGCAAAAAAGTAAAACATGTCATATGATGACCCCGGAAGTTCACAGGAAACACTTCTGTTACCTTCCAAAGTGTTGTTACTGGGGAAACCCCTGTTGGGCCCGGGCCTGTCACTGTGTCCAATCACAAAGGCAGGGTTGGATTATATAAGCCTTTGGATCATTATAAGGCGTTCATTGAGGAGGCCGGCCAACCAAGAAGACAGGGCGCTTACAAGCATGAAGTCCTGCCTTCCAGCAGGTGCAGGGGGCAGGACTATAAGGGGGAAGGGGCTAAGGTGAGGCTGGGAATGGAATTAGGCGATGAGATGATGTTGCTGAAAGGATGTTAATGGGATTTTGTTTTGGGTCCTGGTGGGTCGGTCTGACCATGCTTATTGGTTCTGCTTGCTGGATTCACAGCTGAGTCACCTCCTCACTTGCTTCGCACAGGCCTCAGAAATGAAACTTAAGAAAAATTTAACACACATAAGTATATGTGTTCTAAGATTTAAAATAATATGATTATTTTTCAGATTAATTCAGGTGCTCTATCTATCAAATTTGAAGTCCCCCTTTCTTCCCCCCTTTGATTAAGTAGATTAGTTGATACTAGTATCTACTATACTAAATTTTATTTTTTTAATTAAAAGACTGGAAAAGAATCAAACAAATTCTGTATTAGTTTACTTTAGATTCATTTATCTAATTAGATGTATTATTCAATATACCTATAATTTCTTTTTAATATTTCTTTACACAAACCCTTCTATGACTTTCACAAACCTTATACCTTTAACTCGCTTTCTTCATTTGTATCTCTATACCTATGCCTTCTATTTCTAACACTATAGAACTTCTTTTCCATTCCCTTCTTAAATATTCCTACTCCAATATCCTTTCTTCCTGTCATATCTCTTTCTTTATACCCCTTCCTCAACTCCAATTCTTTTTTAACATGCACAGACCCTCTGCAACTTCTGCAACTTACACGAATCCTCTGTAACTTGCCTAGTCCCTTTCAGTTTGTCGATCTACTTTCTTTTTCTTTCAAAATGCATCTTTATGCCATCTATTACCAAAACTATAATTCTTTCCAATTAGTTAATGGACTAATTCTATATATTATCAATAGGTGTCCCAACTCCTACTCAGCAAAATGTAAAGGTCAGTTCTATACAGATTCCTTCACTGCCAGCTTCAGAGCAGGTGGCCTATCCATTTCTCCTCCACTTGGCCCATCATCCTTGCTCTGCTTCTGTCTCTCTAACTGCCCACCATATTCCCCCTCAAGGATCTTGGCTCTGAATTCTTTCAGGGAAAGGGGTCTCAGGTCTCTTCTGAAACTACTTCCTGCTGAGGAGGGTCGAAGGTTTCTCTCAGAGCCAAGAGATCCTTTCTCTCTGTCAAAGGGATGATGATGCCTGGGCACAGAAGGAGGTGCCTAGAGGTGGTATTTCCTAGGTCCGAGTAGGGTTAGTAACCTGGTGGAGACAAACTGTGTTATAAAGTTTAGTATTATCAGGCAAATGTTAGAACAGCAAGAATTATGACAAATAGTCTGGTGGAAGGGAAAAACATTTCAATTCTTATACTTTCCTGTTGAAATCACCCACATTTTCATTAAAGAGATATTAAGACCAATTTATTTATTGTATTAAGTGTAGAGTGTAGTTTCAATTTGGCCTAATCGTTTGCATGAACACAACAAGAATAACAATTGATTACATAGGCTATTTTTAAAAAAAAAAATGCTTTCCTGGAATCTCATGAGAAAGTTTACTCCCAGGTCAAAGAAGCCAAGCTACACAGTTGCCATCAGGCTTTGCCTGCAATACCTACAGAATCAGGGTGCATTCCTCAAGTTGAGGTCCCCGTGGGTGTCTTGTGGTTCCTTTCATGCCATCTCTCAGGAAAGCAACCTTCGTTCCTTACCTGGAAAGACCATAATGAACCACATGACTAAGCAAGGTACCAGGCTATTTATCCAAGGGGCTTATAGACTTCAAAGTCAATCTTTACTCCTTAGAGCTTTCTGGTGACATCCAGAGTCCTGGCGTATCTCTCTCAGACATGACATTCCAGTAAAGTTTTGGTAAATAAAACCACAATTGAAAATTGGCTTATGTCCTGTTATGAAGATATCAGATTCTTATTGGACTTATGCAAAACAAACACATTGCCATGAGAACAATAATATTCACTCATTAAGAGTTTCCAAATTCTGAAACCGGTTTGGCTCAGTGGATAGAGCGTCGGCCTGCGGACTGAAAGGTCCCAGGTTCGATTCCGGTCAAGGGCATGTACCTGGGTTGCGAGCACATCTCCCAGTGGGGGATGTGCAGGAGGCAGCTGATCGATGTTTCTCGCTCATCGATGTTTCTGACTCTCTATCTCTCTCCCTTCCTCTCTGTGAAAAATCAATAAAATATATTAAAAAAAAAAAAAGAGTTTCCAAATTCTGGAGAGATCATGTACAGAGAAAAGTATAAATGCACCAATATTGCTTATGAAAGTAAAATTTACATAAATGCCTTAAGAAAAGTAACAAGGTCCCTTATGTCTGGAAAACAAGAAGGTTAAAAATCAGTAATATTTTTTTAATGCCAAAAAGTACAATTATTTTTAGTTCATTCAGTCCTATAATTAAATCCTTTTCTCCTGATTTTTCTTGCCAGTATTTATAAAAGAAGTCAAAGTCCTTTCTGTGGATCTGTCAGAAGATGTCCTACAGTGCCCAGGACTTACAGTCAGAATGCGGCCCATGGGCTGCCAGGTGGGGTTGCCTGTGCATTTCCCGTGCATTTCTGCCAGAAGCCACCGCATACCAGCACTGTCATGAGTGTGCACCAAGGAGCGCGGAAGGCTAATGCTACACACAGATTGTTTGTGTTGAGGTCAAGGTGGCTTGAAGCAATTTCCTGACCTGATAGCCTCCAAGTAAATGTTTACTGAACCTTACTGATCTTTACTGACCTTAGAGACTGTCTGCTGTATGACTGCTGTGCTTTACTGAGGGCAAGATGTGTATCTAAAACTGAATAAAAAGTGGACTAGGCCAGATGTTGGTGTGCCTCTTCAAAACAGAGACTCCACCTGGCCCCACCCCTTAATAATTCACATTTTTGTCTAGCATTTTCATGTGTGTGTTGGCCTCTCCTGCAGATCCTGAACCTCTATGCAGGTTGAGGCACATTTCAAGTTGTTCAACACCCACACACAGAACAGAAACCGAAGGTACCTTAAATATCGTACTCCTGGCTCACAGTGCTCCTGTGTTAGAGAACAGGCACCCACAGAACACTGATTCAACCGACAGCCAAGGTGACTAGGAAAGTCTGTAAGCACTTAAGGAAAGTCCCAAGTTATATAACTTGGCAGCTGCTAGGGAGTTTCCACAGGTGCCTACAAGAAGTTTACCACAGGGGAAAAAAAGTTACCCAAGTCCAGGCAACCACCCCGAGTCCTTTGGCTCTCCCTGAAGGGTCTTACCTTTGGGCTCAGAGGAAGGTGTCCTTTCTAGAGTAGCCAAAATATGTTACCAGGAAACCCCTGAGTGGGCTCGGGCTGCCTGTTGCTATGTCCAATAATGAAGGCAGGGTTGAATCATATTAGGCATTTATTGAGAAGGCCTGCCAACCAAGAAGGCGGGGGGCTTACAAGCATCAAATCCTGTCTTTAGTCAAGGTGCAGGGGGCAGGACTACAAAGGGAAGGGGCTGGGGTGAGGCTGGGAATGGAATGCAGCTATGTTCAGGCCTGGGGGAAAGCAGATGTCAGCTATTGTCAGGCAATGAGATGTTTTGAGTCCTGGTGGGTGGGTCTGACCATGCTTATCAGTTCTGCTTGCTGCATTCACAGTTGAGTCACCTTCTCAGTAACTTCCCACAGGCTTTGGAAATGAATGTGAGCTTCTCTCTTCAGGAAAAATCACTTTGGAATTGACAACTGACAGTCCTGTTGTGGAAAGGCGAGGGCTACGTCCTCCATCTTGCCCCGCATCCTCCATTTTTGGGCAGAGCCATGTGCTCAGCAAGGAGCTCCTTTCTGGAAGAAGCCCAAGCCTCTGCTAGCCACACCTAGGATTTCTTTAAACTAACCAATTATAATCAAGGGAAGTGCGCGCCATAGATATGACCACATCCTGTGCAACAAGACACCGACTTGCGCCTGGCCAATCGGCAGAACATTATTTCTGATAACATGTCAGGTTATTAATATGATAAATGAATTAATAATTTTTCAAACTGTTTGATTCCTTATATGGTAAATCTTGATAGCTATAATCCACATAAACAAAATTACTTTTTGGTTCCTCACTAATTTATAACATAGTATAGAAATTCTGACGCCAAAATGAGAGTGATGAACAGCACAGCGCCTGGGCCAGGCATCTGGGACAGTGTGACCGGCGCCCCTCTCAGGAGGAGGGTCAGGAGCAAGTCCCAGGGCCCAGGCCTGCGCTGAGGTCTCCACAGGGGACAGAGTCCCAGGCCGGAAACACAGTGTGGGGACTCCCTATCTTCCCGGGATTTCCCTTCTCCTCTCCCAACCTGTGTCAGGGCCTCATTCTTGAACACTCAGGACAGGGCCCCACTTCTCACTTCCACTGGGTGCCTGGTTTCTAGAGCAGCCAATCAGCATCATGGCGGGTCACTGTTACAACCTCTCCTGGACTCGCCCCGACTCAGATGGTCCCACGACGCCCAGGATGCGGGTCCTGACGCCCCCCCACCCTCCTCCTGCTGCTCTCGGGGGTGCTGGTCCTGACCCCCAGCTGGGCCGGTGAGTGCGGGGTCGGAGGGGGCGGCTGTGTGGGGAGGTGCGAGGGGACCCAGCGGGGGCGCAGGACCAGGAAGGTGCGTGTCCAACCCTGGCCCTGCCCTCCGTCCGCCCCCCAGGCCCCCACTTCCTCAGGTATTTCAGTACCGGAAGTCACCGTTGACTAAGTGGACCACATAGAGTTCGTGCGGTTCGACAGCAACGCGGCGAATCCGAGGCTGGAGCCGTGGGTCCCGTGGATGCAGCAGCCGTGGGTGGAGCGGGTGGATTCAAATTATTGGGGCTGGCAGACGGGGATCGTCAAGTACTGGGCACAGACTCACGCAGAGAACCTGAACAACCGCGCGACTACTACAACCAGAGCGGGACGGTGAGCCGCGTGGCCAGGGTCGCTCCGAGTGTCCGGGTCCGAGCGTCGTCCCGAGGCAGCGGGACCTGCCCGGCCCCCACCCGGGAGGAGACCACCGGGACTTTGACCGATTTCACCTTCAGATTAGTTTTAGTCTCCCCCGGGCAGGCGGAGGCTGGGCAGACCTCCCGGCTGGGCTATCTGGCAGGGTTGGCCTCAGGGAGGGGTTGAGTGGACCTGGCTGACTTTGGGACTGGGTCAGGGTCTCACACCTATCAGGAAATGACAGGATGCGACGTGGGGTCAGACTGGCGCCTCCTCCGCGGGTACAGTCAATACGCCTATTACAGCGCCGACTACCTAGCTCTGAACCAAGAGCTGACCTCCTGGACCGCGGCCCACATGGGCTCAGATGACCTGGCGCAAGTTGGTCTTTGCCCCTAATCCCGATCGATGGAAGGACAGCCTGGAGATCTGGTGCGTGCAGGGCCTCCACCTTTACCTGGAAAATGGGAAGGAGATGCGTTGACAAGCAGGTAGCAGGGTGAGGCCTCCGGAGCAGGGCATCTGTAGGTTGGGGCTGGCTTCCCACGAAGAGGATGGAAATGGGATCCCTGTCGGAATGTGCTCTCCTGGTCGGACAGGAGTCCTGCAGCTTATTCAGTGACGCGCCCTCCAGCCCACCTTTCACTAACAGTCAACCCAGAGATCCAGCCCCTCCCGGAAATGACCATTATGCTCCCAGGGATCTTGGACTGCAAACGGTTTGGGCGCCTGACTCCAGGTCTTCCCAGTCATTCAGCCTCCAACTGAGTGAAGACATTAGTCTGTGTCCCCCCTAGAGACCTGGAGACTCCCACCCTAGGGTCCTGCCCTGGTTCTGGGTATTTACAAGAATTGGGAGCTTATCTCCCCGCTCCTATCCAGGCTAGTGTGTGGGCTGTGTGCTCCTTCAGCCACCCCAGGTGTGCCGTCCATTCTCAGGATGGTCACATGGGCGCTGCTAGAGTGTCCCATGGCAGATGCAAAGTTCCTGCATATTCTCCCCTCCCCTCAGACCCTCCAAAGGCACACATGACACATCACCAAGTCTCTGCCCATGAGGTCAACCTGAGGTGCTGGGCGCTGGGCTTCTACCCTGCAGACATCAGCCTGACCTGGCAGCGTGACGGGGAGGACCAGACCCAGGACATGGAGCTGGTGGAGACCAGGCCTGCGGGGGACGGCACCTTCCAGAAGTGGGCGGCCGTGGGGGTGCCTCCTGGAGAGGAGCAGAGATACAGGTGCCATGTGCAGCACGAGGGGCTGCCTGAGCCCCTGACCCAGAGATGGGGTGAGGAGGGGCCGTGGGCACAGAGACTCATCTCAGGGCAGCAGGAGCCTGGGGGACCTCAGTGGGGTCGGGGCTGAGGCCGGGGGTCAGGGCCCTCACCCTCCCTTCCCTTCTCCTCCCAGAGCCGCCTTCTTACACCTTCATCATCATCATCATCATCATGGGCATCACTGGGGGCCTGGTTCTGCTGGGAGCTGTGGCTGGAGCTATGATGTGGGGGAGGAGGCGCTCAGGTGGGCAGGAGTGGGGTCTGAGGTTGCACTCTAGGTAGTGACAGCACCCAGGGCTCTGATGTGTCTCTCTCGGCTTCTGAAGGTGAGACCCTGACATAGGGAGGGGTGGGCAGAGGGGAGGACTGGGTGGTGGGGAGTCTGTGGACACTGTGAGCATGAAGTAAAGGTTTGAGAATGTCACCAGTTATACTGACTGACCTGAGTCTGTTCATGATGATTGTCCTCCACAGTGGGAGGCAGCTGCCTTGTGGGGACTGAGTGATGGAAGATGTGTTCACGCTCCCACTTCCTGACTCAAGAACCTCTGATGGGGGGCTGGCCCCGCCCTCGCCCCATGCTTTCTGGCCCAGCAGAGGCGGGCTGGGCCCTCACTGTGGCTGTCTTTACTTCCTTGTATTCTGAGCTGCAAGCTGCTCCTTCCTCATTGAAATGAGGTTGTGGATGTGACTTTGTTCATTTCTTGCCAAGAAGGGTTGGTGGGTAAATTCAAGGGGGAAGATTGTAAATTTTGAGGGGAAATAAATATAAACACCAAGAACTTTCCAGAGCTCATGTGTTTGCTGTGCTGAGCTGTCCCAGGTGTGGACAGGAGATGTTTTGAAGACCAAGTGTGGTCAGGGCCTGTGCCCAGGTGGTGCTCAGTGCATCGTGGGCTTTGACATGGTCACTCCTCGGCAGGGTCACCTCTCTGCTCCTCTGACCTTGTCCCTCAGTGGAACCTTGTCCCATCAGGACCTGTGGTCACTGGAGCTCAGACATCACTGAGGCATTGAAATGTGTCCTAATGCATCGCATCTCCAGGACCATGAACAGCGACGGCTTCCTGGGGTTGGTCTGCCTGGGGTCAGGCCTGGATGGGACTCCAGCACCCATCTTCTGGGTGTTTGTTGTTTCTTTGCTTTTGTAGATATTATGCCTGTTACTGTTTTAATGTGTGAGTTACGGTGTACTTATCTGGTTGTCCCCGTCTGAAAGCAACAGGGTACATGTTACCCGTCATTGTCCCGCAGGCCCAGGGGTCCCTGCACACAGGACTCTGTGGTGTGGAGAGATGCATTTTCAGGCTCCTCCTGCTCTTGCCTCCTTCTAGGGCCTGAACGTTCCAACCCTCTGGTCAGCTTGGTCTTTCTGGGGACCTGCCCCCACCCTGACACTCTGCAGGAACCTCAGCCAAGAGCCATCTCATCAGCGACCCAAAGACAATTGTCACCCAGGAGATGCCCAGGGTTTTAGGAGCTCAGTGCCCAGATCCAGTGGCAAAGACCAGACATTTTCTCTTACCCCACAGGTCTCTGCCCACAGACCCATTAATAGTAAGAGTGCCCCAATAGTTGCGGGTGCTGGCACCTTACCAGAGTCCCATTCACTGATAAACAAGAGTCCAGTCCACCTCCTATTGAGGATGGTTACATGGCCCATACATTTATGAAAATTTTTCAACAAATTTAGTCAGAGGAGAAATTCAAGTTCAGCCACAATGTGATATTGCTGCCCACCTCCCAGGATAGTAAAAATGAAATAGACAAAATCAATTGTTAGCAGGAATTTGGACTCATTGTATCTCCCATAAATACCTCATGGGAGAGTAAGTTGTTTCAAATACTTTGAAAATGGTTTGGCAGTCCTCACTACCCAAGCACTCGCTCACCCAACGCCCCAGCATTTCCACTCCTGGTTATATCCCCAATAGACACTCACACAAATGTGTGTGAAAACATATGAAGAACTTATTCATAGCTGCACAGTTTGTAAAATCTTCATACAAGACAAATGCACATGAGCAGTAAAGGAGGAGTGTGGCGTGTTCATAGACTCGAACGCTTTTAGCCCTGAGAGTGAATACGCTACAACCACAAGAGCCAGGGGAAGGAGAATGGGACACAATGTGGAGACAGAGCCAGGTTACAGGGAGGAGGCCATTGTAACATTCCCTTCTCCCAAAAGCTGACAGAACTCACCTGTGGTGTGGCAATCTAGTCAGGGGTGAGTCGGGATGGGGGCAGTGTGTGACCAAATAGAATTGAAGAGGGTCCACTGAGAACTGGAATGTTCTGTGAGTGTTGTTGTTCCCACCTTCACCCGGCGACAATCCACTATATCCATGGGATTTGTCCTCGTCTCTCTGGGCATGTGATCCTTCATCTATTCACCTATTTTTAAAATTCTATCTTTGTAATTTCACCCAATTTCCTATTTGATCTGGTTCTTTCTCAATGTTAGATTCTGAGGGTATCTCTCTGTCTGTCCTAATTATTACTTTCCCTGAAGCCTGTCTGTATGTCAAGAATAATTCTTTCCAGGGTAAAATCTCAAAACAAAGCAGAAGCAGAAGTGGAGGAAGAAGAGGAAGAGGAAGAGGAAGAAGAAGAAGAAGAAGAAGAAGAAGAAGAAGAAGAAGAAGAAGAAGAAGAAGAAGAAGAAGAAGAAAAAGAAATATAGCGGTTGTGTAGTGAGTCACCAAAGAGCAGGACTGTGTGGGTGACTAAGGAAGCACATCATAGTCTCCTGTGGGTCGTGTGGACATTAGGGACTCCCAGGATTCTGAGCAGGTTAGCACAGCTCACCTGGGACGGTCTCCATGCTTAACATCTCTGGGGCCCCGTAGGAAGGACTGTGGCATTTCCCTCAGGGGAGAGACCAGCTTCCTGCCCCAGTGGAGATGCTCATCTGTGCCGATCCGGGTGTCAGCCTGACCTTGGGACCAGGGGAGCCCTGAGGACGGTGCCCACTTGGGAATGGTGTGTGATTGTGCAATGAATAGAGGAGGAGGAACGTGACACAGCCTTGGCTTTCAGTTCAGCCCAGACAACAGCTTTGACTTGGAATGTAGACCCGTCCACAGGGAACAGACACCTTTTCCTGCCCGTCATTCAGCTGCCTGTGAGGACCTGGAGGACAGCCCTCAGGAAGGAAGGTCTAGAATCTAGATTAACTCTGTGTGAGGGCTCACATGTCCCAGCTGTGTGAGCACAGTGAGCATGAAGGGCACATGGTGCTCACAGCACCCCTGTAATAATGTCCACTTTCTTCTCCTCCAGGAGGAAGCAGAGGCGCAGAGTGGGAAGCAACATCCCCAGGCGGCACTAAGCTCACTCCTCAGTGACCTTGGCACCCGGTCGGAGCTGTGTGGTCCAGAGGCCTGAGTTCCCACCCCCTGCCCTGGGCTCCTCCTCACGGTCCTGTCACCATCCTGTGTCACAGATGAGGGAATGGCGTCCTGAGAACTCAATGCGGTGAGTGCCAGTGACCTGAGCCCATGAGGGGGGAGGTGGGAGGAGGAACAGATCTGGAGATGCAGGAGCTGAGGGTGATGGAGACTCACTGTCCCCTTCCCGTGCCGCCTGCACTGCAATTTCATAAGCTGCACCCACTGCTCCTGAAGGGAAAGGACATTTGGTGACTCTGGGATTTTTAAAAACTGGAGTCTCTCTGCTTGTACTTGGTAATGGCATCAGGGTTCTATAGGGGCTTGAAGACCCTGCCTCCAATGGACATTACTCACTAAACCCGCCCATGGCCCCCTGGGGCTGTGTCTGAGGGACCCTTGTTAGCTATAATAATAAAAGCATAATATGCTAATTAGACCGGACAGTCAAACGACCTTCTGGACGTCATTCCAGATGACCTCCCAGATGAAGCTGCAGCAGGGGGTGGGGGGCTGAGGCAGAGGCAGTTAAGGGGGCGATCAGGAAGGCAGGCAGAGTAGTTAGGGACAATGAGGCAGGCAGAGTGGTTAGGGGTGATGAGGCAGGCAGGTAAGTGGTTAGGGGTGATGAGGCAGGCAGGTAAGTGGTTAGGGGTGATAGGGCAGGCAGGCAGAGTGGTTAGGGGCAATCAGGCAGGCAGACAGGCAAGTGGTTAGGAGCCAGCAGTCCCAGATTGGAGAGGGATGTCCCAATGCCAATTTAGCCCTGAGCAGGATCCTGCTCTGGCCTAAATTGACAGTCAGGCATCCCCTGAGGCATCCCTGTTCACGAGAGGGAGCAGGTGGGCTGATGGACCACCCTTTCGTGCACAGATTTTGGGCACCGGGCCTCTAGTTTACTCATAAAAGCTCCCACAGCTTTGATGGGACGCCTGGCATATTCTGGGTGAAGTGGAGCTCTGAGCACCAGCCTGATGCTCCTTCAGGGAGACAGTGGGCAGAGAGCCCCCCTGCAGGAGGAGGGGCGGGTCCCGGGCCCAGGCCCAGGCCTGGCTCTCAGGTCTCAGACCCAGGGAGGGGTCTGGAGCAGAGCAGCTCAGTGTTGGGGACTCCCCTTCTCCCTGGGGTTTCCCTTCTACATTTCAAATTCCCTGTTGACTCCTCCTTCCCGGATACTCATAAGGATGCCTCACTGCTCACTCCCATTGGGTGTCTGGTTTCAAGAGAAGCCAATACGCCTTCCAGATATAACCTCTCAGCGGACCCGCCCGGACTCAGATGGTCCCAGGACACCAAGGATGCGGGTCCTGAGGCCCCCCACCCTCCTCCTGCTGCTCTCGGGGGCGCTGGTCCTGACCCCCAGCTGGGCCGGTGAGTGCGGGGTCGGAGGGGGCGGCGGTGCGGGGAGGAGCGAGGGGACCCGGCGGGGGCGCGGGGCCGGGAAGGCGCGTGTCCAGCCCCGGCCCTGCCCTCCGTCCGCCCCCCAGGCCCCCACTCCCTGAGGTATTTCGACACCATCGTGTCCCGGCCCGGCCGCGGGGAGCCCCGATACCTCGAAGTCGGCTACGTGGACGACACGCAGTTCGTGCGGTTCGACAGCGACACTGCAAATCCGAAAGCGGAGCCGCGGGCGCCGTGGATGCAGCAGCCGTGGGTGGAGCAGGAGATGCCCGGGTATTGGGAGGAGGAGACACAGATCAACAAGGCAGCCGCCCAGGCTTTCGGAGTGAGACTGAAGATCCTGCGCGGCTACTACAACCAGAGCGAGGACGGTGAGCCGGCGCCGGGCCCGTTACGACCCCCCTCCCCACGGACGGTCCGGGGTGGCCCCGAGTGTCAGGGTCCGAGCGTCACCCCGAGGCGGCGGGACCCACCCGGGAGGAGCCCGCGGGGACTTAGACCCGATTTCACTTTCAGTTTTAGATTCAGTCCCCGCGGGGCGGGCGGGGCGGGGCTGACCGCGGGGCGGGGCGGGGTCAGGGTCTCACACTCTCCAGAAGATGTATGGCTGCGACGTGAGACCAGATGGGCGCTTCCTCCGCGGGTACGAGCAGTGGGCCTACGATGGCAGCGACTACATCGCCCTGAACGAGGACCTGACCTGCTGGATCGCGACTGACATGGCGGCTCAGATCACCAAGCGCAAGTGGGAGGCGGCAGGTTGGGCAGAGCTTGAGAAGAGCTACCTGGAGGGGGAGTGTGTGGAGTCTCTGCTCATGTACCTGGAAAAAGGGAAGGAGACCCTACAGCGCGCAGGTACCAGGGGCCCTGGGGCCGCCCCCTCTCCCCGGGGTTGGGGCTCCTACAAGGAGACAGGACAGGGGGTCAGTGTCAGACACCCCTCCTTGGGGTCAGGGAAGGAGCTCCCTGGATGTCAGCTCAGGTACCAGAGGGACCCTCCTCCTCTCAGGGACAGTTAGGTGTGCAGGCTCTCCTGCGGTGCAGGGAGACACCCCTGAAATAGCCCATCAGCAGTTCCCATGGGCCCTGCAGGCCTTCTGCGCTGTCCACAGCCACTGTGTCTGAGGCCTGACCACAGCTTTTCTGAGTCACGTGGCCTCCACCCAGGTCAGGACCACAAATCCCTTTTCTTTGCCAGAGACCTGCTTCCTGGCCTGGGCTGTGTCTCTCTGATTCTAGAACTTTCTAAAGACTAGGAGGTCCTTCCAGGTGCCTCTGTGCAGGCTGGTCTGTGGGCTGTGTGCTCCCTCCCCCACCCCAGGTGGCTGTCCACTCTCAGGATGGTCACATGGGCGCTGCTGGAGTATCCATGGCGGATGCAAAGTTCCTGCATTTTCTCCCCTCCCCTCAGACCCTCCAAAGGCACACGTGACCCACCACCCGGTCTCTGCGCGTGAGGTCACCCTGAGGTGCTGGGCGCTGGGCTTCTACCCTGCAGACATCAGCCTGACCTGGCAGCGTGACGGGGAGGACCAGATCCAGGACATGGAGATGGTGGAGACCAGGCCTGCGGGGGACGGCACCTTCCAGAAGTGGGCAGCCGTGGGGGTGCCCCCTGGAGAGGAGCAGAGATACACGTGCCATGTGCAGCACGAGGGGCTGCCTGAGCCCCTGACCCTGAGATGGGGTGAGGAGGGGCTGTGGGCACAGAGCCTCTTCTCAGGGCAGCAGGGGCCTGGGGGACCTCCGTTCCGGGCTGAGGTCTGGGGTCAGGGCTCTCACCCTCCCTTCCCTTCTCCTCCCAGAGCCGCCTTCTAACACCTTCATCATCATCATCATGGGCATTGCTGGGGGCCTGGTTCTGCTGGGAGCTGTGGCTGGAGCTGTGATGTGGGGGAGGAGGCGCTAAGGTGGGCAGGGGTGGGGTCTGAGTGTCTGTCCCACTGGGGGTTCAAGTCCAGGTAGACGTGTGTCCCGCCTCATTCACGGGAAGCACCAAGCCCACGCGTGTGATGGCCAGTGTGGGGCTCTCTGTGCTCACATACTCTGTAGTGAGGCCCGTGGGAAAATGAGGGACCCCTTATAACCTGATGATGCTGGTGGTGGGGGACCCTGTCCCTAGGAGTCCCACATCAGAGGGCAGGTCCCTGCTGAGCACAGACCTCCAGGAGGGAGGTGGGTCCAGTCCCCACACATGCACTTCCCTCAGGTTTCCTGGTCCTGCCCTGGGTCTATACACAGGGTTCTGGAAACTTCTGTGGCATCCAGGAGTAGGCCTTCCTTGAGGGCCTCATGGGTCTGCCTCCTCCCTGGTCTCTCACAGGATGTTTTCTTTCCTTAGTTGGAAAAGGAGGCAGCTACGCTTAGGCTGCCTGTGAGTATGGAGGGGAGACCTCTGAGGCCCTGTGACAGTGCAGATGAGAGCCATGGGGGGAACCCACTCCCCATATTTTCTCCTTGAACCTTCTGTCCTGGGTCTGAACCCGTCTTGTTGTGTCCACCCCAGGCAATGACACCTCCCAGGGTTCTGATGTGTCTCTCTGGGCCTATACAGGGGAAACCCTACCAAGGGGAGGGGTGGGCAGAGGGGAGGACTGGGTGGTGGGGAGTCTGTGGGACACTGTGAGCATGAAGTGGGCTTTGAGAATGTCACCAGTTACAGCCACTGACCTGAATCTGTTCATGATGCTTGTCCTCCACAGCGTGAGGCAGCTGCCTTGTGGGGACTGAGTGATGGAAGATGTTCACGCTCCCACTTCCTGACTCAAGAATCTCCGATTGGGGGGCTGCCCCGCCCTGCTCCCCACACTTTCCTGCCAACAGAGGTGGGCTGGGCCCTCCCCATACCTGCCTTTACTCCCCCGGGCCTCTGAGGTGCCACCTCCTGCTCCCTATTGAAATGAGACACTGATGTGACTTTGTTCATTGCTTACCATGGAGCGTTGATGGGTTAATTAAAGGAGAAGATTCTAAAGTTTGAGAGGAAATGGATGGAAGCACTGAGAACTTTCCAGAAGCCATGTGTTTGCAGTGCTGAGCCTGTCCCAGGTGGGACAGGAGGGGCTGTGAGGACTGGGTGTGGTCGGGGCCTGTGCATGGTCAGTGCTCAGTGCATCGTGGGCTTTGACGACACTCCTCATCCGGGTCACCTCTCTGCTCCTCTGTCCATGTCTCTCAGTGGAACCCTGTCCCACCAGGACCTGTGGTCACAGGGATTCAGGCCTCCCCCAGGCCTTGTCACATGTCCTAATGCAGCGCATATCCAGGACCCTGGACAGCGAGGCCTTCATGGCCAAGTCAGCCTGGGCTCCAGCCAGGGTCCCGCCCTCTGCCCTCATCTGCTGGGTGTTTTTATTTCTCTTTTTTTGGTGGATAGTCTGCCTGTTCCTGCTTTTGTGTGAGAGCTTTGGTCTCACTGTCTGGGTGTCCCCATCTTATAGCCTCTGGAGGCATTTTGCCGTCATTGTCCCACAGGCCCAGGGCTCCCTGCACACAGGACCCTGCGGTGTGGGAGATGGGTGTTCAGGCTCCTCCTGCTCCTGCCTCCTTCTAGGGCCCAGTTCTCCCCTGTCAGCCCCTCCCTGCTGCTCCTGAGGGGCCCTGGAACTCCTGGGTTCTTGAAATCATAGCTGAGATGATAAATATGTAGACATCATCAATCATGATCCTTATTCGGTAATCATTTCATCAATACCATTTATCATATAAAATCCACAACAATCAATGTGAAATGAATGCTGCCCTGAGAGATGTTAAAGTCAGTTCCTAATCTAAGGAGGTTAATAAAGTTACATGGAATTTATTCAGGAAATACGTTTTCCCTTTGAGCAGTGCAGCTGTTGAAAGAAGTCTCTCTTTTTAAAGGAATATTGAAGGTCTTATGTAAATTTTATCTCAGGGTGGATATGAGCAATACCCGCCTTCCATGGGCACATGTCTGATGTTGGACTTGGGTCACATCACTCCTCAGTGAGTGGAGAGGTTATTTCCTAGAGGAAGATAAACACATTGGAGAATGAAGGGTTGTTTTACCCATTGTCTGGATGTTTAGTCCATTCCTATTTCTGTGAGATTCTGGCGTGTTACAGAGAAAATCAAGGTAGGAGCTTGGTTTTCAGTGAGTTGCTTCTCACACCTGCATGTTTTTACATGGCTGACCCTCTAATTTGGTGGATGGAATGGATAATCCCTGTGAGACAGTGTGGAAGGTGCCAGGGATAGAGGTGCCACTTGGGTTTCCAGTTCATCACTGAAATGTAGACACGGGGTTCTGCTCCCACTCGGGGTGTAACATGAGCTTTGCCAACTTGGGGTCCATCTCCGTTTCCATGGTCACTGTCCCCCTGGCCCCAGCCGGTGTCTCCATGGTGAGTGTCCCGCATAGTCACCCCCTGGCCTGCGGCACGTTCTCCCCTGCAAGGCGTCCCAGTGCGATCCCCTGAGACCAGAGCCCCCCACAGCACCTTGATGCCGGCGGCCCCGTTACCACTGTCACCTGCTCCCCTCCATTTCTCTCTCTGTGTCCCCGCCTCAGGGGACGCTCCTTAGCTGCTTCCTGCCTCCTGCGTCTGTGTCCCTTGCTGCTGATTTTAAGGGTCTTGGAGTGTTGTGGTAAAGCGGAATGAGAAGTTAACTAGAAGAGGACGTTCTGCCAGGAAAAGGCGGGAGCCTGCAAGCGGGCCACGTCAGAACAAAGTCTTGCAAGCAAGACTTATTGTTCAGAGGCAGAACTTTCCTTGACGTGATAAATACTCCATGAGGGCATGGAAAGTTCAGGGGAGGGTTCACTGCTGCAGGTCGAAATAATCTTTGTATAATACAGGAAATTAATAGTGTAATGTATAACTTAGCTTTGATGATTTCATGAGCATGCTTGTTAGTCATGCTCCATTGTTGTTTGGTGGGCTCACCCCCAATAAAAGGCAGAAAGCATCAGAGGGTCTTTGCTACCTGGGCGAGTGGTAGCCCTCTGCTCTACTTCATCCTACACGCCAAGCTTGCCTCAGTGTCTCCGTTCACAAAGAACATCAATACCATGTGTCAGACCCCACAGACACCACGTGTCAGACCCCGCGGGCACCACGTGTCAGACCACACAGACACCACGTGTCGGACCCACAGGCACCACGTGTCAGACCCCGTGGGCACCACGTGTCAGACCCACAGGCACCACGTGTCAGACCCCGCGGGCACCACGTGTCAGACCCACAGGCACCACGTGTCAGACCCACAGGCCCCTCATGTCAGAACTGCAGAAGTGAGGCTCTGTCCCCTCCATCCTGTTCTGGTCCCTAGAGCTGGTCACAGGTCCCAGGGGAGGGGGGCCCACCTGTGGGAGGGGTGGGCGGACCCATCACAGAAGAACAAGCGGTGGGACAGTGCTGGTTCATCTTTGGAAAAACAAAACCCAAAACCTGCACAGTGAGTGGAGGTGAGAGAAGAAATGGAGAGCATTTTAATTAAAATATTTAAGTAATGACTGCAAAGGGGAGGGAGAGGCGCCCTGTCAGCAGGTGGGGAGGGGGGCACCCTGAGGGCACGTGCGGCCTGAGGAGGTGAGGGCTGACCCAGGCGGGTGTGTGAGGGCAGAGCCTCCCAGGGCCGCCCTGTGCCCACAGCCAGGCTCTGAGGGACAGGCCCTGAGCTGGGCGGGAAGGGAGGGGCGACTCTTTAGAGAGAGGGCAGGAGAGAGTGAGGGAGAGAGACGCCTCTCCCGCTGGCCTCCTGCCGCCTGATGGGGGTGGGGGGACCTGCTCCTGGGGGAGTCTGTCTGGGAGCCTGCGCACTGTTGGGGGAGGGGTGGCGCCCCACCATCTGACCCCCACCCGGGGCCTTGGCGGACAGGCTGATGGTCAGAGAGCCTGGGGGACGGTCCGCTGACACAGAGGCTGCTGCCCTGGCCGGGCGGCCCTCGGGCCACAGAGTTCTGGGCGCTGGTCCTGGGCAAGGGCCGCGCTGGACCGCAGACTCCTCTCCGCGGGAGGCACCAGTCCCTGCAACTCTCCCTCCTGGGGCCGCCCTCCCTCTCTCGCTCCTCCTCCCTGTGTGCTCTCTAAGGAAACGAGATAAATCACTGGATGAGGGTGTGTGCGTGTGTATATGTGTGTGTGTGTGTGTGTGTTTATATGTGTGTGTACGAGTGTGTGTGTGCATGTGTGTGTATGCGCGCGCGCGTGTGTGTGTGTGCGATCTCATGTGAGTGTCACTCAGATGCCTGTTGGGAGGTGATCACACCTTCAGCGCCAATAAAGACAGGACAGAGCAGGGCGGGCTGCGGCCACAGCGCTCGCTTCCTCGCCGCCCATCCTCCCCGCGGGGCGGACGCCAGCCCTGAGGACCGTCCGCTCAGACGCTGGGAGGGGGGGGCGGGGGGGTGCTGCCGCGTGAGCGCCTGCGCCCAGGGGCCAGGAAGGGGCAGCGGAACCGGGGTCCCCGCCGCCAACCAGGGAGCCCCTGGCGTCCCCTCAGCCCCGCCCCCAACTCCAACCTTGACCCCGACACCGACTCACGCTTGTCTCTGCCAGAGGCCGCCCCGGCGACCGGAGGGCTCGGCCTAGGGGCTGGAGCAGCGGCGCTGGCGTCGGGGCGCTCACTGGGATGCGTGGGGCACCGGCCCAAACTCAGCCGCCGGCGGGGCGGGCGCAGGCCCAGCTCTCCCTGCGGCTCCCCGGCAGCGTCCCCAGAAGGGCTCCCGCCGGAGGCCCGCGGCCGCCCCCGCTGCTCGCTGGGCGCCGGGTCTGGGGGCTGCGCGCTCCGGGGCCCCGACAGGCCGTGACCGAGGAGCCGAGGAAGGACTGCGGACCGCGTCCCGGACGCGGGTGGAGGGACGGGCCGGTCCCAGCAGGGACGGACGGGCGGCCGGGGACGCGGAAAGGAGGCTGCGCGGCTCCCAGCAGCTCTGTGGGTCTGAGTCCTGGGCGGGTCCTGCCCGCCGCCCACTCCGGGAAGGCTTCCTGGGTCGCCCTGCGCCCCGCGGGGGCTCCTCGCGTCCCGGGGCGCTGTGTCCCCAGAGGCGGCCGGTGCTTGGAGCGGCGTGCGCTGTGCTGTCTCCAGGGACGCACAGGGGACGGGCCTGCGCTGAGCGATGGCGAGTCCCAGAGACGCGGGCGGTGACTCAGAGCAGGAGCCGCTCCATGTGGAGGGGAAGGGGCTTCTCCCCCAACAGAGTCACCTCCTCCCCAAGTCGCCACGCGCCTGGGGGCCGCCCTCCTCTCGGTCTCACAGCGGGAACCTGTTGGAGCGGACGCAACTGCAGAAACTCCTGCCTCCCTCCCTCGCTCCCTCCCCCTCTGCCCTGTCCCCGTGGCAACCCGCCCGGGCCCCTCAGCAAGGCCACCAGCTCTGGCTCCCGGGGAAGCCCCCTCTTTCTGAGCGAGAGGGAGGGGCTCCCTCAGGCTGAGCACAGTTTTCAGTGAGAAAAGGAGCCGCACTGATCAACTGTCCTGATCACAGAGGGAGAGGCCATGGCCGCGCACACAGCCCAGAACGCGCAGGATCCTGCGAAATGGGTGCCTGTGGGGTCAGCGCCCTGAGGCTCACACTCAGAGAGAATGCACTTCAATTATGGGGACCACACACACATTATAGAGAAAACAAACCACACCCCCACTTTAAAGCCCTGAGGCTGGGCCTGGGAGGCGTGGTCTTTGGGGTGAACATGCCCTTTGCTGCCCCTGTTGGCGCCCGAAGGTGTGGCTGCAGGAGCCGCGTCCCTCCCGCGGGGGGCGCTCTGCACAGGGAACTCGCCACAGGCCCGCGACTCTGGTGAAGCTTTAAAGGCCCAGGAGCTCCGGGCGGACGCTTCCCACTGAGCTCCCCGGGCTCCTCACACTAAGGTGCCCGCAGGCGGGAGCTGCAGGAGGCAGATGGGGGAGGGGGGCAGAGGCCCCACCTCCACGGGTGTCAGAGCAACGGGGCCCCAGCTCCCCCTCCTCCGCCCGCAGACTCCCTGGGGGAGAAGTAAGCAGGTGTGGGGACCGGAACCCCAAAGGGAAGTGGAGTTTCCGGCGCTGCCGGCAACCGGAGCTGGGGACCCGGAGCAGCGTTCACCCCGCGGAGGCGCCTGCACCTCCCTCCTGGGAGGGGCCCCGCGGGTCGGGGCCCAGGAGGAGCCGCCCCACCACCAGGCCCGGCTCCTGGGCCGCTGGTCCCGCTCTGGGGCCTGAAGGGGGACAGCGACACCCCCGCTGCTGCGCTCAGGGCTCAGCAGGTCTGAGGTCCGCCCTCTCCTGGGACCGTCCTCAGGGCGAGGCCTTTGGGGGAGAAGCCGGGCTGGGCCCCGGGCACCACGAATGGGAACCCGGGCCGCGGGCGCCCCCAACTCGGCGTCTCACACAAAGGGGGGCACAGGGTGACCCTCCAGGAGCCCCTCCCCCTCGGGGCTGTGGGCACGTGGGGAGGAGCCGCCTCAGCCCTTCCTGCCTCTCCACCCACAGGCCCTGCTCAGCGCCCAGAAGATGGGTCCTGGGAGCTGACAGGGCCCCTGGGGGTGTCCGCGTCCGGGCTGCGGGGGGCGCTGCAGACTCTCCCTCCTGCGGGGACCTGGGCCCCTGGACGGACTGAGATGTGGTTTGATGGTGAAGGGACCTGCCCCTGGCTGTCCTCCTGCGCTCTGGGCCCAGCAGCCTCCTGTCACAGAACATTCTGGAACGTGGCAGCCGCTCCCCTGCCTGGAGGGCAGAGCCATGGCTGCCCCTGATGGACAGGGAGCGAGTGAGAGGGGAGCCAGCGGGGCTCTGAGCAAACCCCTGGGTCCCACCTCAGCGCCAGCGCCTCCTGCTCCTCTCTGAGCTCATCCTCCCCGTCCCCCAGACAGCGCCCCTTCCTGGTGCCTGGTGGGTTTGCGCTTCGGAGTCAGTTTGACCCTCCATGTGGGTCCCAGGGGGTGAGTGCCTGAGACTGGGTAAGCGCTCCCCTCCCACAGTTACCATGGTGACAGGTGTAGAGCATTTACACACATCCCATTCTGCGCTTTTAGAACCACAAGGAGAAAAGCCGCCTTCAGGGGCTGCGGGGGCAGCTGGTACTCCAAAGGCCGCCGCCAGCTTTGCACGCTGTCTGCACCCTGGGACGGGGCACTGAAGCGGAACCTCTGGGGGAGCCAGCTGAGCTCCTGGGGTCCGTCTGGGCGAGGAGGAGGAGGAGGAAGAGGAGGAGGAGGAGGAGGAGGAGGAGGAGGAGGAGGAGGAGGAGGAAGATGAGGAGGAGGAGGAGGAGGAGGAGGAAGATGAGGAGGAGGAGGAGGAGGAAGATGAGGAGGAGGAGGAGGAGGAAGATGAGGAGGAGGAGGAGGAAGATGAGGAGGAGGAGGAAGAGGAGGAGGAGGAGGAGGAGGAGGAGGAGGAGGAGGAAGATGAGGAGGAGGAGGAGGAAGATGAGGAGGAGGAGGAGGACATGGATCCAGGGAGAAGGGAGAAGTTAGTGAATCGCTGGGTGACGTCCACAGACGGAGCCTGAACTGAGGGCTGGGCAGACGGGCCGCTCTGCTCTGGGGAAGCTGGACGAGCTGCTGGAGACCCGCACAGGCACAGCCCGGAGCCGCGCCGCCCTGCGGGGAGGGGTTGGGGGACGCGGGTCCTGGGGGAGGACGCACCCCGACAGGGAGGAGCTGTGCATCAGGAGCCGCAGGTGCCCGTGCCCTCGGCCGCCCGGGGCACCTGGAGAGGAGGCTCAGGAGACCCAGCCACGCGTCCCGGCCACACATAGAACTCAAGGCCAAGTCCCACTTGCAGCCTGAGCTGCTACTGACCGTTGGCGGCTGCGGGCCCAGCCACAGGCGACTCCCAGGCGGCCCTGAGGACCCTGCAGACCTGCGAGTGCGGGGTGGGGAGGCACTCGGGCGCGTGGGGCCTTGGGGCTGCGTGGGGGTCTGATGTCTGCCGCGGGGCAGGGGAGGCCCCGGCAGAGGGCACCCCGACCTCAGGCTGCTTCTGTGGCCTCCGGGGCCTGAAGACTCGGGGACCCCGTGGGCACCCAGCTGCAGCTCAGGGCCCAGGAGCCGCCTGGGGTGGCGACCAGTTCCCTCCGTGGGGAGGCCAGCAGCTGGACCCGCCCGACCCGCGTCCTGCCCGCGTTTGGGGGTCGGTCCCGGGCCTCGGCCTCGCAGCCAGTGCGGGGGCTGCTCTCGGAGGGGGTGGGGGAGGGGACACGGAGCAGAAACGCCTAGAATAAACCCGGGACACAGCCCACAACCCCCGGGTCCCAGCAGCAGCAGCGGAGATGGTGGCAGAGCCCGCGCAGCGCCCCCTGCGGGCCGGGCCTGGGCAGCAGGAGGCAGCCGCCGCTCCAGGGTGCAGAGGGTCCCGATGGCCTGGTTGCTGACCTCAAACTGGGGCCACCGGCGGGTCCCCCCAGGCCCTGGCCCCGGGGCGTCACTATTCGCAGGAGAACCTGTGGAGGAGGCGGGGCCAATAGCCCGGTAACAGGTGCCCCTGTGTCCTCTGAACCGCACCGGGCGCTTCCGGGCACAGGCTGCTGTGTTCCCAGGGCAGAGGCGCTGCTGCAGGTGCTGTGACCAGAGGCGGCCTCTGGGGACATAACTGTAACCGTGTCACTGTGAACAATCACCAGTTCCCACAGGAGAACCCGCACCAGGAAAGGCGCTGGGAGCTGAGCCCCGCTGGGCCCACAGCTGCTTCCCTCCCCCCAGTTGGGAGAATAGAGATGTTCCCTCCTTTTGCATCTTAGGGGTCTCCATGGAAACGCAGAACGCAAGACACCATGCAGGTCTTCAGAGCATTCCTCTCTGCCCTGGTCAGGGAAGGCTGAGGAAACCCAGCACATAACTCATCGTCATCTCTGATGTTCAGAAGGGCTTTTAAGAAAAGTGTGGATGGTGACACAGCCATGAACGCCACTGTCTACAAGGTGACTATGAACCGCACTTTTGGGGGGAGAGGTGAAGGCCAGTGTTGGGGTCAGGGCAGGGCGGGGCGGGGAGGGCAGCAGGACGCCTCACAGAAAGAGACTTGTGCTGGGGAGAGAAGGGCCCACAGCATGACCCTCCCCCACCAGCCAGGGGACCGATGCTGAGAGGAGTGCGTGGGGAGAAGGGTGGCCATTGCTGTTCTAGATTGACAAGGGGTTCATGTCTCTGTCGGTGGGAACTTTAAAAATAAAAACATTACCTAAGGGTCAGGCTGCGCTGGCATTTCTCAGGGGAAATGGTCTCTGAGAGCCAGGCAGGGAGCAGCCGTGTGTGGCACAGGCGGCTGAGTAGACGCAATGGCGCCTGTCACTCTAACAGCAGGAAGCGAAGAGGCCTTCTCTCCAAGGCTGTCAGGGGGCACGGATGTCAGAGCGCTGATCTCATTTGTTTTAGGAAAACTTGGCGTTTCTCAAAGGAAAAAGCAGCCCCACTTCAAGTTGCTCGTTAATTCTGTCCCAACTGGTATATGTCAGCCATTTGTCAATCTCTTCATTCTGTAGTGTCTTTTCCTTATTGAGTGACCGATACAGCATCTTAATTACAAGGTTATTTGTACTTGTCTTAATACCTTGAGTGCAATGAAAACTGCTTTAAAAATGCCTCAATATGTATATGTTTAGGACACATGTGGTTATTTTCTTAGGATAAATGCCTGTGCATAATGTGAGCACATTTATTATTGCGTCTTTAAATACATTTGCATTGATTTCAGGGGAGAAGAGAGCAGGAGAGACAGAAACATCAGTGATAAGAATAATGTTAGGCTGTCCTGCACGCCCCCTTCTGGGGATGGAGGTGGCCACCAGGCCATGTGCCCTGGCCTGAAATCATACTTTGACCTCCTGGTTCATAGGTTGATGCTCAACCAGCTGAGCCACACCAGCCCGGGGGAATGTGAGCACATTGAATGGCTGAGACTTTAGGTAAAAGCTTCCTGTAGAAATTGTGTCCATTCAATGCCTTCTGTCTTTACAACTGTATGTTCCCTTCCCTTTGCAGATAACTCTCATCATTTCCTTTCATCTTTCCCAAAATGATGGATTTTAATTCCTACATTTATTTTATTTTATTTAAATTTTGTATTATTGCTTAAGGTATTACAAAGAGTATTACATATGTCTCCCTTTTTCCCTCCCTTGACCTTCCCCGGCCTCCCCTACCCCCTGTTCCTATATTTCTTATTCCACATTCTCATTATTGTTTACATGTGTTCATTACAAATATCATTGCTTCATATTCCCATTTCTCCTTTTCCACGTTGTTGCCTCATGTGCATTACTTGTGGATTGGGTGGTGGATGCTGTTAGATATTGGACTTCAGAGAGAAGGAGAAGCAGCCCCCACCAGAACTGGCCTGACACACGAGGCCTCAGTGCTGTCGGGAGCTCACAGCTGGGCCAGGTTCCTCTCCTGTTGGACACAAGTCACCTCTCAGAGCGTCACCCTCACACACGGCCGTCCTGAGGCCCTGACAAGGGAGACAGAGGAACACCCACTCCCTGCGTCTAAACACAGACACACAAAAGGCCCCCGCGCAGCTCACAGAGTGCCGGGAGCCGGTCCATCCTTGCTGTTTCAAGGGACCTGGCATATATGGCATACGGTTCTTAATATGTTTGCTCACCTTCTTGGCGCTGTGTTTTAACCAAGGTCACCTCTCCGAGAAAGGTTGAATCCCCAGGTAGGGATTTTCCCCTGAAGTTAGGGAGGGAATAAAACCCCTCAACTAAGTGCCAGGCGGGTAATTAATCACTTTAACTATGAACAAGCATGCTTAAGCTACATAATCTTTACTCCCTGGAATGGAGATAAGAAACGCCCTAACCTTTGTAATAGAGATTGATAGGATTGAATCAACTGGTATAAATACAGATGTAACAAGACAGCAAGACACAGAACTCAGAACACAGAACTAAGGACACAGGGCTTGGAAGACAGGACCAAGAGAGACAGAGCCTAGGCACAGAACCTACACAGAACGTTCTCTAGGGACAGAAGAACTTCGCTGGCGAGCCAGCCAGGAGGATCCTGGACCGGGACTGGCCTCGGAGCCTGGAGGCGGAGCCTGGCGAGAGAGCATGGCAGGGGATCCTGGACTGAACCTGACTGTGGAGATTGGCAGGAGAGCCTGACTAGAACCTGGTGACTGAACCTGACTGGAGAACCTAAGCAGAACCTCTCTGGAGATCGAGACCAGAACTTGGCTGGAGATCCTGGCTAGGCTGCTGATCAACTGAACACTGTCTCCGTGTCCTTCCTTCTTTGCTGACTACGTCTACACCTTTGGGGACCCCTGGACCCGCTGGGGTTGGACCCCGGCAACAGAGGACCCCACAGGTCCCTGCGCTGGCTCCTGGCAGTGAGGCTGCTTCTCCCCAGCGGCCCCTCCACCCTCGCTGCAGGTGGCCTTGTCCCTAGATGGTCACTGAGCTGCCCACCCATAGAGCCGCCCCTCCTGACACCCCCATCTAGAGCAGCCTGCTCCCCAGACCCTCCCCGAGGCCGCCCATCCAGAGCCCACACCCTAGATGTGTCCTCTCTCCCCCCTTCCCACTAAGATGCCCCATGGTCCCTGTAGGACGCGTTCTCCCTCCAGCCATGATGACGAACCCACCTCGCCTGCCCACAGGGAGCCCCCTGGGCTGTGGCTGAGGAACACTGGTCCACTGGACCCTTTCTCTGTCAACATCTTTGTGTGACTTTGAGTTTGATTCTGGCCCTGAGTTTGTATCTCTGGGGTGTGAGGTTGACATAGAAAAGTTTCAGCCGAGACCGGTTTGGCTCAGTGGATAGAGCGTCGGCCTGCGGACTGAAGGGTCCCAGGTTCGATTCCGGTCAAGGGCATGTACCTGGGTTGCGGGCACATCCCCCTTGGGGGGTGTGCAGGAGGCGGCTGATCGATGTTTCTCTCTCATCGATGTTTCTGACTCTCTGTCTCTCTCCCTTCCTCTCTGTGGAAAATCAATAAAATATATTTAAAAAAAAAAAAGAAAGAAAAGTTTCATGTTTTCCTTCATGGTTTTTCATCTTTGGGTCTTGGATTGAGAAATGTTCATTCCACAACTGCAAACGCTTCATATATCATTTCATCTGGGGGAGAGCTTTCCAAGGGAGAAGGGAAACAGGATTGTTAGAATGTTTGGGGGGAAATTAAGGGGAGGAGCAGTAGGTAAGGGATTCTAGGGTGGAAGCTAATGGTGACATCCTCTGCTTTATGTTCTCTCAGTATGTGCGGGGCCTACAGGGAGCTGCTGTCTGTTGGGTTTAATATCCATTTTCTCTTGCGGTAAAGCCCTGTGTGCCTGCCCATGTTCACCAGGGGAACAAACACAACACCAAGGTCCCAGGTGATGGACACAGGATGGCTGCAGTGAGGAGCGTTAGTGAACCCTTCACCCTTAGGGGGTAACTCACATTTGAGTTCATGCCTATGCAGCTCGGTGTTAGATGCATATTAATTACACTCTCCTGGAAGCTGTGAGTGAGGGTGTATCTGAGACACACACACACAACTGATGTCAGTGACACATGAAGACCCGTGGCTTCCATGTGAAGACAACTGTCACCTCCATCCATCTATGAGCCATACGGTGCCTTCTGTGGGCAGAGACTGGAAACTAACAGCATTTAGCTGGGTGCTGTCTCATGTGGCAGCTCGAAGACCCCCATGGCGGCTGAATTAAAGGTCCATGACATGCAAGTCCCCCTGCTCAGCACAGGAGCCACGTGTCAGAGGCTCAGTGGCCACAGCAGCTGGTGGCAGCCACGTGGGAGAAAACAACACAGAGCGAGTCCTAGCTCACAGAATGTCCTGCTGGACAGACTGCTCTGCACGTTGTCTGGGCCTCAGGTCAGAGCACTCGGCCCATTTGCATAAAAGGGCCCCTCCTGGCCGGTGCGGCTCAGTGGGGTGAGCGCTGTCCTGGGCACTGGAAAGTGTCAGGTGTGACCCCAGGTCAGAGCGCGTAGGGGAGCCAACCAATCAGGGATTCTCTCTCACATCCATGTTCCTCTCTTTCTCCCTCTCCCTACCTCTCTCTCTAACGTCAATAAAAACATATTTTTAAAATTCAAAGAAATAAAAGGTCCAAGATGGCTTCTCCTACAGACACGTCAGGTTTCTGTCTGGGATGTGAGCGCACACTCAGCTGGGGGGGGGGGGGAGAAACCACATGGGTGTCTGTGGGCCTGGTGTCTTCAGGCACAAACTGCTCCCTGTCCCAGAAGGGACACCCTGTCCCTCCACCTCCCTCCCAGGCTGAGGACACTCCCTGTCGGATTTTCAGGGTGAGCTCTCTTCTAGAAGGTCCCAGGGGCAGTGCTGTGAGCTCAGTTTTGGGGTGCAGGGATCCCCCCTTATGCAGAGGGATTTTGGGAAGAGAAGAGGAGGGAAAGGCAGGGCCAGTTGGGATTCTCTCCCTGGTTTATCCAGATCAACCTTTCTCAAAGTGCGGTCTGTGGAACCCTGAGGTATCCAAGAGCCTTTCCCGGGAGGTGGGGGGTCAGCACTGTGGCAGGAGATGGAGGACATCCTCGCCTTTTCACTCTGCTGACATGGGCGCTGAGGCCAAGCTCAGCACGAACGGGCTGGCACCCGACCTCCATGGTCCTTCCTGTTCCCCAGCACTGACCTGCAGAGAGAAGACAGACAGACAGACAGAGAGCAAACCCAGTTTCGCTTTTAAACGACACAACGTGATTGAAAGAGGTGAAATTATTATCATTACTGAAGCCTCATCCTTCCATCCACATTTTAAAACATCGTGGCCTCGGGTGGAGATGCCCCAAAGGTGGACGTGGTGCCTGCATCGCCCACAACCACAGGACAATGACCACCACCCTCCCCACAACCAGCCTCAGAGCCGCCTGGAACCCGCCCAACAGGATCCTACAGGGGCCACAGGCTCAGCCACAGAGAGCGGACTGCTGGCTGCCGGAGGGCAGGGGAGGGACTGGGCACAGCAGGTGAAGGAGGAGGAGACACCACATGGTCCTTACAGTGTGGTCATGGGGAGGGAAAGGACAGCACAGGGAACACAGTCAATCACATTGTACCAACTACATATGAGGCCACATGGTACTAGATGTATGGGGATGATCACTGTATAAGTTATATGAATGTCTAATCCCAGACTTGTACACCTAAACTAATACAATATTGTACATCAACTATATTTCAAATATTAAAAGTATTTTTAAATAGAAGATATATGTATCTTCCATTCATTACACAAATGGAATAATTTCTTAACTGTCTTTAATAAAAATGGAGGATTTAAAAAAAACCTTATATGATGACCTTGGAAGTACATTAAAAACATTTCTGCCACATTCCCAAGTCTCATGTCCCAGGAGATCATGTGTGTGAGCGGGGCGAGCCTCTTTCTCATGGGATCCCATGTTTACATGTTTAAAAAATTGAGCCCTAGGTGGTTTGTCTCCATGGATGGAGCATAGGTCTGTGGAATGTGCTTGGAATGTGGTCTCAATTACCAGTAGGGGGCGAGCAGGAGGCAACGGATCCATGATTCTCTCTCATCATGGATGTTTCTATCTCTCTTTCCCAACCCCTTCCTCTCTGAAGTCAATAAAAATATATCTTAAAAACTTGATGTCAGAGAGGAACTGAGAGAGAGGCAGAAATGGAAACATCCATGATGGGAGAGAATCATGGACAGGCTGCCTCCTGCACGCCCCCCACTGGGATTCAGCCTGCAACACTGCAGGTGCCTCACCAGAAATAGAACCCTGACCGCCTGGTTCATAGGTCAATGCTAAGTGACTGGGCCGCACCAGGTCTGGCCCATGTTTTTGTAACAGAATGAATGACACAGACACTAGGATTGCTGAGATTTGGTGAATTGGTACACACTTTCTCAAACATGAATGTGAGCTTCTCCCTTCAGGCAATATCATCTGGCAGCTGACAACTGACAGTCCTGTTGTCTTGATACAATGTCAGCCCCCAAGAGAACACCAGAATGTTGCAACAGGGTGTGTCCCACCACGTGAGCTAGACCGCTCCCCGGTGCTGACACGCTTTCCTAGGGGCCTCTGTGGGTATAGCATCACAGGTGAGCTTGATGATGTGATTCAATGCATCAGCACGGGAAGGTCTCTGGGACTTAGAGACACAAGGCATCACTTTACATCACCTGCATGAGGACCAGACAGCCCTGGGGACTGTGACAGAACAGAGCAGAAAATACTCAATATCCCAGAGCCAGCGGGGCTCAGTGGTTGAACATTGACCTATGAACCAGGAGGTCACAGCTCAACTTTTCCTAAGAGCATATGCCTACATTGTGGGCTCAATCCCCAGTGTGGGGCATGTAGGAGGCACCCGATCAATGGTACCTTCTCATCATTGATGTTTCTATCTCTCTCTCTTTCTGAAAAAAAAAATATTTAAACAAATTAAACTAGAAGCATATAGTCAATATGGTTTCAGGTCCCACTTTGCAAAGCCCTTTCAGAAACTCCCACTTGTGTGGTGGCAGTGACTGTCACAGGTGACCACCCACACTTACCTGAAAAGGTGAGTAACAGCCCTGCGCCTGCCCGTTTCTGTGAGGCCGCCTATTCCCTACTCTGCTGCAGCCCCAATCACAGGCAACACGCAGAAGCAAATGTGAAATCCCAGCGTCTGCCAGGGAGACCGCCAGGATGTGACCTGGGAGCTGCTCCCCTCCCCTCACCTCCTGTTCATTTGGGAAATTGGTGTTTTTCATAAAAACATGACCCCTGTTACCCTCTCACAGGCAGTGAGCATGCGACATGGATTAATAACTGTCTCACCCTGTGGGGTCCCTGAGGGTCACTATGATGACGTCACCACACTCACAAGGTTATCGGGGTGCCTGCCTGTGTGTGAGGCCGCACAGAGATGGTGACACCAAAACCTTGGAAAGTCCCTGAACAGCACAGCGCCCGGGCCAGGCCTCGGGGACAGGGTGACGGCGCCCCGCGCGGGAGGAGGGGCAGGACCGAGTCCCAGGGCCCAGGCCTGCGCTCAGGTCTCCGCAGGGGACAGAATCTGGGGGGCAGCTCCGTGTAGGGACTCCCCAGCGCCCTGGGTTTCACTTCTCCTCTCCCAACCTGTGTCTGCGCCTCCTTCTGTAGACTCGTGACGCAGACCCCACTTCTCACTCCCATTGGCTGAGCGGTTTCCAGGGCAGCCAATCAGCGACCCCGCGGCTCCCGGTTATAACTCCTCCGCGGAAGCGCCCTGATTCAGATGGTCCCCCCGACGCCGAGGATGCGGGTCCTGAGCCCCCCCACCCTCCTCCTGCTGCTCTCGGGGGCGCTGGTCCTGCCCCCCAGCTGGGCCGGTGAGTGCGGGGTCGGAGGGGGCGGCGGTGCGGGGAGCAGCGAGGGGACCCGGCGGGGGCGCGGGGCCGGGAAGGCGCGTGTCCAGCCCCGGCCCTGCCCCCCGCCCGCCCCCCAGGCCCCCACTCCATGAGGTATTTCTACACCATCGTGTCTCGGCCCGGCCGCGGGGAGCCCCGCTTCCTCGCCGTCGGCTACGTGGACGACACGCAGTTCGTGCGGTTCGACAGCGACGCCCCGAATCCGAGGGCGGAGCCGCGGGCGCCGTGGATGCAGCAGCCGTGGGTGGAGCAGCTGTTCCCGGGGTATTGGGACTGGCAGACCGAGATCTTCAAGGGCCACGCACAGGCTTTCCGAGTGGAGCTACAGAACCTGCGCGGCTACTACAACCAGAGCGAGGACGGTGAGCCGCGCGCCGGGCCCGTCACGACCCCCCTCCCCACGGACGGGCCGGGGTCGCCCCGAGGGTCCGGGTTCGAGCGTCACCCCGAGGCGGCGGGACCCGCTCGCCCGGACCCGGGAGGAGCCCGCGGGGACTTTGACCCGATTTCACCCTCAGATTTAGATTCAGTCCCCGCGGGGCGAGTGGGGCGGGGTGACCGCGGGGCGGGGCTGAACTCGGGGCGGGGTCAGGGTCTCACATCCTCCAGAGGATGTGTGGCTGCGACCTGGGACCCGACGGGCGCCTCCTCCGCGGGTACGTGCAATATGCCTACGACGGTGCCGATTACATCGCCCTGAACGAGGACCTGACCTCCTGGACCACGGCCAACATGGTGGCTCAGGTCACCCAACGCAAGTGGGAGGCGGCGGGTGTGGTAGAGCGACTGAGGATCTACGTGGAGGGCCTGTGTGTGAAGTCACTGCTCATGTGCCTGGAAAAAGAGAAGGAGACCCTGCAGCGCGCAGGTACCAGGGGCCCTAGGGCCGCCCCCTCTCCCCGGGGCTGGGGCTCCTACAAGGAGACAGGACAGGGGGTCAGTGTCAGACACCCCTCCTTGGGTCAGCGAGGGAGCCCCACTGGATGTCCAGGTCAGGTACCCGAGGGACCCCCCTCCTCTCAGGGAGAGTTTGGGGTGCAGGCTCTCCTGGGGTGTGGGAGACCCCCCTGAAGTAACCCATCAACGGTTCCCATGGACCCTGCAGGGGCTCTGGGACCCACGGGGACCTTCTCCCTCAGGCCTTGTGCGCTGCCCACACCCACTGTGTCTGAGGCCTCACCCCAGCTTTTCTGAGTCACATGGCCTCCTGCCCTGGGCTGTGTCTCTCTGCTTCTAGAACTTTCTAAAGACTAGGAGATCCTCTCCGGTGCCTCTGTCCAGGCTGGTTTGTGGGCTGCGTGCTCCCTCCCCCACCCCAGTTGTGCTGTCCACTCTCAGGATGGTCACATGGGCGCTGCTGGAGTGTCCCATGGCGGATGCAAAGTTCCTGCATTTCCTCCCCTCCCCTCAGATCCTCCAAAGGCACATGTGACCCACCACCCCGTCTCTGAGCATGAGGTCACCCTGAGGTGCTGGGCGCTGGGCTTCTACCCTGCGGACATCAGCCTGACCTGGCAGCGTGACGGGGAGGACCAGACCCAGGACATGGAGCTGGTGGAGACCAGGCCTGCGGGGGACGGCACCTTCCAGAAGTGGGCGGCCGTGGGGGTGCCCCCAGGAGAGGAGCAGAGATACACGTGCCATGTGCAGCACCAGGGGCTGCCCAAGCCCCTGACCCTGAGATGGGGTGAGGAGGGGCCGTTGGCACAGAGCCTCTTCTCAGGGCAGCAGGGGCCCTGGGGGACTTCTGTGGGGTCAGGGTTGAGACCTGGGGTCCGGGCCCTCACCCTCCCTTCCCTTCTCCTTCCAGACCCGCCTTCTCACACCTTCATCATCATCATGGGCATCGCTGGGGGCCTGGTTCTGCTGGGAGCTGTGGCTGGAGCTGTGATGTGGGGGAGGAGGCCCTCAGCTGGGGAGGGGTGGGGTCTGAGTGTGCACTTTAGGCAGTGACAGTGCCCAGGGCTCTGATGTGTCTCTCTCGCCTTCTAAAGGGGAGACCCTGCCTTGGGGAGGGGAGGGCAGAGGGGAGGACTGAGTGGTGGGGAGTCTGTGGGACACTGTGAGCATGAAGTGGGCTTTGGGAATGTCACCAGTTACAGCCACTGACCTGAGTCTGTTCATGATGCTTGTCCTCCACAGCGGGAGGCAGCTGCCTTGTGGGGACTGAGTGATGGAAGATGTGTTCATGCTCTCACTTCCTGATCAAGAACCTCTTATGGGGGCTGGCCCTGTCCTGCTCCCACACTTTCTGGTCCAGCAGAGGAGGGGTGGGCCCTCACTATCGCTGTCTTTACTTCCTCGTATTCTGAGCGGCAACCTGTTCCTTCCACATTGAAATGAGGTTGTGGAGGTGATTTTGTTCATTTCTTGCCATGATGGGTTGGAGGGTAAATTAAATGAGAAGATTCTAAATTTTGAGGGGAAATAAATATAAACACCAAGAACTTTCCAGAGCCCATGTGTTTGCTGTGCTCAGCTGTCCCAGTGTGGACAGGAGATCTTTTGAAAACTGAGTGTGGTCGGGGCTGGTGCCCAGGTGGGGCTCAGTGCATCGTGGGCTTTGACGTGGTCACTGCTCGGCGGGGTCACCTCTCTGCTCCTCTGACCTTGCCCCTCAGTAGAACCTTGTCCACCAGGACCTGTGGTCACTGGAGCTCAGACATCACTGAGGCCTTGACATGTGTCCTGATGCAGCGCATCTCCAGGACCCTGGACAGCGACGGCTACCTGGGCTTGGTCAGCCTGGGCTGATATCTGGATGGGGCCCCAGCACCCATCTTCTGGGTGTTCGTTGTTTCTTGGATTTTGTAGATATTATGCCTGTTACTGTTTTCATGTGTCAGTAATGTTCTCACTATCTGGGTGCCCCCCTCTGACAGCAAAGGGTACATGTTCCCCGTCTTTGTCCCACAGGCCCAGGGCTCCCTGCACACAGGACCCCGCGGTGTGGAGAGATGGGTGTTCAGGCTCCTCCTGCTCCTGCCTCCTTCTAGGGCCCTGCTCTCCCCTGTCACCCCCTCCCTGCTACTCCTGAGGGGCCCTGGAACTCCTGGGTTCTTGAAATCACAGTTGAGATGATCAATATGTAGACATCATCACTAATAACCCTTATTTGGTAATCATTTCGTCAATACCATTTATCATATAAAATCCACAACAATCAATGTGAAACCAATGCTGCCCTGGGAGATATTAAAGTCAATTCCTAATCTAAGGAGGTTAATAAAGTTACATGGAATTATTCAGGAAATACGTTTCCCTTTCAGCAGTGCAGCTGTTCAAAGAAGTTTCTCTCTCTCTTTTTTAAGGAATATTGAAGATTTTATGTAAATTTAATCTCAGGGTGGATATGAGCAATACCCGCCTTCCATGGGCACAGTTCTGATGTTGGACTTGGGTCACATCACTCCTGCGTGAGTGGAGAGGTTATTTTCTAGAGGAAGATAAACACATTGGAGAATGAAGGGTTGTTTTACCCATTTTCTGTAGGTTTAGTCCATTCCTGTTTCTGTGAGACTCTGTCATGTTACAGAGAAAATCAATGTAGGAGCTTGGTTTTCAGCGAGTTGCTTCTCACACCTGCATGTTTTTACCCGGTGGATCCTCTAATTTGGGGGATGCGAGGGATACACCCTGTGAGACAGTGTGGAAGGTGCCAGGGATAGAGGTGCCACTTGGGTTTCTAGTTCGTCACTGAAATGTAGACCCGGGTTCTGCTCCCACTCGGGGTGTAACATGAGCTTTGCCATCATGGGGTCCATCTCCGCTGCCATGGTCAGTGTCCCCCTGGCTGGAGCTGGTGTCTCCACGGTGCGTCTCCCGCACAGTCACCCCCTGGCCTGGGGCACCTTCTCCCCTGCAAGAGCTCCCCGTGCGATCCCCTGAAACCAGAGCCCCGCCCCCCAGCACCCTGACGCCGGCGGCCCCGTTACCACTGCCACCTGCTGCCCTCCATTGCTGCTCTCTGCGTCCCTGCCTCAGGGGACGCTCACGTGGCTGACGCAGACCTGCCATGTTCTGCTTCCTGCCTCATCACTCTGTGTCCCTTGCTGCTGATGTTAAGGGTTGTGGAGCGCCTGGGACCCTGTGCTGCTGGGCGTGACTATTGACGATCTAACCTGTGGGTGGCAGTTGCTGTGATCTTCACAGCAACACTGCTCAGTGCTCCTCCGCGGGAGGCCAGTGTGGCCCAGGGAGCCCGCAGGAGCTTCTAGAAGGGCTGCAGGTGTAACCAACAGGGAGCACGGGGAGGCTCAGGGGCACAGCGCGCTGCTCTGATGCGTTCCATCCATTCACAGTCATCCCTGCACCAAGGATGGGGACTCTCTGAGAAATGGGTGCTTCTGGGACTTTGACGGTGTGCAAACATCAGGGGCCCTGACACCCAGATGGTCTAGCCCACTGCTGGGCGGGGGTTGCTTCAGGGCTGGGCATGGACCCACGACCAAGAGGTCCCCAGTTTGATGCCGTTAGGTTCATGCAGGGTTCTCTGAATCCAACCCCAAATGCGGGCTCGCAGGAGTCAGCCCATCCATGTTTCCATCTCTCTCTCTCCCCCTTACTCTCTCTAATAATCAATAAAAACATTTGTAAAACAAACAAACAAACAAAAAAACCCCCAGCTCTCCTGATGCTCACAGTGCAACAGGAAGGACAGGGAATGATGAGAACGCGCACAGCAGTTCTCCCATGGGCTGTGCTCCCGGCATCTGTGGCTGGAAACCACATCCCACAGTCACAGCCTTTCCTCCTCCTGCTCTGCGGGCTTACTGCGCTCAGCGGCCCCGCTTCTGCTCCGAGTGGCACGGGCTGGGGCGGCGTCATTGGAGGCCCAGCCGGACCAGAACATTCCAGCGGTTCTCAACCTGTGGGTCGCGACCCCTTTGGCGATTGAACGACCCTTTCACAGGGGCCGCCTAAGACCATCCTGCATATCAGATATTTACATGACGATCCTTAACAGTAGCAACATTACAGTTATGACGTAGCAACAATAATAATTTTATGGTTGGGTCACAACATGAGCAACTGTATATAAAGGGCCAGAAGGTTGAGAACCACTGTGGGTCCCTGACGGGGCTGCAGCTGGTGCTGGCTGCCAGCTGAGAGGTCCCTGGGCTGTGAGGTGGGTGCTGCTCCAGGGGGCGTGGGCCAAGGGCACAAGTCAGACTCACAGGCCCTCATGTCACATCAAAAGGCCCCTCATGTCACACCCACAGGCCCCTCATGTCACACCCACAGGCCCTCATGTCACACCCACAGGCCCCTCATGTCACACCAACAGGCCCCTCATGTCACACCCACAGGCATCTCATGTAAGAACTGCAGAAGTGAGGCTCTGTCACCTCCGTCCTCTTCTGGTCCCCAGAGCTGGTCACAGGTCCCAGGGGAGGGAGGCCCACCTGTGAGAGGGGTGGGAGGACCCATCACAGAAGAACAAGTGGGCGGGAACAGTGTTGGTTCATCTTTGAAAAAACAAAACCCAAAAACCTGCACAGTGAGTGGAAGTGAGAGAGGAAATGGAGAACATTTTAATTAAAATATTTAACTAATGACTGCAAAGGGGAGGAAGAGGCGCCCTGTCAGCAGGAGGTGAGGGGGGCACCCTGAGGGCATGTGCTGTCCCCTCAGTCCCGCCCCCAACTCCGACCTTGACCCCGAACCCCCCCCCCCCACTCAGGCTTGAGGAGGTGAGGGCTGAGCCAGGCGGGTGTGTGAGGGCACAGCCTCCCAGGGCCGCCCTGTGCCCACAGCCAGGCTGTGAGGGGCAGGCCCTGTGATGGGCCAGAAAGGAGGGGGCGACTCTTTAGAGAGAGGGCAGGAGAGAGAGACTGAGGGAGGGAGACCCCTCTCCTGCTGGCCTCCTGCCCCCTGATGGGCGGTGTGGGGGACCTGCTCCTGGGGGTGCCTGTCTGGGAGCCTGCACACTGTGGGGGGAGGGGTGGCGCCCCACCATCTGATCCCCCACATGGGGCTGCGGCTGACAGGCTGATGGTCAGAGAGCCTGGGGGATGGTCCCCTGACACAGAGGCTGCTGCCCTGGCAGGGCCGCCCAGCAACTATCGCACCGCCCTCGGGCCACAGAGTCCTGGGCACTGGCCCTGGGCAAGGGCCATGCTGGGCCAAGACCCCTCCCAGGGGGAGGCACCCATCTCCACATCTCTCCTTCCTGGGGCCGCCCTCCCTCCCCCTGCCCCTCCCGCCCTGGGCACTCTCTAAGGAAGAGAGAAATCACTGGGAAACGACCTCCCAGGAGAATTAACCAAAACATATATAAACAGAGTGTGTGTGTATATCTGTATGTGTGAATGTGTGTGTGTGCGTGTGTGTATGTGTGTGCGTGCGTGAGTGTGTGCGTGCGTGTGTATAAATATGTGTGTGCGTGTGTGTGCGTGTGTATAAATATGTGCGTGCGTGTGTGTATATGAGTGTGTGTGTGTCTGTGTGTGTCATCTCATGTGACTGTCCCTCAGGTGCCTGTTGGGAGGTGATCACACCTTCAGCGCCAATAAAGACAGGACAGAGCAGGGCGGGCTGCGGCCACAGCGCTCACCTCCTCGCCGTCCATCCTCCCCGCGGGGCCGCCGCCAACCCCGAGGACCGTCCGCTCAGACGCGTGGGGGAGGCGGGGAAGGGGGGGGAGGGCTGCTCGTGAGCGTCTGCGGTCCAGGGCCCAGGAAGGGGCAGCGGAACCTGGGTCTCGCCCGCCACCCCGGGAGCCCCTGGCGTCCCCTCAGCCCCGCCCCCAACTCCGACCTTGACCGGGACCCCGACTCAGGCTCGTCGCTGCCAGAGGCCGCCCCGGCGTCGGGGGGTTCGGCCGAGGGGCAGGAGCAGCGGAGCTGGCGTCGGGGCGCTCACCGGGGTGCGGGGGGCACCGGCCAAACCTCAGCCGCCAGCGGGCGGGCTCAGGCCCAGCTCTCACCGGGGCGCCCGGGCCGCGTCCCCAGAAGGGCTCCCGCCGGAGCCCCGCGGCCGCCCCCGGTGCTCGCTGGGCGCCGGGTCTGGGGTCTGCGCGCCCCGGTGACCCGGACGCCTGCGCGGGTCGGACTCAGAGCCGTACTCGCCCTCCCCCCAGCCCGCCCCGCGGCCCCGCCTCCCCCAGCGCTGACCTCCGCGCGGGGCCCCCGGACCCCCGACAGGCCTAGGCCCAAGAGCCGAGGAAAGACGGCGGACCGCGTCCTGGACGCGGGTGGAGGGACGGGCGGGTCCCAGGAGGGACAGTCGGGCGGCAGGGACCCGGAAAGGAGGCTGGGCGGCTCCCAGCATCTCTGTGGGTCTGAGTCCTGGGCGGGTCCTGCCCGCCGCCCCCTCCGGGAAGGCTTCCTGGGTCGCCCTGCGCCCCGCGGGGCCCCTCGCGTCACGGGCGCTGTGTCCCCAGAGGCGGCGGGTGCTGGGAGCGGCGTTCGCTGTGCTGTCTCCAGGGACGCGCAGGGGACGGGCTGCGCTGGGCAATGGCGAGTCCCAGAGACGCGGTCGGTGACTCAGAGCAGGAGCCGCTCCATGTGGAGGACAAGGGGCTTCTCCACCAACAGAGTCACTCCTCCCCAAGTCGCCACGCGCCTGGGGGCCGCCCTCCTCTCGGTCTCACAGCTGGAGGCCTGTTGGAGCGGACAAGGCTGCAGAAACCCCTGCCTCCCTCCCTCCCCGCCCTGCCCTGTCCCCGTGGCAACCCGCCCCGGGACCCCTCACCAAGGCCACCAGCTCTGGCTCCCGGCGGAACCCCCTCTTTCTGAGCGAGAGGGAGGGGCTCCCTCGTGCTGAGCACAGTTTTCAGTGAGAAAAGGAGCCGCACTGATCAACTGTCCTGATCACAGAGGGAGAGGCCATGGCCGCGCACACAGCCCAGAACGCGCAGGATCCTGCGAAATGGGTGCCTGTGGGGTCAGTGCCCTGAGGCTCACACTCAGAGAGAATGCACTTCAATTATGGGGACCACACACACATTATAGAGAAAACAAACCACACCCCCACTTTAAAGCCTTGAGTTTGGGCGCTGGGAGGCGTGGTCTTTGGGGTGAACATGCCGTTTGCTGCCCCATGTTGGCGCCCGAAGGTGTGGCTGCAGGAGCCGCGTCCCTCCCGCGGGGGGCGCTCTGCACAGGGAACTCGCCACAGGCCCGCGACTCCGGTGAAGCTTTAAAGGCCCATGAGCTCCGGGCGGACGCTTCCCACTGAGCTCCGGGCTCCTCACACTCAGGTCCCCGCGGGCGGGAGCTGCAGGAGGCCGATGGGGGAGGGGGTCAGAGGCCCCACCTCCACGGGGGTCATGGCAACGGGACACCAGCTCCCCCTCCTCCGCCCGCAGACTCCCTGGGGGAGAAGTAAGCAGGTGTGGGGACCGGAACCCCAAAGGGAAGTGGAGTTTCCGGCGCTGCCCGCAGCCAGCGATGCGGACCGGAGCCGCGTCCACCCCGCGGAGGCGCCTGCACCTCACTCCTGGGAGGGGCCCCCGCGGGTTGGGGCCCAGGAGGAGCCGCCCAGTACCAGGCCCGGCTCCTGGGCCGCTGGTCCCGCTCTGGGGCCTGAAGGGGGACAGCGACACCCCCGCTGCTGCGCTCAGGGCTCAGCAGGTCTGAGGTCCGCCCTCTCCTGGGACCGTCCTCAGGGCGAGGCCATTACGGGAGAAGCCGGGCTGGGCCCCGGGTGCCACGGATGGGAACCCGGGCCGCGGGCGCCCCCAACTCGGCGTCTCACACAAAGGGGGGCACAGGGTGACCCTCCAGGAGCCCCTCCCCCTCGGGGCTGTGGGCACGTGGGGAGGAGCCGCCTCAGCCCTTCCTGCCTCTCCACCCACAGGCCCTGCTCAGCGCCCAGAGGATGGGACCTGGGAGCTGGCAGGGCCCCTGGGGGTGTCCGCGTCCCGGCTGCGGGGGGCGCTGCAGACTCTCCCTCCTGCGGGGACCTGGGCCCCTGGACGGACTGAGATGTGGTTTGATGGTGAAGGGACCTGCCCCTGGCTGTCCTCCTGCGCTCTGGGCCCAGCAGCCTCCTGTCACAGAACATTCTGGAACGTGGCAGCCGCTCCCCTGCCTGGAGGGCAGAGCCATGGCTGCCCCTGATGGACAGGGAGCGAGTGAGAGAGGAGCCAGCGGGGCTCTGAGCAAACCCCTGGGTCCCACCCCAGCGCCAGCGCCTCCTGCTCCTCTCTGAGCTCCTCCTCCCCGTCCCCCGACAGCGCCCCTTCCTGGTGCCTCGTGGGTTTGCGCTGCGGAGTCAGTTTGACCCTCCAGGTAGGTCCCAGGGGGTGAGTGCCTGAGACTGGGTAAGCGCTCCCCTCCCACAGTTACCATGGTGAGAGGGTTAGAGCGTTTACACACATCCCATTCTGCGCTTTTAGAACCACAAGGAGAAAAGCCGCCTTCAGGGGCTGCGGGGGCAGCTGGTACTCCAAAGGCCGCCGCCAGCTTTGCATGCTGTCTGCACCCTGGGACGGGGCACTGAAGCGGAACCTCTGGGGGAGCCAGCTGAGCTCCTGGGGTCCGTCTGGGCGAGGAGGAGGAGGAGGAGGAGGAAGATGAGGAGGAGGAGGAAGATGAGGAGGAGGAGGAGGAGGAGGAAGATGAGGAGGAGGAGGAGGAGGAGGAGGAAGATGAGGAGGAGGAGGAGGAGGAGGAGGAAGATGAGGAGGAGGAGGAGGAGGAGGAGGAGGAGGAGGAGGAGGAGGAGGAGGAGGAGGAGGAGGACATGGATCCAGGGAAAAGGGAGAAGTTAGTGAATCGCTGGGTGACGTCCACAGACGGAGCCTGAACTGCGGGCTGGGCAGACGGGCCGCTCTGCTCTGGGGAAGCTGGACGAGCTGCTGGAGACCAGCACAGGCACAGCCCGGAGCCGCGCCACCCTGCGGGGAGGGAGAGCGGGAGGCGGGTCCCGGGGGCGAACGCACCCTGACAGGGAGGAGCTGTGCCCCAGGAGCCGCCTGTGCCCGCGCCCTGGGCCGCCCGGGGCACCTGGAGAGGAGGCTCAGGAGACCCAGCCACGCGTCCCGGCCGCACTAGTAACTCAAGGCCAAGTCCCACCTGCAGCCTGAGCTGCTACAGACCGTGGGCGGCTGCGGGCCCAGCGGGCCCGGCCACAGGCGAGTCCCAGTCGGCCCTGAGGACCCTGCAGACCCGCGAGCGGGGTGTGGGGAGGCGCTCGGGCTCGTGGTGCCTCGGTGCTGCGGCGGGGGCTGAGGGAGCCGCGCGGCAGGGAAGGCCCGGGCAGAGTGCACCCCGACCTCAGGCTGCTTCTGTGGCCATCGTTGCCTGAGGACCCGAGGACCCCGAGGGCGCCCCGCTGCAGCTCAGGGCCCAGGAACCGCCCGGGCGGCGACCAGTTCCCTCCGCGGGGAGGACCGCAGCCTGGACCCTCCTGGCCCAAGTCCTGCCCGGGTTTGGGGGGCGGGTCCCAGGCCTTGGCTTCGCAGGCAGTGCAGGGGCTACTCCCGGAGGGGGTGGGGGAGGGGACACTGAGCAGAAGCGAGAATAAACCCGGACACAGCCCACAACCCCCGGGTCCCAGCAGCAGCAGTGGAGATGGTGGCAGAGCCCGCGCAGCGCCCCCGCGGGCTGGGCCTGGGCTGCAGGAGGCAGACGCCGCCCCAGACGCAGAGGGTCCCGATGGCCTGGTTGCTGACCTCAAACTGGGGCCACCGGCGCGTCGCCCCAGGCCCTGGCCCCGGGGCGTCGCTATTCTCGTGAGAACTTGTAGAGGAGGCGGGCCAATAGCCTGGTAACAGGGGGCACCCGCCCGTGTGTCCTCTGAACCGCACTGGGTGCTTCCGGGCGCAGGCTGCTGTGTTCCCAGAGCAGAGGCGCTGCTGCAGGTGCTGTGACCAGGGGCGGCCTCTGGGGACATGACTGTGACCGTGTCACTGTGAACAATCACCAGTTCCCACAGGAGAACCCGCACCAGGAAAGGCGCTGGGAGCTGAGCCCCGCTGGGCCCGCAGCTGCTTCCCTCCCCCCAGTTGGGAGAATAGAGATGGTCCCTCCTTTTGCATCTGAGGGGTCTCCATGGAAACGCAGAACGCAAGACACCATGCAGGTCTCCAGAGCATTCCTCTCTGCCCTGGTCAGGGAAGGCTGAGGAAACCCAAGGGCATAACTCATCTTCGTCATCTCCAATGTTCGGAAGGGCTTTTAAGAAAAGTGTGGATGGTGACACAGCCATGAACGCCACTGTCTACAAGGTGACTATGAGCCGCACGTTTTCGGGGGAGAGGTGAAGGCCAGTGTTGGGGTGGGGGCGGGCGGGGAGGGGAGGGCAGCAGGACCCATCATAGAAAGAGACTTGTGCTGGGGAGAGAAGGGCCCACAGCATGACCCTCACCCACCAGCCAGGGGACCGATGCTGAGAGGAGTGCGTGGGGAGAAGGGTGGCCATTGCTGGTCTAGATTGACAAGGGGTTCATGTCTCTGTCGGTGGGAACTTTAAAAATAAAAACATTACCTAAGGGTCAGGCTGCGCTGGCGTTTCTCAGGGGAAATGGTCTCTGAGAGCCAGGCAGGAGCAGGCGTGTGTGGCAAAGGCTGCCGAGTAGACGCAATGGCGCCTGTCACTCCAACAGCAGGAAGCGAAGACGTCTTCTCTCCAAGGCTGTCAGGGGGCACGGATGTCAGAGCGCTGATCTCATTTGTTTTAGGAAACTTGGCATTTCTCAAAGGAAAAAGCAGCCCCATTTCCAGTTGCTCGTTAATTCTGTCCCAACCGGTATATGTCAGTCATTTGTCAATCTCTTCATACTGCATTGTCTTCTCCTTGTTGAGTGACCGATACAGGATCTTAATTACAAGGTTATTTGTACTTGTCTTAATACCTTGAGTGCAATAAGAACTGCTTTAAAAATCCTTCAATATGTATATTGTTAGGAAATGTATTTTCTTAGGATAAATTTTTTAGAGAAATATTTATGTGCATAATGTGCGCACATTTATTCTTGCATCTAAATACATTTGCATTGGTTTCAGAGAAGAGAGGGAGAGACAGAAACATCAGTGATGATAACCATTCATGTGCCTCCTGCATGTCCCACACTGGGGATGGTGGTGGCCACCAGGGCATCTGCCCTGACCCTGCATCATACTTTCACCTCCTGGTTCATAGGATGATGTTCAACCAGCTGAGCACACAGCCCCGGGGAATTGAGCACATTGAATCGCTGAGACATTTTGCAAAAGCTTCCTTAGTAATGGTGTGCCACGCTTCCATTCCTTCGTCTATACCACAGTGTGTTCCCTTCCCCCTGGCCAGTAATCTCTTCATTTTCTTTCATCTTCTCCAAACCGATGGACTTTAATTTTATTCCTATTTCTCTTATTCCACATTCTCATTCTTGTTCACATGTGTTCATTACAAATATACTTGTTTGACATTCGCATTTCTTCTTTTCCACATTGTTCCCTCATGTGCATAAAAGGGCCAAGATGGCTTCTCCTACAGACCAAACCACATCAGGTTCCTGTCTGGGATGTGAGAACATACTCAGCTGGGGTATAGAAACCACAGTACGTTTTCTGTGGGACTGGTGTCTTCAACCACAAACTGTTCCGAGTTCTGAAGGGGATACACCTGCCCCTCCACCTCCCTCCCAGGCTGAGGACACTTTCTGGCATAGAATATCCAGGGTAAGCTCTCTTCTAGAACATCCCAGGGGCAATGCTGTGAGCTCAGTTTCTCGCACAGGGATTCAGTCTTAAGGGGAGGGATTCTGGGAAGAGAAGAGGAAGCCAAGTCAGGGGTAGGGTGGGAGACACCCTCTGGTTTATCCAGAACAACCTTTCTCAAAGTGTGGTCTGTGGAACCCTGAAGTACCTGAGAGCCTTTCCCAGGATGTGGGGGGTCAACACATTTTGCGGGAGATGAAGGACATCCTCGCCTTTTCACTCTGCTGACATGGGCGCTGAGGCCAAGCTCAGCACGAATGGGCTGACACCCGACCTCCATAGTCCTTGCTCTTCCCCAGCACTGACCTGCAGAGAGAAGATGGACAGACAGACAGAGGAGAAAACCAGTTTTCCTTTTAAAGGACATGGTGGAAGGAGGAGAAATTATTCTCTTCACTGAAGCCTCATCCTTCCATCCACATTTTTAAACATCGTGGCCTCCAGTGGAGATGCCCCAAAGGTGGACGTGGTGCCTGCATCGCCCACAACCACAGGACAATGACCACCACCCTCCCCACAACCAGCCTCAGAGCCACCTGGAACCCGCCCAACAGGATCCTACAGCGGCCACAGTCTCAGCCACAGAGAGCAGACTGCTGGCTGCCGGAGGGCAGGGGAGGGACTGGGCCCAGCAGGTGAAGGAGGAGGAAACACCACATGGTCCTTACAGTGTGGTCATGGGGAGGGAAAGGACAGCACAGGGAACACAGTCAGTCATATTATAAAAACTACACATGAGGTCACATGGTACTAGATGTATGGGGCAATCATTATATAAGTTATATGAATGTCTAATCCCAGACTTGTACACCTAAACTAACACATTATTGTACATCAACTATATTTGAAATATTAAAAGTATTTTTAAATAGAAGATATATGTATCTTGCATTCATTACACAAATGGAATAGTTTCTTAACTGTCTTTAATAAAAATGGAGGATTTTAAAAAACCTTATATGATGACCTGGGAAGTACATTAAAACATTTCTGCCACATTCCCAAGTCTCATGTCCCAGGAGATCATGTGTGTGAGCGGGGCGAGCCTCTTTCTCATGGGATCCCATGTTTACATTTTTTAAAATTGAGCCCTAGGTGGTTTGTCTCCATGGATGGAGCATAGGTCTGTGGAATGTGCTTGGAATGTGGTCTCAATTACCAGTAGGGGGCGTGCAGGAGGCAACGGATCCATGATTCTCTCATATCATGGATGTTTCTATCTCTCTTTCCCTTCCCCTTCCTCTCTGAAATCAATAAAAAAATATATTTTAAAAATTTGATTTCAGAGACGAACTGAGAGGGAGACAGAGATGGAAACATCCATGATGGGAGAGAATCATGGACAGGCTGCCTCCCGCACGCCCCCCACTGGGGATCTAGCCTGCATCCCAGCAGGTGGTCTCACCAGGAATAGAACCCTGACCCCTTGTTCAAAGGTCAATGCTCAGCCACTGAGCCACACCCGGCCTGGCCCATGTTTACGTAACAGAATGGATGACACAGACACTGGAATTCCTGAGATTTGGTGAATTGGCTCACACTTTCTCAAAAATGAGCGTACTTTCTCCCTTCAGGAAATATCACCTGGCAGGTGACAACTCACCGTCCTGTTGTCCTGATACAATGTCAGCCCCCAAGAGAAAACCAGAATGTTGGAACAGGTGTGTCCCACCACGTGACTTAGACCGCTCCCCAGTGCTGACAGCTTTCCTAGGGGGCTCTGTGGGAACAGCAACACCTGTGAACTCATTACATGATTCAATGCATCAGCACGGGACGGTCTCTGGGACTTAGAGACACAAGGCGTCACTTTACATGACCTGCATGAGGACAAGAGGCACCCAGCAAGACAGCCCTGGGGACTGTGACAGAACAGAGCAGAAAATACTCAATATTCCCAGCCAGCGGGGCTCGGTGGTTGAACATTGACCTATGAACCAGGAGGTCACACTCACCTCGTTGTCAGGCAACTGCCCGGATTGTGGGCTCCATTCCCAGTTGGGGCGTGAAGAAGGCAGCCAATCAATGGTTCTTTCTCATCATTGATCTTTCTATCTCTCTCTCCCTCTCCCTTCTTCTCTGAAATCAATATAAAATATATTTTTAAAAAAACATGAGTTCTGTTATCTCACAGGCAGTGACATGCGACATGGATTAATAACTGTTTCACTCTGTGTGATCCCTGAGGGTCACTATGATGACGTCACCACACACACAAGGTTATCGGGGCGCCTGCCTGTGTGTGAGGCCGCACAGAGATGGTGACACCAAAACCCTGGAAAGTCCCTGAACAGCACAGCGCCCGGGCCAGGCCTCGGGGACAGGGTGACGGCGCCCCGCGCGGGAGGAGGGGCAGGACCGAGGCCCAGGGCCCAGGCCTGCGCTCAGGGCTCCGCAGGGGACAGAGTCTGGGGGGCAGCTCCGTGTGGGGACTCCCCAGGCCCCTGGTTTCACTTCTCTCTCAACCTGTGTCTGCGCCTCCTTCCTGGAGACTCTTAACGCGGTCCCACTCCTCACTCCCATTGGCTGAGCGGTTTCCAGAGCAGCCAATCAGCGGCCACACGGCTCCGGGTTATAACTCCACCTTGGAAGCGCCGGGACTCAGATGGTCCCCCGACGCCAAGGATGCGGGTCGTGAGGCCCCCCACCCTCCTCCTGCTGCTCTCGGGGGCGCTGGTCCTGACCCCCAGCTGGGCCGGTGAGTGCGGGGTCGGAGGGGTTGGAGGGGTCGGCGGTGCGGGGAGCAGCGAGGGGACCCGGCGGGGGCGCGGGGCCGAGAAGGCGCGTGTCCAGCCCCGGCCCTGCCCCCCGTCCGCCCCCCAGGCTCCCACTCCCTGAGGTATTTCCTCACCGCCGTGTCCCGGCCTGGCCGCGGGGATCCCCGCTTCCTCTCCGTCGGCTACGTGGACGACACCCAGTTCGTGCGGTTCGACAGCGACGCGGCGACTCCGAAAGCCGAGCCGCGGGCGCCGTGGATGCAGCAGCCGTGGGTGGAGGAGGAGGACCCGGGGTATTGGGACCGGGAGACGCAGATCAGCAAGAGCAACGCACAGACTTTCCGAAGGAGCCTGCAGAACCTGCGCGGCTACTACAACCAGAGCGAGGACGGTGAGCCGCGCGCCGGGCCCCTCACGACCCCCCTCCCCACGGACGGGCCGGGGTCGCCCCGAGGGTCCGGATCAGAGCGTCACCCCGAGGCGGCGGGACCCGCCCAGCCCCCACCCGGGAGGAGCCCGCGGGGACTTTGACCCGATTTCACTGTTAGTTTTAAGTTCAGTCCCCGCGGGGCGGGCGGGGCGGGGTGACCGCGGGGCGGGGCTGACCTCGGCGCGGGGTCAGGGTCTCACACCCTCCAGAGCATGTTTGGCTGCGACCTGGGATCCGACGGGCGCCTCCTCCGCGGGTACCAACAACATGCCTACGACGGCGCCGACTACCTCGCCCTGAACGACGACCTGTTCTCCTGGACCGCGGCCGACGTGGCGGCTCAGATCACCAAGCGCAAGTGGGAGGCGGCCGGTGTGGCAGAGAGAATGAGGAGCTACCTGGAGGGCCTGTGTGTGGAGTCGCTGCTCATGTACCTGGACAAAGGGAAGGAGACCCTGCAGCGCACAAGTACCTGGGGCCGCCCCCTCTCCCCGGGGCTGGGGCTCCTACAAAGAGACAGAACAGGGGTTCAGTGTCAGACACCCCTCCTTGTGGTCAGGGAGGGGGCCCCCTGGATGTCCAGGTCACCAGAGGGACGCCCTCCTCTCAGAGACACTTAGGGGTGCAGGCTCTCCTGGGGTGCAGGGAGACCCCCTGAAATAGCCCATCAGCGGTTCCCATGGGCCCTGCAGGGGCTCTGGGACCCACAGGGACCTTCTCTCTCAGGCCTTGTGCGCTGCCCACACCCACTGTGTCTGAGGCCTGACCCCCGCTTTTCTGAGTCATGTGGCCTACAACCAAGTCAGAACCACAAATCCCTTTTCTCCCTCAGAGACCTGCCTCCAGCCTTGGGCTGTGTCTCTCTCATTCTAGAACTTTCTAAAGACTAGGAGGTCCTTCCAGGTGCCTCTGTCCAGGCTGGTGTGTGGGCTGTGTGCTCCCTCCCCCACCCCAGGTGGCTGTCCACTCTAAGGATGGTCACATGGGCGCTGCTGGGGTGTCCCATGGTGGATGCACAGTTCCTGCATTTTCTCTCCTCCCCTCAGTCCCTCCAAAGGCACACGTGACCCACCACCCCATCTCTGACCGTGAGGTCACCCTGAGGTGCTGGGTGCTGGGCTTCTACCCTGCGAACATCAGCCTGACCTGGCAGCGTGACGGGGAGGACCAGACCCAGGACATGGAGCTGGTGGAGACCAGGCCTGCGGGGGACGGCACCTTCCAGAAGTGGGCAGCCGTGGGGGTGTCCTCTGGAGAGGAGCAGAGATACACGTGCCATGTGCAGCACGAGGGGCTGCCCGAGCCCCTGACCCTGAGATGGGGTGAGGAGGGGCCGTGGGCACAGAGCCTCTTCACAGGGCAGCAGGGGCCCTGGGATCAGAGCCCTCACCCTCCCTTCCCTTCTCCCCTTCATCTTCATCTTCATGGGCATCGCTGGGGGCCTGGTTCTACTGGGAACTATGGCTTCAGCTGTGATGTGGGGGAGGAGGTGCTCAGGTGGGCAGGGGTGGGGTCTGAGTGTCTGTCCCACGGGGGGTTCAAGCCCAGGTAGACCTGTGTCCCGCCTCCTTCATGGGAAGCACCCTCCCCATGCGTGTGATGGCCAGTGTGGGGCTCTGTGCTCACACTTACTCCTCAGTGAGGCCCGTGGGAAAATGAGGGACCCACTTATCACCTGATGATGCTGGTGGTGGGGACCCCATGCCCAGCAGTCCCAGGTCAGAGGGCAGGTCCCTGCTGAGCACAGACCTCCAGGAGGGCGGTGGGTCCAGTCCCCTCACGTGCACTTCCCTCAGGTTTCCTGGTCCTTCCCTGGGTCTATACACAGGGTTCTGGAAACTTCTCTGGGGCCCAGGACTAGGCCTTCCTTTAGGAACTCATGGCCCTGCCTCCTCTCTGGTCTCTCACGGGATGTTTTCTTCCCGCAGGTGGGAAAGGAGGGAGCTACGCTCAGGCTGCCGGTGAGTATGGAGGGGTGACCCCTGAGTTCTTGGGACAGTGCAGATGGGAGCCATGCGAGACCCCCCTATAGCTCCTCCTTAGTCTCCTGCCCTGGGGCTCTGACCCCATTGTTGTGTGTCCCCCTCAGCCAGTGACAGCGCCCAGGGCTCTGATGTGTCTCTCTCGGCTTCTAAAGGTGAGACCCTGCCGTGGGGAGGGGTGGGCAGAGGGGAGGATGGGGGGTGGGGAGTCTGTGGGACACCGTGAGCATGAAGTGGACTCTGAGAATGTCACCAGTTACAGCCACTGACCTGAATGTGTTCATGATGCTTGTCCTCCACAGCGCGAGGCCGCTGCCTTGTGGAGACTGAGTGATGGAAGATGTTCACGCTCCCCCTTCCTGACTCAAGAACCTCTGATTGGGGGTCTGGCCCCTCCCTGCTCCCCACACTTTCCTGGTTCGGGACCTCCCTGTCTCTACCTTTACTTTCTGGTGGTCTGTGCTTACACTTCCTGCTCCCGTATTAAATGTGATTCTGGATGTGACTCTGTTCATTTCTTTCCAAGAAGGGTTGGTGAATTAAAGGGGAAAATCCTAACTTCTGAGCGGAAATAAATTTAAGCTTCAAGAACTACCCAGGTCCCATGTGTTTGCAGTGGGGAGCCCTTCCCAGCGGGGGACCAGAGGGGCTGTGAGGACAGAGCGTGGTTGGGGCCTGTGCCTGGTCAGTGCTCAGTGCATCATGGGCTTTGACGTGGCCAGTCCTCGGCTGGGTCACCTCCCTGCTCCTCTGACCTTGTCCCTCAGTGGAACCCTGTCCCACCAGGACCAGTGGTCACAGGGTCACACATCCCCCAGGCCTTATCAGGTGTCCTCATTCAGCGCATCTTCAGCACCCTGGACAGCGAGGCCTTCCTAGGGCAGGTCAGCCTGGGCTCAGGCCTGGGTCCCGCCCTCCCCCCCATCTCCTGGGTGTTTGTTGTTTCTCTTTTTTTGGTAGATATTATGCCTGTTCCTGCTTTTGTGTAGGAGTTTTTTTTCTCAATTAGCCCATTTAAATTTACCTGAATAACATTTATTTTTATTTTGTGTGTGAGTTTTGTTCTCTTTCTCTGGGTGTGCCCATCTTATAGCAACAGGAGGCATTTTGCCCGTCATTGTCCCACAGGCCCAGGGCCCCTGCACACAGGAGCCCTCCATGTGGAGAGGGGTGTTCAGGCTCCTCCTGCTCTTGCCTGTTTCTGGGCCTGATCTTCCGTCTTTCCCTGAACTCTCCCAAGATTTACCAGGAGCAGGATTCCTCCTCTGGGATCAGCTCCTGCTGGGACTGTGCTCTGCCCGCCACTCTCTCCCGTCCTTCCCTCTAGTGCTGACCCCAGGGGGACCCGGATGTGAGGAGGGAGGCTGCTGGAGGTTTAGGGGAGCAGCGCTGTGGGCAGTGCAGGTGCAGTGACGGCCCCGGCGGCACCCTGAGCTGCGGCCGCCCCAGGACAGCTGTGCTGGGGCCACAGCCATGAGGACACTGTGTGTGGGACAGGGACGGGTTCTCTGATGGTGACCCCTCAGCCAGGACTTTGTGACGGTGTGACCACTGTTCCCTCTGGAACGCACAGGGACCTTGGAGGTACTTCAGGCCGGGTCCTGGCCCCACAGTAATTCCAACATTGAAATACACCAAAGCTCAGATGCTTTGGCTCCTTCCTGTACATAAACGTTATGCTTACGCTGTACTGGCATCACCTCAGTGTCCAATAGTTTCATGTCTGAACAGCACCGCGTACACCTTAGTTACCATGTGCTTCATTGTGGAAATTCTGTCACCTGCGTCACAATGTAGCTGCTGGTGGAAAGCCTCACCTTCCAGTGAAAAGCCCACAAGGTCTGTGGCGCACAGCAAGTGAGGCGGCTCCACCTCAGGGAGCTGAGAGCAGGCCACGCTGCCGGCCTCCCAGAGCGTCTGTTCTATCACAGAGACAAGCTGCACCCTCTCCCCAGAGCCAGTGAGGCGTCTGTGCTCGAAGGCGGTGAGCGCTGTGGGGGAGGGGTCCACTGTGCGTGTGGGGGAGGGAAGATGGCTTTTTTGTTTGTTGGTTCTCACCCAGGATATTGTTCCATTGACTTTTAAGGAGAGTGGAAGGGGAGGGGAGACAGAGGGAGAGAAACATCCAGGTAAGAGAGAGGCAGCTATTTGTTGCCTCCAGCACGGGAATCACATGGAGCCTGCACCAAGGTACATGCCCTTGACCGGAATACAACCCGTGACCCTGTGGTCAAGGGCTGCACTCTATCCACTGAGCCCGACTGGCTGGGATGAAGGTGGCTATTTTAGGTCCCGTGGTCAGCGTGGGCCTCACTGGGAAAGTGACTTTGAGGAAAGGTGAGAAAGTGGTGAGCGTTTAACCATGAGTGTGTGAGGGGCAAGTTCTCTCCAAGCCGGGAGACTCCAGCGCAAATGCACTGGGCAGGGAGCACGTCTGTGAGTTGGGAGCAGCCGGAAGGCCATTGTGGCTGACGAAGAGTGCAGTGGACAGAGTCAGGTACAGGCCGCCTCAGGTGGGGCTGGGAACTCGGGGAGTTTTGAGCTAAGACAGATGTGGTTTGACTTTTCTTTTAAAAGGATAAGTCTGGCCCGGGTAGGATTGCTCAGTGGTTGAGCATGACCTGTGAACCAGGAGGTCAAGGTTCGATGCCAGGTCAGGGCAAGATTTCAGGTTTGCCAAATTGATCCCCAGTGTGGGGCATGCAGGAGGCAGCAGATCAATGATTCTCATCATTGATCTTTCTATCTCCCTCTCCCATCCTCTCTCTGAAATCAATAAAAATATATTTTTTAAAAATAAAAGGGCCAGGCTGGCTGCTGTGCCGAGAACAGTACCATGAGGAAGGGCCCCTGGGGCTGCAGGGAGTGGAGCCGGCACTTCCCGGTGTCCCAGGGAGAGAGGCTGGTTGGGCGGGGATGTGAGGGGGAAGCAGTGGGAAGTGGCTGGACACTGAGCACATGTGAACAGATGGATTCACAGCATTTCTGAGGGAATATAGGGTGGAAGCAGGAGGGAGGGAGGACACCGCAGAGCTGTGCCATGCAGGTAGGAGGACGGGCTTGTTGTCAGCAGAGACAGGGAGGGTGAACAGGGCCTGTGGGGAGCAGGAGGCCTGCCCAGCCTTCCCCTGGAGAGAAGGGAAGGGGAGCTGTCGGGCTGCTGGACGCTGAGTGTGGGGACCTGGAGGAGGAGGGTCAGGCTGGAGGAACAGGTGGGAGGGCGCAGCAGACAGGACAGTCACAGCCTGGAGCCTGGCCCCAGGGAGCAGGGGCTGCAGGAGGGAAAGGAAGGAGGAGTGAGAGCGGAGCTGGGGCCAGGCAGGCTCCTCAGACCACACACCCTGCGCCCACGACCCCGGTTCTGGCTCGGAGACCAGCGAGTGGGGCCTGTGCGGGGGAGGGGCCTGGACGTGGCGCTGAAACGCAGGGGCTGCACCTCTAGTGACCGGGTTGCTGCTGATGGTGCTGGTCTTTAGGTCACACATTCCGTAGCGAGAGCCTGACCAGGTGCCTGCCCAGCTACATCAGCCTCCCCCGGAGGGCTTGGTTAAGGGGGTGCCTTGAGACTGAGCCCATCCACCCCGGCATGTGGGAGCACGCACGTGGCTCCCCTCCCGCCGCCCGCTGTCCTGCTGGGTTCTCTGGTTAGTCCGCCGCCTCCTTAGCCGCCGCCCTAGTCCCCGAGCTTGGGACAAGGGACCTGCGTCATGGGCGCAGAGAGGCGGGAGTGGGAGCGGCTCACGAGCGCCGTCCATCTGAGAAGGTCCAGGCCCTTTGCAGAGCTCCTGCCACAGGCGGTGCATGCGTCGTGCAGCGCCTTTGTCAGCAATGGCTGCCATCCGGGGAATCGGTGATGGTGGTGATGGCGTCGGTGGCAAGACCTGCTGGCTCATCGCTCTTAGCCAGGACCCGTTCCCAGGGGTGCAGGGACCTCCGGTGCGTGGGAACGAGGGGGCAGGCACGGAGGGGGGCGGAGAGCAGGCCGAGCGGCTTTGGGGGGCACAGCTGGGCAGGAGGAGGATGGTGGCTGGAGGCCCCTCTCCTGCCCGGACACTGATGTTCTCCGGATGTGTCTCCACTGACAGCCCTGAGGGTTTAGAGAACACCCCAGAGAAACGGCCTCCGCAGAGCAAGCGTTTCTGTCCCCATCGGCCCATGGTCCTGGCTGGGAGCGAGGAGGATCTTGGGAAGGATGAGCCCACAGGGGGAGCCGCCAAGATGCAGCAGGAGCCAGTGAAAGCAGAAGAAGGGGAGAGATGGCCACAGGACTGGCGCTTAGGGGACATGGAGAGCTCAGCAAAGACCAAAGATGGAGGGAGGGCGGTTTTGGAAATGGCCATGGGAGCTGCTCTGCAAGCCAGACGCGGGAAGAAGAAATCGGGGTGCCTGTGTGGAGAGCCTGCTGCGAGCAGTTCGGAAGCGCCGTGTATTAATCTTCCTGTATGACTCCGGGCCTTGCCCATTTATCTGTAATTTACCTGAGATGACAAATCAGAATTCACCTTCTTACCAGTGCTTAGGAGCCAACCATGGTCATGAAGGATCCAGCCCACTGGCCCGCTGAGTCCTCTGCCACCCACCGCTCTCCCAGCCTCCTCTGCGCTCCCACCTGACAGCCAGGCGCGATTCAAGGAATTCCTTCCCTTCCTGCTTCTTTCTAGAAGGAGAAATGGTAGCTTTTGTGAGTGAGGCTGTAACTACTTCATCACTCACTGCTTGCCTGGCATCTTGCCAGGGACTCTGGGAGCTGCCCCTTCAGGCCTGGACTCCTGAGCAGGTTTCCTGGTCGGGCCCCTGGAGGGGGCATCCCGTTTCCCAATGTGCTCAGCAGAGAGGCCAGGGCCTGCAGCTGTGGCCAGTACAGTTCTGTGCTTCATGGTAGTTACCGTATAGTCACTGTGTAATGAGCGCCACCTACTGTGTGTCCCCAAAACATAATATATCTACCCAACTAGACCTAGTATTTTTTGTGTAATTGGATTTCCTACTACTGATATTTGTCATCCCCACAGAAAGTGTATTGTTTAAAAAACAAAAAGAAAAGAAAAGAAAGTGTATTGGAAAATAAAGTCAGGTGGAAAATTTTAAAAAAAAGGTAACCCCTTGGCCCTGGCTCATTGGCAGAGCATCGGCCTGCTGACCCAAGGAGCCCTGGTTTGAATCCTGTCAAGGGCACGAACCTCGGTTGCAGGCTCTTTCCCAACCCAGGCCCTGGTCAAGGCTCCAGCAGGAGGCAACCAATCGATGTGTTTCTCTCACATCCATGTTTCTCTCTGTCTTTCCCTCTCTCTTCCACTCTCTCTAATAATCAATGGAAAAATATCCTCAGGCGAGGATTAACAACAACAACAACATAATAATAATAATAATTACAACAGAAAAAGGGAGGAGAAGAAAGTGTTCCTACATCGCAGTTTTGGGTGGTGCTGCCCTCAAGGGGAAGGAGAGGGGTTGCCGGGAGGGGGTGGGACCCTCAGAGGGAACCAGGGCTCCTGGGGGCTCCTCTTCTCCAAATGAAGGACATTTGCAGGACAATGTGGAGCCTTTCCCGTCACTCTGACACTTTCTAAACTATATGTTAGCCCTTTATTCACTCTGCTCTTACCCCAGTGGTAGTTTTTAAAATGTTACTCAGTAAAGAAAAGTCACCACAATAACATGGAAGAGCACTGAGTGTGACCCGGGCATTTGAGATTCTAGTAAAACGCGTGACTATAAACTTCAGAGGAGGGAGGGGCATGTCACTATAATACATGCATGTTGGCTGAGCTTCGGAAAGATTTCTGTACATAAGTCTAAAAACTGTAAATTATCCTAGGATCTAGGATTCTGAAAAAGGTAATTGATTAGTCCGGCTGCATATGGTGTGAAGCAATATGGGGGTAAACGTGAATTTTTTTATTTGAGTGTTTTTAAAAGCCAATGAATTCCATTTGCTTACTTAAAAGGAAGACTTTGTCAATCTGTGAGAAGTCTAGAAAGAAGGGTTTAAAATGGAATGGTGACTGTCTGCCTTGCCTGCCCAGGACAGGGGTTAAGTAGACACTAGACCCCAAATAGAAGATGCTTTGGAGAGCTTGAGCCACTTAAAACAAAGACACAGGAAAAGGCAGCCCCTACAGGTGAAAGTCCCAGGAATGGCCAGGCCTTGGTTCCCATGACCGTGAAATGGAGTGTAACAGGCCTTGGGAATAACCTTCAGATGACATGTTTACTGACTCCATGGAAGTGGTTAAACTGTATTTTCAAAGTTTTTGAATGTTTCTCTTTCTCTGAAAGAGCTACCTGTTTCCGGTTTTGTGGTATTTCTCCCAAAGCTTAGAGGACATTCTGTCCCACCCTCAGTGTGTGTGTCAGGGGCCGGGGGGGGGGGGGGGGGGAGCAGCTCACTCACTGAGGCCAGGAGGCTCCCCCAGATTTCTGAGGGCTGAGGCCTCCCTGGAGCCCTTTTCATTCCTGAGGGAGGGGGGCTGGCCCCCCAGTCACTAACCACCCACCCCCAGCCCCAGGGACACACATGGGGCGCCACAACATCATGAAGTGACAGAAGGTCATGAGCCGCATTTTATTTTATTTATTTGTTTTGTTACAAAGGCATTTAATTCATCCCTATCAGTGTCACTGATTTCTTATTCACCTTTCCCAGTGGCTCCTCCCCTTACAGTGGTGAATGTGAGGCTCCCTTACAGGCTGGGGGGAGGAGGGGCTCGCCAGAGAAGGGCCGGTGTGGGCACTCCACGTGGACACCGCAGCGGGCCTGTCCCACAGGAACAGGGGCGGCCAGAGGCCTCCAGTCCTTTTGGCGTTGGTGATTCTCCATTCATGCTCCTTCCTGGCTGCCCAGGTGGGGGTGGGAACCCTGCAGCGCAGGGCCAGGCTCGGGGGAGGGGCAGGAGGGGAGGAAGAGCAGCAGGCCACCTGAAGGGAGGGTGGATGGGCACAGGGGTGGCTCCTGGGGTGAGGCACAGCCCTGTCTTTGGCTCCCCTGGTGAGGAATTCCCGCCCCTGCCCCTCACCCATCCCCCCAACCAACACACAGTCCCCTGAGCCAGGGGCACCTCCTGGGGTCCCTGAAACAAGGGGTTCTGCCACCCACCCCAGTGCTGCAGGGTCTGGAGCAAGGACAGGGGCAGCCCTGCCTGAGGACAAGGCAAGGAGGGGCCGGGCAGGGATCTGCCCAGAGAAAAGGCTGGGGAGGGAGGGGACACAGTCCGAGGAGCTGGCCCCCAGCTGAGGCCTTGGAGGGGGAGTAGCTGGAGACTCCTGCTTCCTTTGGGGGCTGCCTGGAACCCCAGCCCAGCCCACCCCTCTGTGTCCCAAGGGTCCCACCAAGTGACCGGGACAGTGTGCTTTGGGGTGATGCTGAGTAGAGTCAAGGCCAGGATGAGGGGCAGGGGAGGTGCAACCAAGGTGCTTGTGCTGTAGCTGGGGTGCCAACTCCCCTCATAACCTTGCTCCCCCCCACACACACACACTCATACTTGGGCCAGAAAGGGGAGGGCCAGCGTCACAGCCAGCCGGGGCACCTCCACCTCCACAAACAGGTCCTGGAGGGCCCCCTTCACACAGGCTGGTGGGGCCTCCAGGTCAGATTCCAAGGGTCCATTGGGATAGCCACGCCCACCACCAGCACCTCTAGCAGCTCCTGCCTCTGGGAGCCATGGTCTGTCAGACTCAGGAGGGGACCAGAGGTGAGAAGAGAGGGGAGGGGAAAGGAGAGGAAAAGGGGACAAAAAATGTCACATGACACCCAGCGGCACAGGGGGGTGGGGAGCAAAAAGAAAAAAAAGAGCCTCTGAGTCACATGTGAAACTTAAAAAAAGTCACTGACACTGAATGAGGCTACAGAGAGGAGGGTTGGAGAGAAAACCCAGCAAACAGCTGCTGATGGAGGCGGGGGTCCTGCCCCGTCCCCAGGAGCTGAGCTCTGCCAACTACCAAGGCCAGGGGGACCCTTCACATGCAGCCCAGGCGATGGCTGGGCCTGGGTCCCACCTTGGAAACGTGCACCCACACTCTCCGTGCACCCACACATCCAGCTACTCCCGCACCCCTCACCCCACCCTACCTTCCCCGGCCCCAGGGACCAAAGGGCACATCAGACACAGTCCCATTGGTTTGAAAAATAAAAGGAACCTTATACTTCAATATTTCATGAGCTAAAAAAAAAATGTTTTAACAAGTATGTGCAGGGGATGGGTGCTGGGAGCCCTGCCGTGGGGTGGGGTGGGGAGGGAGGGAAGGGCAGCAGGTGCCAGCGCGCTCCCCTGGTCCCACTGCCTCTCTTCTCTTCACTTATTTTAAAGCAAATCTCCTCCACATTCACACACACACACACACACACACACACGCACGCACCTGTGAGCCCCAAACCTCTCCTCCTCTCCTCAGACTCTGGGTCTGTGCCCCTCACCCAGGACCTGCCCCACTCAGGTCTGAGGGGCCTGATGGGGAAGAGAGGCTGAGTACAGGGTGGGGGGGGGGGTGGAGAAGGGCGCTGGGCGCACCACCGCCTGCACCCTTAGGGGGGTGGAGGTCCGTCGTGTACTGTCTCTGAGCCCCGGTTTCCTCAGCTGTCACAGGAGCGTCCCCACCACCTGGCCCATCCCAGCCCCAGGGACAGGGACAGACCACGGAGCCTAGAGTCGCTTTGGGAAACATGGAAGCACTGGGAGGGGGTGGAAGGAGGGGTCCCGAGCACCACGGGGGCCTGCCAGTCCCAGGGGGCTGCGGGAAGGGTGGCGCAGAGGACTGCCCCTGCCTGCCCCTCCCCTGCCCCGCCTGGTTGAGGGGAATGGGAGACAATGGCTCAGGGTTAGGAGAAGGGGAGCCAGTACTCCCTGTGAGAGAGAGAGAGAGAGAGAGAGAGAGAGAGAGAGAGAGAGAGAAAGCCACGCAGAGCTCCTACCACTGCCGCCCTCTCCCAGCCACTGGGACTGGGCTCAGGGGTGGGACAGACAGCAGCTCATGACCAAGATGGTGGGTGGGTGGGTGACAGGAGGGGGAGTGTGAGGCCGCATGGAGGGCTGGGTGGGGGTGGCTGGGGGGCCTCGGCTGCGGGCCAGCCTCGCCCTCATGGCGGCCTGTTTCACAGCAGCGCTCCACGCCCATCATGGCCGCGCCCGCTGGCCAGTGTCACTGAGGAAGGGGGTGCGGGTGTCACCCTCAGGTGCTTCCCCTCGGGGACCCAGCTCTTCCGCACGACGCGGCGGGCAGGGGCCCTGGGAGTGGCCGCTGGGAGTCTCCCTGGAGGGAGAGCTCGGCGCCCTTGGCCCTGACCTGCCGCCTCTGCAGGAAGCCCCGCGCCCAGGAGCCCGCGCTGCTCCCCACGGTCACGCTCGGCAGCCGGGCAGCAGCTGAGGAGGCGCAGGGAGGAGGGGGCCGCACAGCCCATAGCTCCACCGCCGCGCTTGCTGGGCTGCAGGTGAACAGGGCCCGGAAGGAGGGGCTGCAGCAGCCAGGAGGGCGGGTGGGCGGGAAGGCAGGGCCTGTGACCACCATGACGCCTCAGCACAGGCCTGACGCCGCTCACTCAGTCCCCCAGAAAGCCGCTGCCCAAGTTCAGGGTCCCCACCTGCAGGGTCTGCGCCCTGGTGGCAGCCACGCCTAAGCCGTGCTCCGGGGGCTCCTGCGGGCTCCGCAGGGGCAGCTGGGGCAGGACCTTTGCCTGGGGCACACCCCCCTGCTTGTGGCCTCACAGCCTCCGCCTCAGCAGCAGAGGCGGCCGCGGTGGCCATTCATCCTGGGCCAGGCCGCCCCAGCCCAGCGCCCAACCTGTGCAAGCCGCGCCCATGAGCCGCATCGTAGGGTCTGTTCTTGGACTTGAGTTTCCCTCTCAGTCCCCCTGGTTGAGGGGAAGGGGCTGGTTCCCGGCCACAGGGCTGCATGTTCAAACCCAGGTCCTTGGGGCAGCGGGCCCTTCCCTGGCGCAGGGGCTGAGCCGGGGGGCAGGTCTGTCCTCCTCAGGACACCTCCCTCCTTCGCTTCAATGAAACGGGGTCTCCTGCTGCCCCTGGAATCTGACGTGTTGGGCGAAGGCCTGGGGTCCCCACAGACCCCTGGGTTCCTGGTTGATTAGACAGCAGAGCCCTTAGGGGAGCTGCGGGGCCTCCGGGGGGAAGTGATGGCTCCTCCCGCCCTCCTCCTGGGCTTTGTGACCCGGCCAAGCAGGTGCCAAGTGGAGCTTTAAAGATGGTCTCCTGCCCTGGCTGGTGTGGCTCACTGGATAGAGCGTCGACCTGCGGACTGAAGGGTCCCGGGTTCCAGTCTGGTCAAGGGCACCTGCCGGGGTTGTGGGCTCCATTCGCAGAGGGGGGCGTGCAGGAGGCGGCTGGTTAATGATTCTCATCATGGATGTTTCTCTCCCTCTCCCTTCCTCTCTGAAATCAATAAAAATATATTTCTAAAGAAAAATAAAATGGTCTCCTTTAAACGACAGGATTCCTTAACTTAAATAATAATAGTAGTAGTAGTAGTAGTAGTAGTAGTAGTAGACCTTCCCCAGTCGGTGCCAAGGGGGCGCTCAGTACACACCCCCAGGCTCCCCTCTCGGGCCCAGACCCCTTTGCCACGACAAGGCCTCTCCAGGAGCGCCCACCCCGCCTCCCCCAGGGCTCCCTCCCTGCGGGTCCCGCGGGGCCTGTGCGGGGTCAAGCGGGGACTCACTTTCCCAACCGCCTGGGGCAGGCTGCAGCCGAGAGGCTGAGCCTGGCCCTGCGCCCCAGGTCTGAGCAGGAGGAGGGGCCGCTCCCGCCCCAGGACCGTGTCCCTGTCTTGGGCGCTGCGCATGGCTCCCCTCCTGCGGGCGGGGGTGGGGCGCAGCCGGGGGGGGGGGGGGGCGCCCTCCCATGGTGCCAGGGCTGAGGGCCGCCCGAGGGAGCCGCCAGAGCGGGTCGGGAGGGGCACCTGCCCAGAGGCTGCACTGCGTGCTGGGCCCGGGCCGGGGGTCGCTGGAAGCCGTCCCCCCACACACCCTCCCCAGCGGGCAGCGGAGACGGAGACGGGGCGGCGCTGGGGCTGTGTGTGCGGCTGGGGGATTCCTGCCCAGGGAGGGAGAGAGGCGCTGGGAGGTGCGGGCTCTGTGTGGGAAGCACGCTCCTTCCCCGGTCCCTAGGGTCCAGCGCCGGGAGGGGGATCGGGCCTGGGGGGACCTGGGCTGAGCCCTGGGACGGTGGCCCCGCGTCTCATCCCATAAACTCCTGAGGGAAGGGAAGGCCCCCAGGGACGGAGCCTCCTTTATGGGGACCCGCGTCAGAGTCAGGGGGGCCGCGTCCCCGACGCCACGTGCGGGAGGAGCCCCCAGGGCAGCGCCGCACCCCCCCCCCCGCGCCCCGCACACGGCTGCCCACGCGTCCTCTTCACACGGACACGGCCCCGGGGGCACCGCGTGTTCCCATCAGGTCATCGCTTGGGCCGCGGGGCCCCGGGCACAGCGACCTCGCAGGCGGCCAGGGCCTCGGGAGCCTTCAGAGCTGGTCCCGCGGCTCCCCTCCCCCTTCACCTTCCTGCCCACAGCTGATTCCAGCCAACTCATTTTTAAATTTTTTAAAATATATTTTTATTGATTTCAGGATGAAGGCAGAGGGAGAGGAAACATCCATGATGAGACAGAATCATGGACAGGCTGCCTCCTGCACGCCCCCCACCGGAGATCGAACCTGCAACCCAGCAGGTGCCTCACCAGGAATAGAACCCTGACCGCCTGGTTCACAGGTCAATGCTCAGCCACTGAGCCACGCCCGGCCTGGCCCATGTTTACTTAAAAGAATTAATGACACAGACACTGGGATTGCTGAGATTTGGTGAACTGGCTCACACTTTCTCAAACATGAGCGTGAGCTTCTTTTTTATATCACCTGGCAGGTGCCAACTGACAGTCCTGTTGTCCTGATACAATGTCAGCCCCCAAGAGAAAACCAGAATGTTGGAACAGGTGTGTCCCACCACGGGAGCTAGACCGCTCCCCAGTGCTGACAGCTTTCCTAGGGGGCTCTGTGGGAACACAACACCTGTGAGCTTTGATGACGTTATTAAATGCATCAGCACGGGAAGGTCTCTGGGACTTAGAGACACAAGGCGTCACTTTACATAACCTGCGTGAGAACCAGAGCCACCCAGCAAGACAGCCCTGGGGACTGTGATGGGACAGGAAATATTCAACCCCCAGCCAGCGGGGTTCCGGGGTTGAACATTGACCTATGAACGAGGTCACAGTTCAACTTTTTGTCGGAGCACATGCCTGTGATTGTGGGCTCCTCCCCAGTGTGGGGCGTGTAGGAGGCAGCTGATCAATGATTATTTCTCATCATTGAGGTTTCAATCTCTCTCTTCCTCTTCCTTCTTCTCTGAAATCAATATAAAATATATTTTTTAAAAAAACATGACTTGTGTTACCCTCTCACAGGCAGTGAGATGCGACATGGATTAATAACTGTCTCACCCTGTGTGACCCCGTGAGTGGTCACTATGATGACGTCACCACACACACAAGGTTATCGGGGCGCCTGCCTGTGTGTGAGGCCGCACAGAGATGGTGACACCAAAACCTTGGAAAGTCCCTGAACAGCACAGCGCCCGGGCCAGGCCTCGGGGACAGGGTGACGGCGCCCCGCGCGGGAGGAGGGTCAGGACCGAGTCGCAGGGCCCAGGCCTGCGCTCAGGGCTCCGCAGGGGACAGAGTCTGGCGGGGCAGCTCCCTGTGGAGGACTCCCCAGCGCCCTGGGTTTCACCTCTCCTCCCCAACCTTTGTCGGCGCCTCCTTCCTAGAGACTCGTGACGCGGCCCCACTTCTCACTCCCATTGGCTGAGCGGTTTCCAGAGCAGCCAATCAACGTCCCCGCGGCTCCCGGTTATAACTCCTCCGCCGAAGCGCCGGGACTCAGACAGTCCCCCCGACGCCGAGGATGCGAGTCCTGAGGCCCCCCACCCTCCTCCTGCTGCTCTCGGGGGCGCTGGTCCTGACCCCCAGCTGGGCCGGTGAGTGCGGGGTCGGAGGGGGCGGCGGTGCGGGGAGCAGCGAGGGGACCCGGCGGGGGCGCGGGGCCGCGAAGGCGCGTGTCCAGCCCCGGCCCTGCCCCCCGTCCGCCCCCAGGCCCCCACTCCCTGAGGTATTTCAGCACCGCCGTGTCCCGGCCCGGCCGCGGGGAGCCCCGGTACCTCGAAGTCGGCTACGTGGACGACACGCAGTTCGTGCGGTTCGACAACGACGCCCCGAATCCGAGGGCGGAGCCGCGGGCGCCGTGGATGCAGCAGCCGTGGGTGGAGCAGGTGATCCCGGGGTATTGGGACTGGCAGACCCAGATCTTCAAGAGCAACGCACAGAATGACCGAGTAAACCTGCAGATCCTGCGCGGCCACTACAACCAGAGCGAGGACGGTGAGCCGCGCGCCGGGCCCGTCACGACCCCCCACCCCACGGACGGGCCGGGGTCGCCCCGAGGTTCCGGGTCCGAGAGTCACCCCGAGGCGGCGGGACCCGCCCGGCCCCCACCCGGCAGGAGCCCGCGGGGACTTTGACCCGATGTCACTGTTAGTTTTAAGTTCAGTCCCCGGGGGGCGGGCGGGGCTGACCGCGGGGCGGGGCGGGGTAACCGCGGGGCGGGGCGGGGCTGACCGCTGGGCGGGGCTGACCGCGGGGCGGGGCGGGGCTGACCGCGGGGCGGGGCGGGGCTGACCGCTGGGCGGGGCTGACCGCGGGGCGGGGCTGGGTGACCGCGGGGCGGGGTGACCGCTGGGCGGGGCTGACCGCGGGGCGGGGCTGGGTGACCGCGGGGCGGGGCTGGGTGACCGCGGGGCGGGGTGACCGCTGGGCGGGGCTGACCGCGGGGCGGGGCGGGGTGACCGCGGGGCGGGGCTGACCGTGGGGCGGGGCTGGGTGACCGCGGGGCGGGATGACCGCGGGGCGGGGCTGACCGTGGGGCGGGGCTGGGTGACCGCGGGGCGGGGTGACCGCGGGGCGGGGCTGACCGTGGGGCGGGGCTGGGTGACCGCGGGGCGGGGTGACCGCGGGGCGGGGCTGACCGCGGGGCGGGGCTGACCTCGGGGCGGGGTCAGGGTCTCACACCCTCCAGAGGATGTTTGGCTGCGAAGTGGGACCCCAGGGGCGCCTCCTCCGCGGGTACTATCAATATGCCTACGATGGCGCCGACTACATCGCCCTGAATGAGGACCTGACCTCCTGGAACACCGCCGACATGGCGGCTCAGATCACCAAGCGCAAGTGGGAGGCGGAGGGTTGGGCAGAGCAACTGAGGATCCACCTGGAGGGCCTGTGTGTGAAGTCACTGCTCATGTGCCTGGAAAAAGAGGAGACCCTGCAGCGAGCAGGTACCAGGGGCCCTGGGGCCGCCCCCTCTCCCCGGGGCTGGGGCTCCTACAAGGAGACAGGACAGAGGGTCAGTCTCGGACACCCCTCCTTGGGTCAGCGAGGGAGCCCCACTGGATGCCCAGGTCAGGTACCAGAGGGGCCCCCCTCTTCTCAGGGACAGTTAGGGGTGCAGGGAGACCCCCCTGAAATAGCCCATCAGCGGTTCCCATGGGACCTGCAGGGACTCTGGGACCCACGGGGACCTTCTCCCTCAGGCCTTGTGCGCTGCCCACACCCACTGTGTCTGAGGCCTCACCCCAGCTTTTCTGAGTCACATGGCCTCCTGCCCTGGGCTGTGTCTCTCTGCTTCTAGAACTTTCTAAAGACTAGGAGGTCCTTCCAGGTGCCTCTGTCCAGGCTGGTGTGTGGGCTGTGTGCTCCCTCCCCCACCCCAGGTGTCTGTCCACTCTCAGGATGGTGACATGGGCGCTGCTGGAGTGACCCATGGCGGATGCACAGTTCCTGCATTTTCTCTCCTCCCCTCAGACCCTCCAAAGGCACACGTGACCCACCACCCCATCTCTGAGCGTGAGGTCACCCTGAGGTGTTGGGCGCTGGGCTTCTACCCTGCGGACATCAGCCTGACCTGGCAGCGTGACGGGGAGGACCAGACCCAGGACATGGAGCTGGTGGAGACCAGGCCTGCGGGGGACGGCACCTTCCAGAAGTGGGCGGCCGTGGAGGTGCCCCCTGGAGAGGAGCAGAGATACACGTGCCATGTGCAGCACGAGGGGCTGCCCGAGCCCCTGACCCTGAGATGGGGTGAGGAGGGGCCGTGGGCACACAGCCTCTTCTCAGGGCAGCAGGGGCCTGGGGGACCTCAGTGGGGTCCGGGCTGAGGCCTGGGGTCAGTCCCTCACCTTCCCTTCCCTTCTTCTCCCAGAGCCGCCTTCTCACACCTTCATCATCATCATGGGCATCGCTGGGGGCCTGGTTCTGCTGGGAGCCGTGGCTGCAGCTGTGATGTGGGGGAGGAGGTGCTCAGGTGGGCAGGGGTGGGGTCTGAGTGTCTGTCCCACTGGGGGTTCAAGCCCAGGTAGACCTGTGTCCCGCCTCCTTCATGAGAAGCACCAACCCCACGCGTGTGATGGCCAGTGTGGGGCTCTGTGCTCACACTTACTCTTTAGTTAGTCCCGTGGGAAAATGAGGGACCCACTTATCACCTGATGATGCTGGTGGTGGGTCCCCATCCCCAGCAGCCCCAGGTCAGAGGGCAGGTCCCTGCTGAGCACAGACCTCCAGGAGGGCGGTGGGTCCAGTCCCCACACATGCACTTCCCTCAGGTTTCCTGGTCCTGCCCTGGGTCTATACACAGGGTTCTGGAAACTTCTCTGGGGCCCAGGACTAGGCCTTCCTTTAGGAACTCATGGCCCTGCCTCCTCCCTGGTCTCTCACGGGATGTTTTCTTTCCGCAGTTGGGAAAGGAGGGAGCTACGCTCAGGCTGCCGGTGAGTATGGAGGGGTGACCCCTGAGACCCTGGAACAGTACAGACGGGAGCCATAGGAGAGACCGCCCGCCCCCATAGTTCCTCCTTAGTCTCCTGCCCTGGGTCTCTGACCCCGTCCTTGTGTGTCCCCCCCCAGGCAGTGACAGCGGCCAGGGCTCTGATGTGTCTCTCTCGGCTTCTAAAGGTGAGACCCTGCCGTGGGGAGTGGTGGGCAGAGGGGAGGACTGGGGGGTGGGGAGTCTGTGGGACACTGTGAGCATGAAGTGGACTCTGAGAATGTCACCAGTTACAGCCACTGACCTGAATGTGTTCATGATGCTTGTCCTCCACAGTGTGAGGCTGCTGCCGTGTGGGGACTGAGTGATGGAAGATGTTCATGCTCCCACTTCCTGACTCAAGAACCTCTGATTGGGGGGCTGGCCCCGTCCTACACCCGACACTTTCCTGTCAGCAGAGGCGGCGCTGCACCCTCACTATCGCTGTCTTTATTTCCTCATGAGCTGAGCTGCAACTTCCTGCTCCGTATTGAAATGAGGTTTTGGATGTGACCTTGTTTGTTCATTTCTTGCCAAGAAGGGAGCTTCGCACAGGGGACCAGCTTTGTGGGCTTAGCGAGGCCGAAGTCGGACCAGCTCCCGAGCATCTTTCACCTGAGAAGGTCAAGGTCCTTTGCAGAGCTTCTGCCACAGGCCTCAGGTGCGTCCTGCAGGACCTTGGTCAGCAGTGGCTGTCATCCAGGGAAATAGGTGATGGTTGGTGATGGCACCGGTAGCAAGAATTGCTGGCTCATTACTGGTTCTTACAAGGACCAGTTCCCAGGGGTGCAGGGACCTCCGGTGCGTGGGAACGAGGGGGCAGACAGGAAAGGCGATGGAGAGCAAGCTGAGTGGGCTTTGGGGGTCACAGCTGGGCAGGAGGAGGATGGTCGCTGGAGTTCCCTCTCCTGCCCTGACATGGATGTTCTCCAGATGTCTCTCTCCACTGACAGCCCTGAGGGTTTAGAGAACATCCCAGAAAAATGGCCTCCGCAGGGCAAGCGTTTCTGTCCCCATGAGCCCATCGTCCTGGCTGGGAGCGAGGAGGGTCTTGGGAAGGATGAGCCCACAGGGGGAGCAGCCAATTGCAGCAGGAGCAGTGAAAGCAGAAGAAGGGGAGAGATGGCCACAGGACTGGCGCTTAGGGGACACGGAGTGCTCAGCGAAGACCAAAGATGGAGGGAGGGAGGTTTGGAAATGGCCACGGGAGCTGCTCTGCAAGCCAGACACGGGAAGAAGAAATCGGGGTGCCTGTGTGGTGAGCCTGCTGCGAGCAGTTTGGAAGCGACGTGTATTAATCTTCCTGTATGGCTCCGGGCCTTGTTCATTTATCTGTAATTTACCAGAGATGAAAATCGGAAGTCACCTTGGTACCAGTGCTTAGCAGCCAACCATGGTCATGAAGGATCCAGCCCACCTGGCCCGCCGGGTCCTCTGCCACCCACCGCTCTCCCAGCCTCCTCTGCGCTCCCGCCTGGCATGTCAGGCGCGGATTCGAGGAATTCCTTCCCTTCCTGCTTCTTTCTAGAAGGAGAAATGGTAGTTTTTGTGAGTGGGGCTGTAACTACTTCATCACTCACGTGCTTGCCTGGCATCTGTCAGCTGCCAGGGACTCTGGGAGCTGCCCCTTCAGGGCTGAACTCCTGAGCAGGTTTCCTGGTCGGGCCCCTGGAGGGGTTCCCAAAGTGCTTAGCAGAGAGGCCCAGGTCCTGCAGCTGTGGCCAGTACAGTTCTGTGCTTCAGGGTAGTTACTCTATAATCACTGTGTAAAGAGCGCCACCTAATGTGTGTCACCAAAACAATATATCTACCCAACTAGACGTCGTATCCTATATAATAAAAGGCTAATTTGCAAATCGACTGAACAGTGGAATGACTGGTTGCTATGATGCGCACTGACCACCAAGGGGCAGACTCTCAATGCAGGAGCTACCCCCTGGTGATCAGTGTGCCCCCACAGGGGGAGCGCCGCTCAGCCAGAATCCCTGAGCTGGGCTCGAGGCTGGCGAGCGCAGTGGCAGTGGTAGGAGAGGCTCCGCTAAGGATGTCCGACTGCCAGCTTAGGCCCGCTGTCAGTCAGACATCCCCCAAGGGCTCCCGGACTGCACAGGACAGGCTGAGGTATCACCCCTGAATGCACGAATTTCGTGCACCGGGCTTCTAGTTTTTGTATAATTGGACTTCCTAATACTGATATTTGTCATCCCCACAGAAACTGTATTGGTTTTTTTAAAAAAGAAAGTGTATTTGAAAATAAAGTCAGATGGAAAATTGAAAAAAAAAAGGTGATACCTTGGCCCTGGCCAGGTTGGCTCAGTGGACAGAGCATCGGCCTGATGACCAAAGGGACCCTGGTTTGAATCTTGGCAAGGGCACGAACCTCGGATGCAGGCTCCTCCCCAGCCCAGGCCCTGGTCAGGGCTCCTGCAGGAGGCAACCAATCGATGTGTTTCTCTCACATCAATGTTTCTCTCTATCTTTCCCTCTCTCTTCCACTCTCTCTAAAAATCAATGAAAAAATAACCTCAGGTGAGGATTAACAACAACAACAACATAATAATAATAATAGCAGAAATAGGGAGGAGAAGAAAGTGTTCCTGCATCACATTTTGGGTGGTGCTGCCCTCAAGGGGAAGGAGAGGGGTTTCTGGGAGGGGGTGGGACCCTCAGAGGGAACCAGGGCTCCTGGGGCTCCTCTTCTCCAAATGAAGGACATTTGCAGGACAATGTGGAGCCTTTCCCGTCACTCTGACACTTTCTAAACTATATGTTAGCCCTTTATTCACTCTGCTCTTACCCCAGTGGTAGTTTTTAAAATGTTACTCAGTAAAGAAAAGTCACCACAATAACATGGAAGAGCACTGAGTGTGACCCGGGCATTTGAGATTCTAGTAAAATGGGTGACTATAAACTTCTATGGAGGGAGGGGCATGTCACTATAATACATGCATGTTGGCTGAGCTTGGGAAAGATTTCTGTACATAAGTCTAAAAACTGTAAATTATCCTAGGATCTAGGATTCTGAAAAAGGTAATTGATTAGTCCGGCTGCATATGGTGTGAAGCAATATGGGGGTAAAAGTGAATTTTTTTATTTGAGTGTTTTTAAAAGCCAATGAATTCCATTTGCTTACTTAAAAAGCAAGATGTTGTCAACTTGTGAGAAGTCTAGAAAGAAGGGTTTAAAATGGAATGGTGACTGTCTGCCTTGCCTGCCCAGGACAGGGGTTAAGTAGACACTAGACCCCAAATAGAAGATGCTTTGGAGAGCTTGAGCCACTTAAAACAAAGACACAGGAAAAGGCAGCGCCTACAGGTGAAAGTCCCAGGAATGGCCAGGCCTTGGTTCCCATGACCGTGAAATGGAGTGTAACAGGCCTTGGGAATAACCTCCAGATGACATGTTTACTGACTCCATGGAGGTGGTTAAACTGTATTTTCAAAGGTTTTCAATGTTCCTCTTTCCCTGAAAGAGCTACCTGTTTCCTGTTTTGTGGTATTTCTCCCAAAGCTTAGAGGACACTCGATCCCGCCCTCAGCAGGTCCTGGCGGGAGGGAGGGCAGCTCACTCACTCAGCCTGAGAGGCTCCCCCACGTGTCCCAGGGTTGAGGCCTCCCTGGAGGCGGCTGCACCTGGAGCCCTTTTCATTCCTGAGGGTGGGACCTGGCCTCCCAGCCACTAACCACCCACCCACAGCCCCAGGGACACACATGGGGGCCCGCAAAGCCATGTGAGTGACAGTAGGTCATGAGCCGCATTTTATTTATTTTATTTTATTTATTTATTTGTTTTCTTACAAAGGCCTTTAGTTCATCCTCATCAGTGTCACTGATGTCTTGTTCACCTTTCCCAGTGGCTCCTCCCCTTACAGTCTTGAATGTGAGGCTCCCTTACAGGCTGGGGGGGGGGGGGGGGGGTTGTGTTGGTGATTCTCCATTCATGCTCCTTCCTGGCTGCCCAGGTGGGGGTGGGAACCCTGCAGCCCAGAGCCAGGCTGGGGGGAGGGGCAGGAGGGGAGGAAGAGCAGCAGGCCACCTGAATGGAGGGGGGATGGGCACAGGGGTGGCTCCTGGGGTGAGGCACAGCCCTGTCTTTGGCTCCCCTGGTGAGGAATTCCCTCCCCCCTCCCTCTCACCCCTCCCCCCCCCCCCCACCAACACACAGTCCCCTGGAGCCAGGGGTCCCTGAAACAAGGGTTCTGCCACCCACCCCAGTGCTGCAGGTTCTGGAGGAAGGACAGGGGCAGGCCCTACCTGAGGACAAGGCAGGGAGGGGCCGGGCAAGGATCTGCGCAGAGAAAACCCTGGGGAGGGAGGGGACACCAGTCCCAGGAGCTGGCCCCCAGCTGAGGCCTGGGAGGGGGAGTAGCTGGAGACTCCTGCGTCCTTGGGGGCTGCCTGGAACCCCAGCCCAGCCCACCCCTCTGTGGCCCCTGGAGCCCACCAAGTGACCAGGACAGTGTGCTTTGGGGTGACGCTAGAGTGTCAAGGCTAGGATGAGAGGCAGGGGAGGTGCGACTATGGTGCTTGTGCTATAGCCGGGGTGTCAACTCCCCCTCAAACCTTTGCCTCCCCCCACACACACACACTCACACTCAGGCCAGAGAGGGGAGGGCCAGGGTCACAGCCTGATGGAGCACCTCCACCTCCAACTCCACAAACCGGTGCTGGAGGGACCCCCTTCCCACAGGCCTGTGGGGGCTACAGGGAGCTACAGAGGTGGGTGAGGCCTCCAGGTCAGATTCCAAGGGTCCATTGGGATAGCCCCCCCACCCCACAACCCCACCCCCCCCACCACCACCACCACCACCTCTAGCAGCTCCTGCCTCTGGGAGCCATAGGCTGTCAGACTCAGAAGGGGATCAGAGGTGAAAAGAGAGGTGAGGAGAGAGACAAGGAAAAGGGGACAAAAAATGTCACATGACACCCAGCAGCACAGGGAGGTGGGGAGCAAAATAGGGGAAAAAAACAACCCTCTGTTTCACATGTGAAACTCAACAAAATCACTGACACTGGAGGAGGCTACAGAGAGGAGGGTTAGAGAGAAAACCCAGCAAACAGCTGCTAATAAAGGCAGGGGGTCCTGCCCCATCCCCAGGAGCTGGGCTCTGCCAGCAGGCCAAGACCAGGGGACCCTTCACATGCAGCCCAGGCGATGCCTGGGCCTGGGCCCCACCTTGGAAACGTGCACCCATAGTCTCCATGCACCCACACATCCAGCTACTCCCACACCCCTCACCCCATCCTACCTTCCCCGGCCCCCAGGGACCAAAGGGCACATCAGACACAGTCCCATTGGTTTGAAAATAGAAGGAATCTTATATTTAACTAGAGGCCTGGTGCACAAAATTCATGCACAGTGTGTGTGGGAGGGGGGGGAGGGGGGCCCCTCAGCCTGACCTGCACCCTCTCCAATCCAGGACCTTTCAGGGGATATCCAAATGCCAGTTTAGACCCGATCACACAGAAATGGGGCCGAAACCGACAGTCGGACATCCCTCTCGCAATCTGGGACCACTGGCTCCTAACCGCTCACCTGCCTGCCTGCTTGATCATCCCTAACCACTCTGCCTGCCTTTCTGATCATCCCTAAACCACTCTCCCCTGCCTGCCTGATCACCCCTAACTGCTCTCCTCTGCCGGCCCGATTGCCTCTAACAGCCTCTGCCTCAACTCCTGCCACAGTGGCTTTGTCCAGAAGGATGTCCGGAAGACATCCGGTCTAATTAGCATATTACCTTTTATTAGTATAGATATTTTAAGAGCAAAAACAATGTTTTAAAAAGTATGAGCAGGGGATGGGCGCTGGGAGCCCCGCCGTGGGATGGAGTGGGGAGGGACAAAAGGGCAGCAGCCGCCAGCCTGCTCCCCTGGTCCCACTGCCTCTCTTCTCTTCGCTTATTTTAAAGCAAAACTTCCCCACATTCACACACACACACACACACACACACACGCACCTGTGAGCCCCCAAACCTCTCCCCCTCCCCTCAGAGACTCTGGGTCTGTGCCCCTCACCCAGGACCTGCCCCACTCAGGTCTGAGGGGCCTGATGGGAAGAGAGGCTGAGTACAGGGTGGGGGGGGGGGGAGAAGGGTGCTGGGTGCACCACCGCCTGCCCCCTTAGGGGGGTTGAGATCCATCGTGCAATGTCTCTGAGCCCAGGTTTCCTCACCTGTCACAGGAGGGTCCCCACAGCCTGGCCCACCCCAGCCCCAGGGCCAGGGACAGACCAAGGAGACGGGAAGGTGCTTTGGGAAACATGGAAGCACTGGGAGGGGGTGGCAAGAGGGTCCCGAGCACCCCGGGCGCCTGCCAGTCCCATGGGGCTGCTGGGAAGGGTGGCGCAGAGAACTGCCCTGCCTACCCCTCCCGTGCCCCGCCTGGTTGAGGGGAATGGGAGACAATGGCTCCGGGATAGGAGAAGGGGAGCCAGTACTCCCTGACTGTGCACGAGTGTGTGTGTGTGTGTGTGTGTGAGAGAGAGAGAGAGAGAGAGAGAGAGAGAGAGAGAGAGAGAGAGACCAGAGCTCACACCACTGCCACCCTTCCCAGCCCACTGGGACTGGGCTCAGGGGTGGGACAGACAACAGCTCCTGACCAAGATGGTGGGTGGGTGGGTGACAGGAGGGGGAGTGTGAGGCCGCATGGAGGGCTGGGTGGGGGTGGCTGGGGGGCCTCGGCTGCGGACCAGCCTCGCAGTCATGATGGTGGCCTGTTTCACAGCTGCGCTCCACGCCCATCATGGCCGCGCCCGCTGGCCAGTGTCACTGAGGAAGGGGGTGCGGGTGTCACCCTCAGGCGGCTTCTCCTTGGGGACCCAGCTCTTCCGCACGACGCGGCGGGCAGGGGCGCACACGTCGACCGCCGTGGCATTCATGTCGCTCTCCCTGACGTTTGGAGCCCAGTCCCGGCAGGTGTCCTTGGCAGCAGGGGGGACGCGACTGTCCATCCGGCTCCGTCTGGGGTCGCTGGTGGAGGAGCGGGTGCCGGCGCCGCAGCTGAGAGCCGGTGTGTCCGGAGCAGGAGGCCGGAGGCGCCGCAGCAGGACCCGGGCCGGTGCCCGCGCGGACAGGGCAGGCCCTGAGCTGGGCCCTGGGGACGCACATGGGGGCCTGTCACCCGCTCTGGCTGCTCAGAGGGGGCGCCCTCCTCCTGGCGCTGGGGGCGGCGGCGGGGACCGAGCTGCTGGGTGAGCTCGGCTGGGAGAGACGCCACGTCTGGCCGCCCCCGGAGGCGATTCGGGTTCAGGGGTCACCTGCTCAGGGAGGGCCTCCCCCTTCTGGGCACCGGGGCCGCCATGCGTCCTGCTGTGCGCGGTGCGCACGGTGCAGACCTGCCGGGGCTGCTCTCTGCGCCCTCCTCGCCCTCCTCACCGTGATGGCGCCAGGCTGTGGCTGGGACAGGCGCGGAGGGACCAGGGCGGGTCCGTGGGAACACTCTGGGCCGCTCACCGCGCCCCCTGCCGCCGCCGCCGCCGCCCAGACCTCCCCGGTGGCGGGCGGCCAGGTCCCAGGTGGGGAAGCGGCCACCTTTCGGCCGCCATGGCCACCGCTGCCCCCACCCGCCTCCTGCCTGCAGCCCCCAGCGAGGGGCGGTGGCCGCCCAGCTCCAGGTCTCAGCCCAGGGCTGGGGGCCGGAAGGCGGGGCCTCCTGGGCAGGGGCCCTGGGAGTGGCCACTGGGAGTCTCCCTGGAAGGTGGGGGGCCAGCACCGCGTCCTGGGGCCCGGCCGGGGGTCGCCGGCACACCCCCGTCCCCTGCGGGCAGCGGAGACCCGGCGGCGCTGGGGCTGCGGCTGCGGCTGCGGGAGCCCGGCCCCGGGAGGGAGAGAGGCGCTGGGAGGGGCTGGCTCTGCGTGGGAAGCGCGCTCCTTCCCGGGTCCCTCGGGTCCAGCGCCGGGAGGGGGGTCGGGCCTGGGGAAACCTGGGCTGAGCCCTGGGACGGTGGCCCCGCCTCACGTCCCATAAACTCCTGAGGGAAGGAAAGGCCCCCGCGGACGGAGCCTCCTTTATGGGGACCCGCCTCAGAGTCAGGGGGGCCGCGTCCCAGACGCCAGGTGCGGGAGGAACCCCCAGGGGAGCGCCCCCCTCCCCCGCCCTGCGCCCGGCTGCCCACGCGTCCTCTTCACTCGGACACGGCCCCGGGGGCCCCGCGTGTTCCCATCAGGTCATCACTGGGGCCCCGGCGCACGGGTACAGCGACTGCGCAGGACCCCGTCTCCCTTCCCCCTCCTTTCCACAGCCGCTTCCAGCCAACCCTCTCTTTTAATTTTTAATATATTTCCATTGATTTCAGGAGGAAGGGAGAGGGAGAGAAACATCAATGGTAGGAGAGAAACATTGATGGGCTGCCTCCTGCACACCCCCCACCGGGAATCAAGCCTGCAACCCTGCAGGTGCCTCACCAGGAATAGAACCCTGGCCTGCTGGGTCATAGGTCAATGCTCAGCCACTGAGCCACACCCGGCCTGGCCCATGTTTACGTAACAGAATGGATGACACAGACACTGGGATTGCTGAGATTTGGTGAACTGGCTCACACTTTCTCAAACATGAACGTGAGCTTCTCCCTTCAGGAAATATCACCTGGCAGCTGACAACTGACAGTCCTGTTGTCTTGATACAATGTCAGCCCCCAAGAAAAAACCAGAATGTTGGAACAGGTGTGTCCCACCACGTGAGCTGGACCACTTCCCGGTGCTGACACGCTTTCCTAGGGGGCTCTGTGGGAACAGCAACACCTGTGAGCTTTGATGACGTCATTAAATGCATCAGCACGGGAAGGTCTCTGGGACTTAGAGACACAAGGCGTCACTTTACATAACCTGCATGAGGACCAGAGCCACCCAGTGAGACAGCCCTGGGGACTGTACAGAACAGAAAATATTCAATATTCCCCAGCCAGCAGGGCTCGGTGGTTGAACATTGACCTATAAACCAGGAGGTCACAGCTTGTTATGCCCAGATTTCAAAATCCCCCAAGAAAGACCACTAGGGAGCCCAGTCCGATGCAAAAGCAAGGAGTCTTTATTCAAGCTAGCTTGGTCCCTCTGCCTCCTTTACTGGCAGGATACCAGAGAGCCCAGAGTCCCAAGAGAACAAAGAATTTATAGGGCTTGGGGTTGGAGGGTGGAGGCACTTGGTCCATTCCAGTTGGTTGAGTGGGGGGGGGGGGGGGGGCTAGTTTCCCTTGCTTTCCCATTGGCTGAGATAAGGGCAGGCTGAGTAACTGATACATTCTGTGGCTTTCCTGGGAGAGGAGTTAGGGACACAGCTATCAGTTCCGTTCTGTCCTTTCAAGCTCATCTCGTTGTCAGGGCTCCATCCCCATTTGGGGTGTGAAGGAGGCAACCCATCAATGGTTCTGTTTCATCATTGATGTTTCTCTCTCTCTCTCCCTCTCCCTTCTTCTCTGAAATCAATATAAAATATACTTTTTAAAAACATGACTTCTGTAACCATCTCACAGGCAGTGAGCATGCGACCTGGATTAATAACTGTCTCACCCTGTGTGATCCGTGAGGGTCACTATGATGACGTCACCACACACACAAGGTTATCGGGGCGCCTGCCTGTGTGTGAGGCCGCACAGAGATGGTGACACCAAAACCTTGGAAAGTCCCTGAACAGCACAGCGCCCGGGCCAGGCCTCGGGGACAGGGTGACGGCGCCCCGCGCGGGAGGAGGGGCAGGACCGAGTCCCAGGGCCCAGGCCTGCGCTCAGGGCTCCGCAGGGACAGAGTCTGGGTCAGGGATGCTCAGGGTGCGGGCTCCCCATTGAACTGGGTTTCACTTCTCCTCTCCCAACCTGTGTCCCCGCCTCAGTCCTGGAGACTCGTGACGCGGCCCCACTTCCCACTCCCATTGGCTGAGCGGTTCCAGAGCAGCCAATTAGCGTCCCCGCGGCTCCCCGTTATAACTCCTCTGCAGAAGCGCCGGGACTCAGAGGGTCCCCCGGACACAGAGGATGCGGGTCCAGAGCCCCCCCACCCTCCTCCTGCTGCTCTCGGGGGCGCTGGTCCTGCCCCCCAGCTGGGCCGGTGAGTGCGGGGTCGGAGGGGGCGGCGGTGCCGGAGGAGCGAGGGGACCCGGCGGGGGCGCGGGGCCGGGAAGGCGCGTGTCCAGCCCCGGCCCTGCGCCCCGTCCGCCCCCCAGGCCCCCACTCCCTGAGGTATTTCCGCACCGCGGTGACCCGGCCCGGCCGCGGGGAGCCCCGCTTCTTCGCCGTCGGCTACGTGGACGACACGCAGTTCGTGCGGTTCGACAGCGACGCCCCGAATCCGAGGATGGAGCCGCGGGCGCCGTGGATGCAGCAGCCGTGGGTGGAGGAGGTGTACCCGGGGTATTGGGAGGAGGAGACGGAGACCAGCAAGACGAACGTACAGAATTACCGACGGAACCTCAACATCCTGCGCGGCTACTACAACCAGAGCGAGGACGGTGAGCCGCGCGCCGGGCCCTTCACGACCCCCCTCCCCACGGACGGGCCGGGGTCGCCCCGAGGGTCCGGGTCGGAGCGCCACCCCGAGGCGGCGGGACCTGTCCGGCCCCCACCCGGGAGGAGCCCGAGGGGACTTCGACCCGATTTCACTTTCAGTTTTAGATTCAGTCCCCGCGGGGCGGGCGGGGCGGGAGTGGGGGGAGGGGCAAAGCTGCGCTCCGGCCACGGCTGCCCTCCAGGCGGGGCTGACCGCGAGGCGGGGCTGACCGCGGGGCGGGGTCAGGGTCTCACACCTTCCAGTGCATGCTTGGCTGCGACATGGGACCAGATGGGCGCCTCCTCCGCGGGTACAGTCAGTGGGCCTATGACGGCGCCGACTACATCGCCCTGAACGAGGATCTGCGCTCCTGGACCGCGGCCGACATGGCGGCTCAGATCACCAAGCGCAAGTGGGAGGCTACCCGTTTCCATGAGCGTAGGAGTAACTACCTGGAGGGGGAGTGCATGCAGTGGCTCCGGCTTTACCTGGAAAAAGGGAAGGAGACCCTGCAGCGCGCAGGTACCAGGGGCCCTGGGGCCGCCCCCTCTCCCCGGGGCTGGGGCTCCTACAAGGAGACAGGACAGGGGGTCAGTGTCAGACACCCCTCCTTGGGGTCAGGGAGGGAGCCCCCTGGATGTCCAGGTCAGGTACCAGAGGGCCCCCCTCCGCTCAGGGACAGTTAGGAGTGCAGGTTCTCCTGGGGTGCAGGGAGACCCCCCTGACATAGCCCATCAGCTATTGGAACCCACGGGGACCTTCTCTCTCAGGCCTTGTGCGCTGCCCACACCCACTGTGTCTGAGGCCTCACCCCAGCTTTTCTGAGTCATGTGGCCTCCACCCCAGTCAGGACCACAAATCCCTTTTCTCCCTCAGAGACCTGCCTCCTGCCCTGGGCTGTGTCTCTCTGATTCTAGAACTTTCTAAAGACTAGGAGGTCCTTCCAGGTGCCTCTGTACAGGCTGGTGTGTGGGCTGTGTGCTCCCTCCCCCACCCCAGGTGTCTGTCCACTCTCAGGATGGTCACATGGGCGCTGCTGGAGTGTCCCATGGCGGATGCAAAGTTCCTGCACTTTCCCCTCCCCTCAGACCCTCCAAAGGCACATGTGACCCACCACCCGGTCTCTGAGCGTGAGGTCACCCTGAGGTGCTGGGCGCTGGGCTTCTACCCTGCGGACATCAGCCTGACCTGGCAGCGTGACGGGGAGGACCAGACCCAGGACATGGAGCTGGTGGAGACCAGGCCTGCGGGGGACGGCACCTTCCAGAAGTGGGCGTCCGTGGGGGTACCCCCTGGAGAGGAGCAGAGATACACGTGCCATGTGCAGCACGAGGGGCTGCCCGAGCCCCTGACCCTGAGATGGGGTGAGGAGGGGCCGTGGGCACAGAGCCTCTTCTCAGGGCAGCAGGGGCCCTGGGGGACCTCAGTGGGGTTGGGGCTGAGGCCTGGGGTCAGGGCCCTCACCTCCCTTCCCTTCTCCCCCCAGAGCCGCCTTCTCACACCTTCATCTTCATCATCATGGGCATCGCTGGGGGCCTGGTTCTGCTGGGAGCCGTGGTTGGAGCTGTGATGTGGGGGAGGAGGCGCTCAGGTGGGCAGGGGTGGGGTCTGTCCCACTGGGGGTTCAAGCCCAGGTAGACGTGTGTCCCGCCTCATTATGGGAAGCACCATCCCCACCCGTGTGATGGCCAGTGTGGGGCTCTGTGCTCACACTTACTCTGTAGTGAGGCCCGTGGGAAAATGAGGGACCCCTTATAACTTGATGATGCTGGTGGTGGGGACCCTGTGCCCAGCAGCCCCAGGTCAGAGGGCAGGTCCCTGCTGAGCACAGACCTCCAGGAGGGCGGTGGGTCCTGTCCCCACACGTGCACTTCCCTCAGGTTTCCTGATCCTGCCCTGGGTCTATACACAGGGTTCTGGAAACTTTTCTGGGGCCCAGGACTAGGGCTTCCTTTAGGGCATCATGGCCCTGCCTCCTCCCTGGTCTCTCACGGGATGTTTTCTTCCCGCAGGTGCTAAAGGAGGGAGCTACGCTCAGGCTGCCAGTGAGTATGGAGAGGTGACCCCTGAGTCCCTGGGACAGAGCATGCATGAGCCCATGGGGTCCTCACCCCCAAAGTTCCTCCTTAGTTTCCTGTCCCAGGGTTCTGATCCCGTCCTCGTGTGTCCCTCCCGCCAGGCAGTGACAGCCCCCAGGGCTCTGATGTGTCTCTCGGCTTCTAAAGGTGAGAGACTGCCATGGGGAGGGGTGGGCAGAGGGGAGGACTGGGTGGTGGGGAGTCTGTGGGACACCGTGAGCATGAAGTGGGCTTTGAGAATGTCACCAGTGACAGCCACTGACCTGAATGTGTTCATGATGCTTGTCCTCCACAGCGTGAGGCCGCTGCCGTGTGGGGACTGAGTGATGGAAGATGTGTTCACACTCCCACTTCCGGACTCAAGAATCAGTCCTGCTTCCCATATCACCTTCCCCAGCCGGTCCTCCCCCCCCACTTCCCCATCCCAATGTCTACATGACTCCACAGGAGACCAGGACATAGTCATACACTGAACCCCGTTCCCTTGTTCCTGAACATGATGTCCTTTATTTTTGTGTGGCTTATCCCCGGGGAGAAGTTGTTCTGACATACAGACAGGATTCAGGGAAGGTGGTACATAGGACAGATAGAGGGACACCATCAGAACTCTTAACACTGAGGTAAAGGCAAAAGAACACATCAAAAATTGGGCAGAATAATAAAGAGAAAATTTATACATGAAAAGACCCTGAGTCATAGGAAATGTTCAATATGGCAAGTCATTCGATTCATTAGTTGTTGAGATTGCTTGAAATATTCTATATATTTTGCATTTTCATACTCTTTTTAGAATAAGGTTTCCAATGGCACCATTGACAATACCATCAACATCAGTAGGATGAGATCATTATTGCCATTTATTAACTGTTTAGATCAAGGGTAGGGTCTTTGACCCCATTTAAGACCTGCAAAATCATTTGGTCTGGCCCTGCCAAGGGATTAGAGCTAAGTCAGTTGTTTGGCCAAATATAGCAGGCTAATTATTTTTTTAAACGTACTGGTTTTTTTTTATCGTTTTTTAAAAATATATTTTTATTGATTTCAGAGAGGAAGAGAGAAATGGAAACCTCAAAGATGAGAGAGAATCTGGTCGGCTGTCTCCTGCATGCCCTTACTGGGGATTGAGCCTGCAACTTGGGCATGTGTCTTGACCAGAATTGAACCCAGGACCCTTCAGTCCACAGGCCAACTGTGCCTATCCACTGAGCCAAACCAGGCAGGGCTAGCAGGCTGGCTTCTAAGCTGATAGTTTTGTGTGGCCTGTGAATGATGCTATAAACATCCAACCGGCCCATGGCAGAAAAAAGGTTCCTACCCTTGGTTTAGTTCAACTAGGCACGTGTGGTAGCAGCGAGTATGTCTCTCATCTATGAGAGATCTCTGTACCTTCCTCTCAATTCTACTGTCGACATAAACTGCTCTAAAAAAATAAAGCTGGTTGCCCTGGCCCATATGGCTCGGTTGGCTTGCATTGTCGTATACACCACATGGCTGCTGGCTTAGTTACTGGTCAGAGCACATGGCCGGGATTGGGAGTGTGCAGGAGGCAGCCAATCTGTTCCTTTCTCTCCTCTCTCATATTTCTTCTTTCTTTCTCTAAAAATTAATTTTAAAAATCTAAAAAAAGAATACATATTAAAAATAACATTTATTATATATTTTTTAATATTACACTCAACGTAAATCAAATCCCATGTAGGGTCAAGAGGCATGAATGTTATATGTACAGGCAAAGGGGAACCGGGCAATGTTGAATTATGACAGGTGTTTATGTATGCTTGCCAAGGAAAACATTGAATTAAGCTGGGTGGATACATTTGAAAAAGATAATACCAATATTTTAAAAAGCTAGTTAGGGTGTCCTACACGAAAGGAGGAGTGGAGATTTGGAAACGTAATTTCTATTAGACCAGAAACTGGTCAAATCTAAATATTGGAGGGGCACAGCAGCCTCACTGCGGAAGGACCGGCCCTTTATATCTCCCCTGAAATTTAAAAGTGGAACATCTATAATTGAGCAAAGTTTCCTCTGCTCAACGCACACACACACACACACACACACACACACACACACACACACACACATACAGGCACGCCTGAGAGATCCATACAGTAGGCCGTTTCCTCAAAAATTAAAAACAAGCCCTAGCTACAAACAAAACAAAGATAAATGAGAGCCCTAGCTGACTTGGCTCCATGGATAGAGTGTTGGCCTGTGGACTGAAGGGTCGGGGTTCAATTCCTGGTCAAGGGCACAAGCCTGGATTGCAGGCTCCATCCCCAGTGGGGGGCGTGCAGGAGGTAGCAGATCCAGGATTCTCTCTCATTGTTGATGTTTCTGTCTCTCCCTTTCCCTTCATCTCTGAAATCAATAAAAATATTTTTTTAAAAAAAATTTAAAATGATTTTCCTTTTGCGCCCAGCATGGTGACTGTTGCCTCCTCTCCCAAACCCCTCCAGGGTCTTGGGCCCTGGGCCGAGACAGGGAAGTGGGATGGGTGGTGGCGAACTCGGCTCCTTTCCCAGAGGGGGGGGCGAGGGCGGGCTCCCTCCTCCCCTTTTTTTCCACCCCCTCCGAGGAGCCAGGTCGACCAGCACTCCCAAAACCACTGGCACAGGGCGGTGGTAGGGACTGATGGTTGCCAGGTCAACCAGATGTCCGGGCCCAGACTTAGTCTCCAGCAGTAGTGGGGACCATGAGAGACAGGGTTGACCAGGTGGCTGGGCCGGACTTTGTCTCTAGTGGCAGGTCAGAGTGATTGGGTTGACCAGTTGTCTGCAGAGATGAGAGACTGGCGATTGAGTGGGGATGGGGGGGGGGTGATTGCTAGGGGCGGGGGCAGGGCCAGGCCGAAGAGCAAATAAATGTGGACAGAATTTTTTAAAAAATTAGCCCTGACTGGTTTGGCTCAGTGGGTAGAGCATTGGCCTGTGGACTTAACGGTCCCAGGTTCGATTCTGGTCAAGGGCATATACCTTGGTTGCGGGCACATCCCCAGTAGGGAGTGTGCAGGAGGCAGCTGAATTGATGTTTCTCTCTCATCAATAATTATAACTCTCTATCCCTCTCCCTTCTTCTCTGTAAAAAATCAATAAAATATATATTTTTTTAAATTAAACTGCCTTTTGACCCAGGGATTCCACTTCTGGGAATACATCCAAAGAAACCTGAAACACTTATTTGAAAGAATATATGCACCTTTGTGTTCATTGCAACATTATTTACAACTAGAGGCCCAGTGCACAAAATTCATGCACTGGGAGGGTGGGGTCCCTCAGCCCAGCCTGCACCCTCTCACAGTCAGGGACACCTCAGGGGATGTCTGCCCACTGGGGGGATTGGGCCTAAGCTGGCAGTCAGACATCCCTCTCACAGTCTGGGTCTCTCACAGTCTGGGACCCCTCGCTTCTTACCGCCCACCCACAGCGGAGGCAGGAGAGGCTCCTGCCACTGCTGCTACATTCGCCAGCCATGAGCCTAGCTTCTAGCTGAGCAGCGCTCCCCCCTGTGGGAGCGCACTGACCACCAGGGGGCAGCTCCTGCATTGAGCATTGGCCGTCAGTGCATGTCATAGCGATTGGTCTTTCCACCATTCGGTCATTTTGCATATTAGGGTTTTATTATATAGGGTAGGCAAGATTTAGAAGCAGCCTAAATGTCTATCAGTAGATGAGTGGATAAAAAAGCTGTGGTCCATTTACACCATGGAATACCACTGAGCTGTTAAAAAAAAAAATGAAATCTTACCTTTTGTGAAGGCGTGGATGAGCCTAGGGATTATTATGCTAACTGAAAGAAGCCAGTCAGAGAAAGACAAGTACCATAGATTTCACTTATATGTGGAATCTAATGAACAAAATAGAAACAGACTCATAGATAAAGAGGACAGACTGACAACTGTCAGAGGTGAGGGGGTTGAGTGAAAACAGTGAAGGAATTAAGCAAAGAAAAGAAACTCATATCCTAGACAACAGTATGGTGATTGCCAGAGGGAAGGGGGAGGTGGAGGAGGTAGGAGAGGGTAAAGGGGGAATAAATGGAGATGGAAGGAGACTTGACTTGGGTTGGTGAACACACAATACCATATACAGATGATGGATTACTGTCCACCTGAAACTAACTAGTATATAATTTTATTAACCAACGTCACCCTAATAAATTCAATTAAATGTTTTTTTAAAAATATATGTACCCCTAAAAATGATATGTACCCGTATGTTCATTACAGCACTATTTACAATAGCCAAGACATGAAACAACCTAAGCGTCCATTGACAGGTGACTAAAGATGACATGGTATGTATATGTATATGTATATGTATATGTATATGTATATGTATATGTATATGTATATGTATACAGGGTGGGGTAAAAGTAAGTTTACAGTTGTGAGTACACAAAACACAGTTTATTCTTATATTATTATTTATTAATTATATTTTCCATATAAACAACTGTAAACCTACTTCTGCCCCACCCTATATGCATATGTGTGCATATACAATTGCATTGTCTATGCACGTGCGCGTGCGCACACACACACACACACACAATGAAATACTATTCAGACATAAACAAAGATAAAATGTTGTGTTTGATGGCAACACGGATAGATCTTGAGAGTACTATGCTAAGTAAAATAAGTCAGATCAAAAAGAACAAAAAATATTATTGCACTCATATGTGGAATATAAAACAAAAAGGAACTAGCAAAACAAACTCATACATACAGTAACAGAATGGTGATCACCAGCAGAAGAAGAGAGTGGGGAGGGCAACTTTGGTAAAGGGAGCCAAATATGTGGTGACAGAAGGAAACTAGACCCTGGGCGCTGAGCACACAACAGGATGGACAGATAGCAAATGGTAATGTTGTACAACTGAAAGTTATATCATGTTATTAGCCAATGTTACCCCAATAAATTGAATCTTTTAAAAATCTAATTTGAGCCCAGCCGGAGTGGCTCAGTGGTTGAGCATCGACCTATGAACCAGAAGGTCATGGTTCAATTCCCAGTCAGGGCACATGTCCGGGTTGCAGGCTCCATCCCCAATAAAGGGCCTGCAGGAGGCAGCCGATCAACAATTCTCTCTCATCATTGATGTTTCTCTCTCTCTCTCCCTCTCTCTTCTTCTCTGAAATCAATACAAATACATATTTTAAAAAATCTAACAAGACCAGAGAACTAAAAATGTCATGTTTGGGTGGATGTTTGCTGTCGCGATAATGATGAAATCTAAAACCCACGGACCCATGTAGCATCACTTCTCCGTCAGAGGTGTCCGAGGATGGTGGTTCCCTCAAACCCAAACCCGCATTCGAAGACATCCATGGAGACAGTGAAGGCATGCTTTCCAAAGTGTGTAGCCCTTTAATGTATTTGTTCTTCTAAGCATTACCAGGTGGGGTGGGAATTTCAGGGATGGGGGATTGAGGTCTTGGGCACAAACAGCAGGTCCCCACTGACTCACATTCCACAGTGACTTTGCTAGAACGCTGTGGAGGAGCAGCTAGGAACTCACAGCGCCCGCCGCCCTAATGGCCAGTGTGCAGGACTGGATGTGCCCGAAGGAGATGATGCCAGGGTGCTCCCTGTCAGACGATCACACCTTTCAGCATCAGCTCATCTCTGTTCCAAGGTGTACTGCAAATGGTCAGCTGGGGGTTCCTCTCTTCCACACCCTTCAGCAGATACTGCGTTTCCGCCTCAAATGCATCTTTGTCCAGCCTGGGGAGATAGACATAATTGCCCTCTCTGCACCCCAATGCCACCCTCCCCTAGACACGACTGGGGGACTTGCACGGAAGGTGAGAAGTGAAGCTAGACTCATGGATACATAGAATAGACTGACAGCTGTCAGAGGGGAGTGGGTTGGGGGCTGAGTGAAGGGTGAAGGGATTAAGAAAAGAAGAAAAAAAAAAAGAAGAGAAAGACTCATGGGCACAGACAACAGTGTGGTCATTGCCAGAGGGAAAGGGGTTGGGGGAGGTTGATGAGGGTAAAGGGGGGATAAATGGTGATGGAAGGAGACTTGACTTGGGGTGGTAAACACACAATCTTACCTAATAATAGACAAACATGTAAATGAACCATCCCTCTACTACACTCACCAGCCAATCAGGAGAGTATGCAAATTAACCCAACAAAGATGGTGGTTAATTTGCATACATAAGGGCAAAGCAGCAGAGCAAAGACTGAAGGCTCCAGCTGGAATGAAGGCCTGGGTCCCAGGTGCCGGAGGAAAACTGATGCCGGCAGCCAGGAGAAGGGAAGGCCTATTGCACGAATCTCTTCGTGCAATGGGCCTCTAGTCTATATATATAAAAGCCTAAGTGACCATTCAATCCTTCAACTGTTCGACCAGTAGCTCTAACGCACATTGACCACCAGGGGGCAGACACTCAATGCACAGGCATGGAAACATGGAACAGACTGATGAATCTCAAAGGGAAGTGGGGAGGGTGGGAAGAGATTAACCAACGATCTTATATACATACTAGAGGCCCAGTGCATGGATGTGTGCACCGGTGGGGTCCCTCGGTCTGGCCTGTGGGAATCGGGCCGAAACTAGCAGTCCGACACCCCCCAAGGGGTCCCAGATTGCGAGAGGGCACAGGCCAGGCCAAGGGACCCCACCGGTGCACGAATCCATGCACTGGGCCTCTAGTACAATATGAAAATGAAGTAGTGTAGAATTATATGCCTGAAACCTGTATGATTTTATTAACCAATGCCACCGCCCAATAAATTAAGTATTTTTAAAGAGTAATTTTTTTAAAGAGAAAGCACACATCTTTCCTGTAGAATAGCTATATGAACAGTAGTGAAGTGAACCATTTTGTTCATCCATCGGCCTAGCATCTGGAAGGGAGTCAAGTATTTTCTCTACAGGTGTCCATTACGTCCACTCTAAAAGCAGATACAATGTTCAAAACAATATTATGTGCTACTCTTGATTCAGGAACAAACTTCTGAGTCAAGACCCTGCTCAGCTATCTATAGAACCCCTCCCATCTCTGAGCTGGGATTGCATCTTTGGGGGAAGCATAAGTAGAAGATGGTGTGTCTAGCAAAAAAAAGTGCTTCTCACTTGGGGCAATTTTGCCTGTGAGGGGACATCTGCCAATGTCTGGAGACATTTTTTTAAACTTCAGGGAATGAATGGGATAGCCAGTCTTTTTTTATATTAATTCATTTTTGTTGAAATGTGATTGACATATAACATCGCATAAGTTTAAGGTGTGCAACGGGTTGGTTCAATATATCTGTAGTATATTGCAACATGATAATCTCCATCACATCATATAATAATAATTTTTCTTGGTGAGAACAAATAATATCTAGTCTCTTGCCCTAGCTGGTTTGGCTCAGTGGATAGAGCATCATCCTGTGGACTGAAGAGTCCAAGATTCAATTCTGGTCAGTGCACATGCTCGGGATGTGGGCTCGATCCCCAGTGGGATGCATGTAGGAGATAGCTGATCAATGATTCTCTCATCGTGGATGTTTCTATCTCTCTCTTCATCTCCCTTCCTCTCTGAAAGCAATAACAATAAATATATTTTAAAATGGGAACTTCACAGTTGTTAAGAGACTAGATCTTTTTTAAATATATTTTTTATTGATTTCAGAGAGGAAGGAAGAGGGATAAAGATATAGAAACATCAATGATGAGAGAGAATCATTGATCGGCTGCCTCCTGCACGTGTCCCCCCGCCCCGCACTGGGGATCGAGCCCACAACCCAGGCATGTGCCCTGACCAGGAATCGAACCATGACCTCTAGGTTCATAGGTGGACACTCAACCACTGAGCCACGCCGGCCCCGCTAAAGTTTCCATTTTTTATCATCACAACTGGAGAGAGGTGCTATGGGCATGCGATGTGCAGGTAGACACCAGGGATGTTGTTCAACACTCTGCGATGCAGCCAAGAGCTCTGCAGCCCCCGTGTCCATCGTACCGAGGCTCAGCAGACCTGCCCCGGAGAATGTCACTGTGAGATCACTCACCACCAAGACAAGCGTCCACTCACCCGAGCAGCTGCAGTGCACAGTCCTGGTGGTCCAAGGCTTCACACAGCACCACCATCCCATCGTGGTCCAAGCTGTTCCATTCCAGGTTCAGGCCCCTCAGTGATTTGCAGACGGTGAGAGCCGAGGCCAGGTCCTCGCAGCAGGCAGTGGTGAGCTCACAGAGCTCCAGCCTGCCACAGAGAAGCACACCAGAGAAACCACCCGGCTTTGGCTGGGCTGGAAGGCCCGCTATCATGAAATGCCAGTTCCATGCGTCTGAGCAGGAGACTTAATGGTCTAGACCAGTGGTTCTCAACTGGGGCCATTGTGTCCCCTGGGGGACACGTGGCAATGTCAGGAGACATTTGACACACCTGTGGATGCTACTGGCAACTGGTGGGTAGAAAGAAGCCAGGGCCACAGCCGAACATTCTACAGTGCACAGGACAGTCCTCTCTCCCCGTCACAACAAAGAACGATCTAGTCCCAAAGGTCAATACGCAGTGCCAAGATTGGGAATGGCTGGTTTCCCAGGACAGCACTTTACTTAGATAGTTCCAGACCCACTTGTTTTTGAAACTGCTTCCCTTCAGTCCTGGGAATCCTCCAGCTGTTCCTATTCTTGAAACAGGGAAGCCTTCCCACAAAGACCATCAGTACACACTCACCCAAGATTCTCCAGTTTACAGTTAGGATGCTTCAACGCCCCACATAACTGTTTGACACCAGCATCTTGTATTTTATTGTCCCCTAGTTTCAGAGTCTTCAGTTTTTCGTTGCTAATAAGAACAGTAGAGAGGTCCTCACAGCAAACAGGAGTGAGGTAACAACCCACCAACCTGAGGGGGGGGGGGGGATACACACATAAACAGACACAATCATGAGGTCCAGGCTTGAATGCCTCAGCTTACTTATTGCTATGAAGGATGAAATGCCCGAGCGCTCCCGAGATGATGATGATGACAGTGATGATGCAGGAGATGGTGATGATGATGATAGTGATGATGGTGGTGGTGGTGATGACGATGATAATAGTGATGATAGTAGTGATGATATGGTCATGGTGGTCATGGTGATTGTGATGATGGTGATGATAGTGATGGTGATTGTGATGATGATGATAATGATAATAGTGATGATAGTGGAGGTTGTGATGATGATGATGGTGATGCTGGAAGTGATATGGAGATGATGATGGTGGTGATGGTGATGATAATAGTGGTGATGATGCTGGAGATGATGATGGTGGGGAAGATTATGGTGATGGTGATAGTGATAACGGTCACAGTGGTCATGGTGATTGTGATGATAGTGATGGTGGTTGTGGTGATGATGATAAAGATAATGGCGGTGATGGTGGTGGTGGTGGTGGTGGTAGTGGTGATGATAATAGTGATGATGCTCGAGATGATGATGATGAAGGTTATGGTGTTGGTGATAGTGATGATAATGGTCACTAGTGATGATAATGCTTGTGGTGACTGTGGTGATGGTGATGATGGAGGTGGTGATTGTTGTGATGATGAAGATCCTACAACTTCTCAGTTCCATCTCCTCGGCCCAGCACTCTGGGCTCCCTGCAATTCTCCTGCCCTCATGGCCTCTCTGCCCGTGGCCTCTGCTCTTAGTGTTCTCATTGGTGGGAATGCCCTCGGCTCAAATACTAGCAAGGTTACTCCTCACGCCCTTCAAATCTCTCCACGAATGGCACCTTTTGGTGAGGACTACCCTGAATACTTTACATAGTATCATGTCCCAGTCTCCTCGCTGCATTTAAGCTCATGCTTCTCCACAGTACTCATCACCTGCTAACATACATGTGTCTATATACACATGCGCACATATACACACATATGTGCATAAGTCTGACATGTATACCTGCATGAGTGAGTGTCTATGGGCATGCATATATAGGTACACATACATACACACTTATGTGTAATACATCTGATTCATGCATGTGTATGTGTGTATTTCTGTGTGTATGCTTATCTGTGGTTCTCAAGCAAAGATGAATTTTGCTCATGCCCCTCCCAGGGGACATTGGGCAATGCCTGGAGACGTTTTTGGTTGCCACACTAGGACACAGCGTGCTACCAACATCCCTGTTCAGTTCAAACATCCTACAAAGCACAGGACAGCACTCCCATGACAAAGAATGATCTGGGCCAGATGTCAACCATGCCGAGACTGAGAACCCACCATATATACACAAATATACACTTACTTGCAGCCTCACACTCACATGTGGGTGTATGTACACACACCTATGTGTGCACATGAAATTCCATAAGATCGACTTCTATAGAAACAGGGCTGATGGAGCGTTTCAGTTACCATGTTCCTCATCTACCCACAGGAGGAATGAATGCTCCCATGAGGTGTCTCCTACTGTTATCAATCATGCGCTGGTCATGGGCAAATCACCGGTAATGTTTCTGTATGTGCATCATTCCCACTCGGTGCCTCAATTCTTTCCGGTGGCAATATACTTATCCTCATGGGGACAGGGGCAGTGCCCTCACACATTCACCCAACGAGTGTAGGGCACAGAGGGCCCCGAGACCCAACTACAGAGGAGCATGTCCCAAAATTCCAGGCGCCCTTTAATTAAGACACACGCGCATCAACACACCACTGGCATTCCTAGAAGTACCAAGTGGGGTCAACACTTAGCCTCGTTTTTTTTCCCAGCAGACCCCACGCTTTCCCTCCTTCCTGTGTCCTTTGCAGGACAGGACTCCAGCATCAAAAACCGCCTGACATTTCAGTCAATTGTAGCCAGACCTACCACAGCTGCTGTAAGTTGCAGCTTGGCTGCCCCAATGCTTCACAGAGAAGCTTCACTCCACTGTCTTCCAGGAAATTGGACCCCAGATCAAGAAGGGACAGAGTGGTGCTCCGCACGAGGGCCTGGGCGATGTAGTCACAGGCGTCAGAGGTGAGGCAGCAGTATGTCAGTCTGCAGAGAGACACGCACACACACACGCACTGTCAGCCTGCTTATGCTGCATGCGGTAACAGTTTCCTGAAGGCACATGCAAGATCTTTACCATTCCTCGTACCCAGCGCTCAATTGAGTAAACATAAGAGGATTAAAATGTGTAGCAGTTGCCCTGGCTGGTGTGCTCCATTGGTTGGAGCATTGTCCCATGCACCAAAAGGTCGCAGGTTCAATTCTTGGTCAGGGCACATATAAGAGTCAACCAATCAGTGAATGCATCAGCAAGTGGGACAACAAACAGATGCCTCTCTCTCTCTCTCTCTCTCTCTCTCTCTCTCTCTCTCTCTCTCTCATCAATAAATTAATTAAATAGTTTGGTTTTGATGTTTATTATCCCTGGAACTTATTTTTTTAATATATTTTTATTGATTTCAGAAAGGAAGGGAGAGGAAGAGAGAGATAGAAACATCAATGATGAGAGAGAACCATTGATGGGCTGCCTCCTGCATGCCCCACACTGGGGGTCGAGCCCACAACCCAAGCATGTGCCCTTGACTGGAGTCGAACCTGGGACCGTTTAGTCTGCAGGCCAACACTCTATCCACCGAGCCACACCAGCTAGGGCCCTGGAATTTATTTTACTGTTAAATTTCTTTCAGTCTAAAAAATCATCTCATCCCTGGCCAGTTTGGCTCAGTGAATAGAGCATCAACCTGTGGACTAAAGGGTCCTGGGTTCAATTCTGGTCAAGGGCACGTACTTCGGTTGCAGGCTTGATCCCCGGCCCTTGTCGGGAGGCAACTAATCGATGTGTCTCTCTTACATTAATGTTTCTCTCTCTCTCTCACCTCTCTTCTACTCTGTAATTATCAGTCAATAAAATTAATTTTAAATAAATAAGTCATATCAGTAACAGTATTCCATTCCTCCTCTATTTTAAATGCCACTGTGTGTGTGCACAACACATATGTCTGTACACACCTGCACACCTGAATGTGTGCACACACACACAAATAAAAGTTGGGTGTATTTTTTACCCTCACCTGAGGATATGTTTATTGATTTGGCGGTGGGGGAGGAGGAGAGAGAAAGAGAGAGGCGTCAATGTGAAAGAGAAACACTCATCGGTTGCTTCCGGTATGTGCAATGAATGAGTGAGGATGGAAACACAGTCCGGGTACCTGCCCTGACCGGAATCAAACCTGCAACCTTTTGGGACAAACCAACCAATGGAGCCACAAGCCAAGGCAAATAGAAGGCCTGCTTCTGGAGGCCCCTCTGCTCCCATAGACATGACTGCCCCTGCACCAGCCCCCACTTCAGGCGGCACCGCGTTTTTCTGATTTAACACCAAGTTTCCTGTGGCCCCACAGGCAAACCAAGTCTGCACTCTGCTGCCCTCCCCACCGAGGCCCAGCAGAGGGAGGGGTCTCCTGGTACATGAGCAGCGAGCGGGAAAGTCACAACACGGGACTTGCGAAGCCCTGCACCTGAAAGGAATCCAATAAACACCTTTTTGGTGTTTTTTTTTAAAATACGTTTTTATTTATTTTTTTAAGAGAGAGAGGAAGGGAGAGGGAGAGAGAAACACCGATGATAGACGTCAATGGGCTGCCTCCTGCATGCCCCCTACTGGGGATGGAGCCCTGATCTGGACTCTAACACGCCACCTTTTGGTAAGCAGGTAAGGGCGCTCAACGGAGCCACACTGGCCAAAGCTGAATCCCTTTTTCTTTCCCTTTCTTTTTTTCCTTTTGTTAATCCTCACCCAAGAATATTTTTGCCAATAATTTTTAGAGAATGGGAGGGACACAGAGAGAGAGAAAGAGAGAAAGACAGAGAAACAAACACGGATGTGAGAGATAGACATCCACTGGTTGCCTCCTGCATGTGCCACACCCGCCCTGACCTGGGTGGGGGATCAAACCTGCAATCCAGGTATGTGCCCTGGACCAGGAATCGAACCCATGACCCTTCGGTGCAGAGGCAGACACTCCAGCAGTTGAGCAACACCTGCCAGGGCTGAATCCTTTTTTTTTTTTTTTTTAATATTCTGTCAACTTTTATTTGGTCTTCGGGCTTTGGCCCCGCCCCCGGACCCAGCCCCGCCCCCGGCCCTGAACCCGCCCCCTGCTCACCCCCCTTTCCCCCCTCCCCCCCACATCCCTCATTTCAATCGCCAGCCCCTTGTCTTCTCTGGGCTGAGCCATCTGGTCGACCCCGTCTCTTGCAGTCCCTACCGCCACCACCAGAGACTGTTTGGGCCGGGCCATCTGGTCGACCCCGTCTCTTGTGGTCCCTGCTGCCGCCGCCGCTGCCGCCGCCGCCACCAGAGACTGTCTGGGCAGGGCCATCTGGTCGACCCCGTCCCTTGTGGTCCCTGCTGCTGCCGCCGCCGCCGCCGCCGCCGCCACCACCAGAGACTGTCTGGGCCGGGCCATCTGGTCGACCCCGTCTCTTGTGGCCCCTGCTGCCGCCACCGCCGCTGCCGCCGCCGCCACCAGAGACTGTCTGGGCAGGGCCATCTGGTCGACCCCGTCCCTTGTGGTCCCTGCTGCAGCCGCCGCCGCCACCAGAGACTGTCTGGGCAGGGCCATCTGGTCGACCCCGTCCCTTGTGGTCCCTGCTGCCGCCGCTGCCGCCACCAGAGACTGTCTGGGCCGGGCCATCTGGTCGACCCCGTCTCTTGTGGTCCCTGCTGCTGCCGCCGCCGCCGCCGCCGCCGCCGCCGCCGCCGCCGCCGCCACCACCAGAGACTGTCTGGGCCGGGCCATCTGGTCGACCCCGTCTCTTGTGGTCCCTGCTGCAGCCGCCGCCGCCACCAGAGACTGTCTGGGCAGGGCCATCTGGTCGACCCCGTCCCTTGTGGTCCCTGCTGCCGCCGCTGCCGCCACCAGAGACTGTCTGGGCCGGGCCATCTGGTCGACCCCGTCTCTTGTGGTCCCTGCTGCAGCCGCTGCCGCCACCACCGCCGCCAGAGACAAGGACTGTGCCGGGACATCTGGTCGACCCGGAGCCACCAGGCAATCTTCTGTCCCTGCAGCCGCCCTGCGCCAGCGGTTTTGGGGGGCTGGTCAACCACGCTCCTCAGAGGGGGAGGAAAAAATGGGGAGGAGCCAGCCCTCAGCCCCCCTCGGTCAGGGGCCGAGTCCACCACCACCCACCCCCACTTCCTAGTCCCAGCCCGGGGCCAAAAGGCCCTGCGGCGGGGCTCCGGAAAGGAGGCGACTGGTCGCCATGATGGGGCGCAAAAGGAAGGAAGGAAGGGTCGCTAATGCCACCATGGGCTCCAGGGGTGCGGTGTCCCCCTTCCTTCCCTAGGCTGCTGCGTGCCCCCACCGTAGGTGGCGGGCTACCGTCCCCTCCCCACTTCCCTCCCCCTCCCCAAGGAAAGAGGCCAGAAGCAAGACAAACTCTTGTGTGGAGGGCTGACTTTCAATAGATCACAGCGAGGGAGCTGCTCTGCTACTTACGAACCCCCCACCCAGAAGCAGGTCAATTGCGAATGGTTTAGCACCAGGCTCCGCACAAACGTGCACTGCGTGAAGAATGGAGGGGGCGGACCCCTTTCCAGCCGCACCCCATTTCCCAGGACCAAGGGCGCTCCGCACCGGACCTACCAGATGCACAGAGGGGACGAGACAGCCCGCTGGCAGGGATCGGCTATCTGAGGGCAACCGAGGCCCAAGGTGCAGCCTTATGGTTCTGTCTGGGTGGGATTCTGATTTAGAAGCTTCAGTCATAATCCCACAGATGGTAGCTTCGCCCCATAGGCTCCTCAGCCAAGCACATCCACCAACTGAACCTGCGGTTCCTCTCCTACTGAGCAGGATTACCATGGCAACAACACATCCTCAGGAGGTTGAATCTAACCCATCTCAGTTCCCTCTTAGTGGGTGAGCAATCCCACGCGTGAGGAATTCTGCTTCACAATGATGGGAATGATGGGAATGATGGGAAGAGCCCACAGCGAAGGATCAGAAAGCAACGTCGCTAGGAATGCTAGGCCGCCACAAGCCAGCTATTCCTGTGGTCACTTTTCTGACACCGCCTGCTTAAAACCCAGAAGGTCAGAAGGATCGTGAGGCCCCGCTTTCACGGTCCGTATTCGTACTGAAAATCAAGATCAAGCGAGCTTTTGCCCTTCTGCGCTGCGAGAGGTTTCTGTCCTGAGCTCGCCTTCGGACACCTGCCTTCCTGTGTGACAGGTGTACCGCCCCAGTCACACTCCCCACCTGGCACTGTCCCCCCAGTGGTGGTATTTCACTGGCTGACCCCACCCCCTCGCAGAGATGGAGGGGCGCCAGGACTCCCACTTATTCTGCACCTCTCATGTCTCTTCACCTGCCAGACTAGAGTCAAGTTCAACAGGGTCTGCTTTCCCCACTGATTCCACCAAGCCCATTCCCTTGGGTGTGGTTTGGCTGGATAGGAGGTAGGGACAGTGGGAATCTCGTTCATCCACTCATGCGCGTCACTAATTAGATGACGAGGCATTTGGCTACCTTAAGAGAGTCATAGTTACTCCCCATTTACCCGCGCTTCATTGAATGTCTTCACTTCACAATCAGAGCCCTGGGCAGAAATCACATCGTGTCAGCACCCACTGGGCCTTCGCGATGCATTGTTTTAATTCAACAGTCACCAGTTCTAAGTGGGTTCCTAGGCGCTGGCCCAGCCAGGTAGGGGTGAAGGGGGTGCGGTCCTGGCGTGCCTGGAGGCGAGTGGAGGTGCAACCCCTTCTCCACACCACCCCGGGCGCAAGGGAGATGCCTGCCGCAGCCGGCTCACGTCCAGAGTACCCGCTGCCGCAGGCCCCCCAGTGTCCGGCCCCGTGGGCCTACGAGACCCGCGGGAACCTCCCTCCCCCGACCCCATTGCTGCAACAGCCTCGCCCCCGCCCCTCCCCGATACCCCTTCCCAGGGGGAGGGAAGAGAGCAACGTGGGGGTGGGAGAGCCCTGCGAGGTGTCGGGCGCTGGAGGGGAAGGGCCCCTTTTTTCTTTTCTTTCTAAAAATATATTTGTATTGATTTCAGAGAGGAAGAGAGAGGGAGAAAGAGAGAGAGAGAAACATCAATGATGAGAAAATCACTGATCGGCTGCCTCCTGCACGTCCCACACGGGAATCCAGCCCGCAACCCGGGCATGTGCCCTTGAGAGGAATGGAACCCAGGACCCTTGAGTCGTCAGGCCCAGGCTCTATCCTCTGGGCCACACCGGCCAGGGCAGCTTGGGTTGCCCTGAGGGCTGAGGGGTCCGTGAGGCCGCCGCCCGGACACACTTACAGAAGCGACTCCAGCACGCAGTCAGGGTGCTTGAGCGCCTCGCTGAGCAGCAGGGCGCCGCTGTCCATCACCGGGTTCTCCATCAGCGACACCAGCTTCAGCTTCCGGCTGCTCACCAGGAGCACCGCGATGTCTTCACAAGCCTCGTCGGTGATGTCGCACTTGCCCAGCCTGCCGGAGCGGGGAGGGGACACGGGCGCAGGGCGTTGAGCAAGGCGGTGCAGGGCTCATTGGCAAAGAGACAAACAGAACAGACCAGGGTCACCAAAGGGGAGGGGCTTGGGAGCGGGTGGGAAAGGTGAAGGGGTCAAGAAGTACAAATACAAAGTGCCAGGCACAGGGCCCTGGCTGGTGTGGCCCAGTGAATACAGCCCCGCCCTGGGACTGAAGGTTCTGGCCCTATTAGGGTCAAGGGCACATGCCTGAGTTGTGGGTTCTCTCCCCAGTGGGGGGCGTGTAGGAGGCAGCCAATCAATTATTCTCTCCCATCATTGATGTTTCTCTCTCTCTCCCTCTCTTTTCCTTCCTGAAATCAATAATAATTACATATATATATATATTTAGAAGAACAGACAGAGGGTCACCAGAGGGGAGGGGTCTTGGGGGGCAGGGTGGAAAAGGTGAAGGGATTAAGAAGTTCAAATTACCAGGTATAAAAACCACCAGGATGTAAAGTACACGACAGGGAATATAGTCAATAATATTGTAGTAATTGCCCTAGTCAGTTTGGCTCAGTGGATAGAGCATCAACCTGCGGAGTGAAGGGTCCCAGGTTCAATTCCTGTCAAGGGCACATGCCCGGGATTGTGGGCTCGATCCCCAGCAGGGGATGTGCAGGAGGCAGCCAACCAATGATTCTCATTATTGATGTCTCTCTCTCTCTCTCTCTCTCTCTCTCTCTCTCTCTCTCTCTCTCTCCCTCTCCCTTCCTCTCTGAAATCAATAAAAATATAAAAAATATATAAAAAATAATATTGTAATAACTGTGTATGGTGCCAGGTGGGGACTAGCCTTACTAGGGGATCCCTTTGTAAACTATCTAAATGTCTAATCACTAGCCTGTATACCTGAAAGTAATATGTTATTGTATGTCAAGTGTAATTTTTAAAAATATTTTCTTTAAATATATTCTTACCATTTGCAACAGCATGGATGGAACTGGAGAGCATTATGCTAAGTGAAATAAGCCAGTCAATGAAGGAAAAATACCACATGATCTCACTCATTTATGGATAATAAAGACCATTATAAATTTATGAACAAAAATAGATACAGAGGCAGAGCAGCCTCGAAAAGACTGACAAACTACAGTGGGAAGGCCAGGGAGGGTTGAGGGGCGGGGGGGGGGGGGGAGGGGGGCGGGTAAGAGATCAACCGAAGGACTTGTATGCATGCAGATAAGCATAACCAATGGACATAAGACGCTGGGGGGTAGGGGAGGCCAGGGGATTGTTAAGGGCGGGGGAAAAAGGAGACATATGTAATACTCTTTGTAATACTTTAAGCAATAAAACAATTAAAAATATATATATTTTTTTAAAGATTTCTCAATAGATTTGAGAGAGAGAGGAGAGAGGGAAACACCGACGTGAGAAAGAAGCATCAAGCATGTGCCTTGACCAGAATCGACTGGCAACCTCCAGGTGCACCGAGGGTGTCCAACTCCCGAACCACACCAGCCAGGGCAAAAAAAAAAATGTTTTTTAATCGGGCATGGGCCACACCCAGCTTCTATTCTTGCACCTACCAACCCAATGGCCACATTTCAGACTTCCTAACAGAAAATGTGACTCCATCATTCTCCTTATTATCCTTTTAAAAAATATATTTGTATTGCCCTGGCCGGTTTGGCTCAGTGGATAGAGCGTCGGCCTGCGGACTGAAGGGTCCCGGGTTCGATTCCAGTCAAGGGCATGTGCCTTGGTTGCGGGCACATCCCCAGTGCGGGGTGTGCAGGAGGCAGCTGATCGATGCTTCTCTCATCGATGTTTCTAGCTCTCTGTCCCTCTCCCTTCCTCTCTGTAAAAAATCAATAAAATATATTTTAAAAATATTTGTATTGATTTCAGAGAGAAAGGGAGAGGCAGAGGCAGAGAGAAGCATCCGTGATGAGAGAGAAGCATTGACTGGCTGCCTCCTGCACGCCCCCTACTGGGAATCAAGCCCAAAACCCGGGCGTGTGCCCTTGATGGGAATCGAACCTGGGACCTTTCAGTCCTCATGCAGACACTCTATCCACTGAGCCACACCAGCCAGGCTCTCCTTATTAGCCTGTGGTTTCCTTTCACTGACATTAGGAAAAAGTCGGAGTGTGTGGTTCTCACAATGACTGTTGACATACGCAGATGTTTCCCCGCATCTGGAGACGTGTGTGTGTGTGTGTGTGTGTGTGTGTGTGTGTGTGTGTGTGCGCGCGCGCCTGGGGGAGGATGCTGCTGCCATGAGTGGGTGGAGGCCAGGGAGCCACTCAATAGCGCCCCCCTCCGCAACAGAAGATTACCTGGCGCTCAATCTGATGAGCTGATGATTTGTCAGTAGTTCTGAGGTTGAGAAAAACCCCGTCTGAAGCCTAATGCGTTAGAAAACCATCTCCTGGCCCTCGCCCGCGGGCAGGTACTGAGAGGCAGTGAGGAAAGTCAAAGATTCTGAGCGTCAAAAACACGTCGCTCCCCACAGCCGACGCGGAGACTCACATCAGCTGTTGGATGCTGCACATGGGGTGCCTCAGCGCCTCGCTCAGCAGCGCGACCTCCTCGGAGGACAGGTTGGTGCCATGCAGGTTCAGGTAGGTCAGGTGGGGGTTGTGAACGAGGGCCTTAAAGAAGTCTGTGCTCTCTCCCACATTGGAAGCAAAGTTGTACCTGCCAAGGATGAGATGGGGGACCAGGGGGTGAATCCAAGCACCAAGCAGGTACCTCCTCCCGGCTCTTCCTGCCCGCCCCACTGGGCCTACCACGCTGCTCGAAGAACCCTGGTTACTTCCACCTGCAAATTCTTTCCCTGGGGTCTTCAGGCAGCGGACAGGCACCGAGGCTCCACGGCTTGGGGTGTGTGTCCTGACTGAGAACTGAACCTCAAGCCCTGACCAGGGATTGAATTCACAACCCACCTATGTGTATGTGTCCTGACTTGGGATTGAACCCGAAACCTACGTATGTGCCCTGAGCAGAGATTGAATTCAAAACCTGCATATGTGCCTGGGGATTGAACCTGCAACCTAGGTATGTGCCCTGATTGGGAATAGAGCCCAAAACCCACATGTTTCTTACTAGGGATTGAACCTAAAACCTGTGTATGTGCCCTGACTGGGAACTGAAGCCAAAACCTTTTGGTTTACAGGATGATGCTCCACCCAACTGAGCTGCCAGCCAGGGCCACGCTCCGTTTGGCGGTCTCCCTGTTTGCCAAAAGTTTGTTTCTTGCTCAGACTTTCCTATCAAGTGATGCTCTCTGAGCTGTCTTTGGAGACATTGGTTTATCAAACTAAAAAGCTGCTGCACAGCAAAGGAAACTGGCAAGAAAACAGAAAGACCATCTACTGAGTGGGAGATCACATTCATAAATGATATATTTGAGAAAAGGTTAATATCCAACATATATAAAGAACTCATACAACGTGATAACAAAAAAAATAATAAACAATCTGATCAAAAAATAGACAGAAGGCTGAAAATACATTTCTCCAAAGAGGACATCCAGATGGCCAACAGACATATGAAAAGATACTGGACATCACTAATCATCAAAGAGATGCAAATTAAAACCACAATGAGGTCTCACCTCACACCTGCCAGAATGGCTACCACCAGTAAATCCGCAAGCACGTGCTGGCGAGGATGTGGGGAAAAGGAATCCTCATGCACTGCTGGTGGAAATGCAGGCTGGTGCAGCCCAGTGATGGTGAACCTATGACACGAGAACTAATTTTTTTGGTTGATTTTTCTTTGTTAAATGGTATTTAAATATATAAAATAAATATCAAAAATATAAGTCTTTGTTGCCGAAACCGGTTTGGCTCAGTGGATAGTCGACCTGCGGACTGAAGGGTCCCGGGTTCGATTCCAGTCAAGGGCATGTACCTAGGTTGCAGGCACATCCCCAGTAAGGGGTGTGCAGGAGGCAGCTGATTGATGTTTCTCTCTCATCAATGTTTCTGACTCTCTATCTCTCTCCCTTCCTCTCTGTAAAAAATCAATAAAATATATTTAAATATATATATATATATATATATATATATATATATATATATATATATATGTCTTTGTTTTACTATAGCTGCAAATATCAGAAAAATTCTATATGTGACATGGCACCAGAGTTAAGTTAGGGTTTTTCAAAATGCTGATACAACGAGCTCAAAAGGTTTGTCATCACTGGTGCAGCCACTGTGGGAAACAGTGTGGAGTTTCCTCAAAAAATTAAAAAGAGGACTCCCATATGACCCAGCAATTCTACTACTGAGTATTTATCCAAAGAAAATGAAAACATGAACTGGAAAAGATATATGCAACGCTGTGTTCATTGCAGCATCCTATATAATAAAAGGGTAATATGCAAATTGACCCTAACTGCAGAACTACTGGGAATGACTGGTTGCTATGATACACACTGACCACCAGAGGACAGATGCTCCACGCAGGAGCTGCCCCCTGGTGGTCAGTGCACCTCATAGCAAGCGGTCGACCAGTGGTAATGGTCGCTTAGGCTTTTATATATATAGGTAAGATTGCACACTAACCATACTTACTTTTTCAAAAGCCAGAATGGAGAGAATAGATGTCTACTATGAAAAAAAAAACAGGGTGACACCCCACTTACACCAACTTTTGAAGTTTGCAAGTGGGCTGAGCCAGCGCCCTCCAGAGGATCGCCTGGGAGGCCTCGTTGAAAACACAGCCGTCCAAATCCAGCATCTGGAAGTCCCTACTGTTGGTGAACGCGCAGCACAGGGCCTGCCAGCAGGAGAGTTTCTGGTCGTTGCTGTGGGAAGACAGACACTGTGCCACACCCATGGTGACATTCAACTCGGGACGGTCTCAGAACAGGCAGGACACCGTTCCCAAAGCCCCTCCAAGCTGACGGGCACCCAGGCCTGAATACAGAGAGGTGCAGCCAGGTAAACTGAGTCAACGTGGCTCAGAGAGAGCAGACCCTGGGCCCACAGCAATGGGATCAAATCCCGTTGGAGCCACTTGTGAGTTATGTGACCTGTGCAAATGACTCAGTCTTATTCTGCCTCCATTTCCTCATCTTTGAAGGGATAATACTTGATTTTTATGAGCAAAGGTTGGTGCTGGGTGATCCATCAGTGAACGGGGAATCACATCCAAAAACATGATCGTGCAGCCCTGGCTAGGTGGCTCCGTTGGTTGGAGCATCATCCCATACACCAAGAGGTTGTGGGTTCAATTCCCCATTAGGGCACATACCCAGGTTTCAGGTTCGATCACTGGCCAGATATGAGTATTTAGCCAATGAAAATGAAAACACGAACTGGAAAAGAGTATTTCCTTTTCTCCACATCTGGCCAGTGTATGGGAGGCAATCAATTAATGTTTCTCTCATATCAATGTTTCTCCCCGTCTGTGTCTCCCTTCCTCTCTCTGAGGTCAATGAACGTATCCTCAGGTGAGGATTAAAAAACAAAACAAGCCGAAACCGGTTTGGCTCAGTGGATAGAGCGTCGGCCTGCGGACTGAAAGGTCCCAGGTTCGATTCCGGTCAAGGGCATGTACCTGGGTTGCGGGCACATCCCCAGTGGGAGATGTGCAGGAGGCAGCTAATCGACGTTTCTCTCTCATCAATGTTTCTAACTCTCTATCTCTCTCCTTTCCTCTCTGTAAAAAAATCAATAAAATATATAAAAAAATAAATAAATAAATAAATAAAATAAATAAAAAACAAAACAACAACAACAACAACAACAAAAAGCCATAGCTGGTTTTGCTCAGTGGATAGAGCATTGGCTTGCAGACTGAAGGATCCTGGGTTTTATTCCAGTCAAGGGCACATGCCTGGGTTGTGGGCTTGATCCCTAGTAGGAGGCATGCAGGAGACAGCTGATCCATGATTCTCTCTCATCATTGATGTTTCTATCTCTCTCTCTCCCTCTCCCTTCCTCTCTGAAATCAATAAAAATATATATATTTTTTTAAAACAACATGACCGTACAGGTATACAATAAGTAAGTCCTGGGGATGTAATTGCAGCATGACTGTAGTTAATAATAATGTAGTGTGTGTTTGCAGTTATAAGACAGTAGATTTTACATGTCATTGTCCCAAGACCAAGAAAATGCTTCAGTAGCTATGTATGGTGACGGGTGTTCACTAGACTTGCGGTCATTTCACAACATATAAATACTGAATCATGATGTTGTGCCACCGAAACGAAGGTAACAGTGCATGTCCATTTACCTCCATTAAAATTTTAAAAATTAAAACGAATGTGAAAGGTGGAATGCATTTAAGAGCTGAGGTGTGAGCTGGTGGCCTATACCTGCTGACAGGCCACAACGTTAATAACCAGCAGAGAGGCCCTGGCCAGGGAGCTCAGTTGGTTAGAGTGTCGTCCCCACACATCAAGGTTGTGTGTTCGATAGCTGGTCAGGGCAGGTACAGAATCAACCAATGAATGCATGAATCAGTAGAACAACAAATCGATGTGTCTCTCTCCCTCCCTCCCCCTTCCTCTCTCTAAAATCAGTAAATAAATAAGAATTTTTAAAACACGTTTATCCATATCTCTACAGATGGAAAACCTTCAGAAGTCACCGCTCCTGGTCACAGCTAGCAAATTTGATTTTAAAAGCCACGTTTTGCCCCAACCTGTGTGGCTCAGTGGGAAAGCGTCAGCCTGGAGTTCCATTCCGGTCAAGGGCAGGTACCTCCGTCTCAGGCTCCTCCCTCTCTCCCCTGCGTGCCCGTGCGCACCCATACACACACACACCCCGTCAGGGCGAGTCCAGGAGGCAACCAATCAATGTGAGTTCTCTCAGTCTTTCCCTCTCTCTTCCACTCTCTCTCTCTCTAAATTTAGTGGGAAAATGTCCTCGGGTGAGAATTTAAAAAGATAAAATAAAAATAATAATAAAAGGCTAGTATGCAAATTGTTCCCTCTGGGAGTTAGACAGGGAACTGACCACTGGCTATGACATGCACTGGCCACCAGGGGGCGGCCCAGAATGAAGGAAGGCCCCACCGCCAGGCCTAGGGACCCTACCCTTATGAATTTCTTGCACTGGGCCTCTAGTAAAAAAAAAAAAAAAAAAAAAAAAAAAAAATCATGTGTGTTGTTTGTTTTTAAGGGCAAAAGGATAAGGACCCATAAAATACCCAGCAAGCGAGCCACAGATGTCGTGGGGGCGGGCAGGGTGGGGTGGGGCGGGCGTGTGCCCCTGGACTCACTCTAACAGGCCTCTGCAGTCTTCCGCGAACACGTTCTCTAAGCTCAGGTGGAGAGTCTGCAGGTTCAGGGCGTGCTGGAGGCAGCAGGCGTAGGTCATCAGGTCGTCGGGCTTGCTGATGTACACTTCCATGTCCTGGAACATGCTCATCAGCTGCGTGGTGAAGCCGGGGTCCTGCGTCTCGAACACGCAGCTGAACAGGTTCTGGAAGTTGATCTGCAGCTCGCTGCGGGCCACCTGCTGGCTCAGGCCCCGCAGGCACTGCGTGATCTCCTCCCGCAGGCCCGCGTCCAGCCCGAGGCCCCAGGCCGCCTCCAGCAGGCCGGCCACCCGCTCCGTGGCGAAGCCGAACAGAAAGAGCGCTGTGTGCTTCAGGTAGAAGGGGGCCTCGGTCATGACGGCCGTGACCAGCTGCGTGGCGCTGCCGATGCGGGGGTGCTGCGGCTCCCCGGGGAGCCTGAGCAGGTACCACAGGGCGGTGCACGACTCCTGCAAGTACTGGTGCGGGAAGACCCAGAGGCTCCCGTTCTGGCGCAGGAGCCGCATTCTCACCCAGGCCAGGGCGTCGGCCTCCGACACGCTGTTCTCCTCCAGGTCCGAGGGCTGGAAGGCGAACCGGCCGGCCCACGTGCCCTCGGCCGCCAAGGCGCACAGACACTTGAGGCAGTTGTGGCAGTGGCCCGGCGCCCAGCCCATGCGCTCCGGCTGGAACACGCTGGTGAGGAAGGAGGAGTAGATGCATGTGGTGGTTTGGAAGTTCACCCCCAGGGGCTGGCATCTCTGCAGCTGCTTTTTCAGACACTCGCACACCAGCCAGCACACCAGGGGGTACTGGCACAGGCTGAACAGTGGCTTGTGGCCTCTCACCACACTGAAGGCCTGGGCGGCCTGGTCCGTGTCCTGGAAGAACCGGGAGAAATAGAGCCACTTGAGGTCGCCCGAAAACCCGCAGAGGTAGACGTACACCGGGTGGCGCAGCAGGTGGTAGAACTTCCTGAGCCACTCCCAGCTCAGGGAGACCAGCAGGGAGGCCTCGGGCAGCAGCGTCCTCTGCAGCAGGCTCCGCAGGACCACGTGGACCGGCCGCGGCTGCTCCCAGTCGCTGCACAGGTCGCCGTCCAGGCCCACGTCGACTTTCAGGTCGTCCAAGCCGTCTATGACGAACAGGATCTTCTCGGGCTGGGAGAAGACGTCGTGGATGGGCTCGGAAGACTCGGGCCAGTCCCCGGAGAGGAACTCCACCAGGCTGGTCTTGTCGATGATGTTCATCTCGCAGCAGTTGAGGAAGAAGACAAAGGTGAAGCGGCCCTTCCAGAGGTTGCCCTCGGCCCATTGCAGCATCACCTTCCTCAGCAGCGTGGTCTTCCCGGTCCCCTCCGCGCCAACCAGGGCCACCGTGACCGAGTGCTCGCCGGCCTTGTCGGCCGCAAACGCCTGGCTCAGCCTCTCGTATTCAGCCTTGGTGGACTCCGCGTAGAAGCTCTCCGGCACCACCAGGCACGTCTCGTTCTGCCATATGTCAGAGAACTTTTTCCTCATGTTGCTTTTATACGGGTTGATCTTATCTGAGTTCAGGAGGACAGAATACAAGGCAATTTAAAAACTGGAACTCCCATTTGCCCCAGTGATCCCACTTCTGGGAATGTATCCAAAGAAACCAGAGACACCCATCAGAAAGGACATATGCACCCCTACATTCATAGCAGCACAATTCACCATAGCTAAGATTTGGAAACAGCCTAAATGCCTGTCAGCAGAGGAATGGATTAAAACACTGTGGTACATCTACACAATGGAATACTATGCTGCAATAAAAAGGAAGGAACTCCTACCATTTGCAACAGCACGGATGGACCTGGAGAGCATTGTACTAAGTGAAATAAACCAGTCAGAGAAAGATAAATATCACATGATCTCACTCATTTGTGGAATATAATGAACAACATAAACTGATGAACTAAAATAAATCCAGGGACAGAGAAGCTTCGAACAGACCTTCAAACTTCAGAGGGAAGGCAGTGGGGGGGGGGGGGGGGAGAGATCAACCAAAGGACTTGTATGCATGCATATAAGCATAACCCATGGACACAGACAGTAGGGGGGTGAGGGCATGCGCTGGGCAGTGGGGGTGGCTGGGGAGAGGTCAATAAAGGGAAAAGGAGACATGTGTAATACTTTCAACAATCGAGAATTTAAATTTTTTAAAAATGCGCTCATTCACAATAGCTAAGACAAGGAATGATGGGATAAAAAAGGCATGGGACGAGTATACAGGGAATACTACGCAGCCATGAAAAATGACAAAATATAAGTGAAACCATATGGTATGTGTTTTCTTTGTCTGACCTATTTCACTAAGTATAATACCTTCTAGATCCATCCATATTGTCGTAAATGGCGAGATTTTATTTTTATGGCCAAGTAATATCCCATTGTATGTATATATGCACCACATCTTTATGCATTTGTCTATCTGTGGGCACTTGGGTTGCTTCTATAGCTTGGCTATTGTACATAATGGTGCAATGGACATAGGGGTGACATACATCTTTTCAAATTAGTGGTTTTGTTTCCTTTGGATAGACACCCAAAAGTGGAATTGCTGGGTCGTATACAAAACAAACACACAAAGGAACTGAGAACAGATTCATAGAAACAGAGACCAAAGGAATTGTTACCAGAAAGGAGGGGGGAAGGGTGGATGGGTGCAAAGGGGGAGGGGAATATAGTCAATAATATGTGATAAGTTTACCCAGTGACAGATAGTTACTAGAATTAGTTGGGTGATCATATTATAGGGTATAAAAATGTAAAATCACTATATTGCACACCCGAAACAAATATAACCCATATACAATTACACATTAGCAAAGGTAAAATATTAAGTTGTGATCCCAAAGATAATTGTAATGAAAGTTCTAATGCTACACTTTCAGGAATTTTTTAAAAGTGAAATATTGCCATTTGCAACAATACGGGTGGATCTTGAGAGTATTAAGCTAAATGAAATAAGTCAGACAGAAAAGGACAAGAACCCTATGGTTTCACTCACATGTGGAGCATAAAACAGAAAGCAACAAACTCACAGACACAGACAACAGTGTGGTGGTTTCCGGAGGGGAAAGAGAGTGGGGTAAGTTTGAAGAGGGTAAAAGGGGTCAAATAGTCCAGCCATGTGGCTCAGTGGTTGAGCACTGACCTATGAACCAGGAGGTCACAGTTGGATTCCCAGTCAGGGCATATACCCAGGTTTTGGGCTCGATCCCCAGTAGGGGACATGCAGGAGGCAGCCGATCAATGATTCTCTCTCATCATTGACATTTCTACCTCTCTCTCCTTTTCCCTCTCCCTTTCCCTTTCCCTCTCCCTCTCTGAAATCAATAAAAAAAATATTTTTAAAGATTTTAAAGTTGGGAGATGAACATACAACCCAATATACAGATGTTGTATTATAGAATTATAACCTGAAACTTACATAATGTTATTAACCAATACCACCCCAATAAATTTAATTTTTAAAAAAACAATTGTAAGCCTGGCCAGTGTGGCTCAGTAGGGTCATGCAGGAGGCAGTTAATAAGTGTTTCTCTCTCATATTAATGTTTCTCTCTCTCTCCCTTCCTCTCTCTAAAAAATTCATTAAACATATCCTCTGGCAAGGATTTAAAAAAACAAAAGTGCTTCCTATATACCGGGAACGTAAGCTCTCTGCAACTATTTCCTACTATTGGATTTCACCTGACTCCTTGTGCAGGTCCGGTCAAAGGATGGACAACTGTCATATGGAATTCCACCTCGCAGACTCTAAGTCCAAGGCCATCTCCTGGGACAGCATGGACTCGAATTGGGACTGAAAAATGGGAACACCACTGAGAAACAGTCTGTCTCAGGCACTAGCCACTGGCCGGCCATCACTGGCCCGCGTATGAGTGGAGATGCCTTGTCATTTTTCTACCACCGCCAAGTCTCCCCTCAACCCATCACATTCTCAATGGAAGGAGGGGTGACCATTATTCGAGGACGTTATCACCTTTGTTAATGCAAGCTCCCACAGACCCACCTTTGTTGTTGTGAGTTGCCAATACACCCCCTCCCCGAGTCCCACCCCTGCACCGCACACTTACTTCTTTTTATTTATTTTTTTTTTATTTCAGAGAGGAAGGGAGAGGGAGAGAGACAGAGAAACATCAATGATGAGAGAGAATCATTGATTGGCTGCCTCCTACACAATCCCCTATTGGGGATCAAGCCTGCAACCCGGGCATGTGCCCTTGACCAGAATCGAACCCGGGACCCTTCAGTCCGCAGGCTGACGCTCTATCCACTGAGCCACACTGGCCAGGGCCACACTTACTTCTGATCTCATCCTTGCCCTTGGCCCAGAGGTCTCTCCGATTGACCTGAGGAAACAGCCTCAGGGCGACTTCCCAGGCCTGTTTGCCCGGGTAGTGCCTGCATAGCAAGTTGGCCAGGTCATCTTTGGAAGCCCTCTTCAGCTCTGGCCACGGGATCGGCCTGAGGTCAGATTGTTTGGGTTCTTGCTTGAGGAGCTCCTTAAATTTCCAGAACTCATTCTTCCTCAGCTCCTTTAGGTACGACAGCAAGCAAATGTCAGAAAAAAAAGCTTCGGCCATGGTGTCCCAGGACTGTGAGCTCAGACTCCTCCAGGGAGGCGGGAGGGGAGGTGGAAATCTTCAAAAACAAGAAATCGGTGATTCCTGGGGAAGAATGAGGAGATTAGAGAGTTAAATCTCAGCCGTCGAAAGTAGCTTCAGTCTATTATTTACAGTAGAGGCCCGGTGTGTGAATTCATGCACGGGTGGGGTCCCTCGGCCGTCCAGACCAGGGGGAGGAAGCACGGGAGGTTGGCTGTGAGAGCATACTAACCACCAGGGGGAAGCTCCTGTGTTGAACATCTGCCCCCTGGTGGTCAGTGTGCGTCATAGCAACTGGTCAACTGGTCGTTCAGTCTACCGATCTTAAGGGTCACTTAGGCTTTTATATATATAGATAGCCAAGATATGGAACCAACCCAAGAGCCCACTGATAGACGATGGGATAAAGATGTGGTGCAGCCCAGTGACATGGCTCAGTTGTTGAGTGTCAACCTATGAACCAGAAGCTCACGGTTTGATTCTCGGTCAGGGCACAGGCCCAGGTTGCAGACTCGATACCCAGTGTGGGATGTGCAGGAGGCAGCGATCACTAACTCTCTCTCATCATTGATGTTTCTCTCTCTCTCTCTCTCTCTCTCTCTCTCTCTCTCTCTCTCTCTCCCTCTCCCTTCCTCTCTGAAATCAATAAAAATATATTTGGGGGGGAAAAGAAGTGATGTAGCCCTGGTTGGTTTAGCTCAGTGGATAGCGTGTCCTTCTACGGACTGAATGGTTCCAGGTTCGATCCCAGTCAAGGGCACATAGTCGATCATAAGCTCAGCCCTGGCCCTGGTCGGGGGTAACCAATTGACATGTCTCTCACATCAATGTTTCTCTCTCTGTCTCTTCCCCTCCCTTCCACTCTCTCTGAAAACCCATGAAAAAATATCCTCAGATGAGGATTAATAAATTTAAAATAAAAAAGAAAACGTGGTGCATATATACAATGGAATATGACTTGGCCATAAAATTAATGGCATCTTACATGGATGGGCCTGGAAGGTGTTATTGTGCTAAAGAAGTCAGATGGAGAAAGACAAATACCTCATGGTCTCACTTACATGTGGAATCTAAACATCAAAATATAACCAACAAAACAAACAGACTCATAGACACAGAGGGCTGCCCAAGGGGAGGAGGGTTAGAGAACGCAGTGAAAGGAGGAAGGACTAAGAAATACAAGTTGATGCTTACAAAGCAGTGGCGGGATGTGAAGCACAGCATGGGGATCACAGCCCATCACACTGGAGTGACTACCGGTGGTGCCGCGTGGGTACCAGACTTCCAGGCGAGCACTTGTAAGGGATGTAACTGTCTACCCTCTGTGCTGTATGCACGAAGCTAACACAATATTAAATGTCAACTGTAATGGAAACGTGCATTTTAAAAAGAATATTTTAACAAAAAATTTCTTACGAACACATTAAAAAGGTAATAAGAATCAGGTAAAGTTTATTTTAATAGTATATTTTTATTTTAAAAAATAAAATGAGAAGGACATATATAATCGTTCAACTTAGATGCGCATTCTGAGCGATACAGCTTGATGTGGGAGGGTTCATTTTAGCAAATGGCCTGCTTTGGTTGGCACTCTTTTTTTTTTTCTTTTTAAAAAAATATATTTTATTGATTTTTTTACAGAGAGGAGGGGAGAGGGATAGAGTTAGAAACATTGATGAGAGAGAAACATCAATCAAACATCTGCCTCTTGCACGCCCCCTACTGGGAATGTGCCCGCAACCAAGGTACATGCCCTTGACCGGAATCGAACCTGGGACCCTTGAGTCTGCGGGCCGAGGCTCTATCCGCTGAGCCACACCGGTTAGGGCGGTTGGCACTTTTTTTCTAAGACTCATCCATGTGGCTGCATTTGGCCCGTTTGCATTGCTGGATAGTAGTCCACTGCTACTATTCCAATCTCTTTTTTGTTTGTTTTGTTAATCCTCACCCGAGGATATTTTTCCATTGATTTTTAGAGGGAGTGGAAGGGCGGGGGAGAGACAGAGAGAGAAACATCAATGTGAGAGAGATACATCAATTGGTTGCCTCCCAAATGTGCCCCATCCAGGGCCAGAATTGAGCCTGCAACTGAGGTACATGCCCTTGACCAGAATCAAGCCCAGACCTTTTAGTCCTAAGGCCAAGGCTCTATCCACTGAGCCAAACCGGCTAGGGCACTATTCCAGTTTCTTAATGCTACAGTTGACTGGTAGATGGCTTTTTTGTTTGGTTGGTTGGTTTTTGTTAATCCTCACCTGAGGACATTTTTCCCATTGATCTTTTAGAGAGAGTGGAAGGGAGAGGGGAGAGAGAGAGAGGAAAAAAAAACACCAACGTGAGAGAGACACATTGATTGGTTGCCTCCCACATGTGCCCCAATCGGGACAAGGGCTCAAACCTGCAACCCAGGTACCTGCCCTTGACTTGGAATCAAACCCACGACCCTTCAGTGCACAGGCGGACGCTCTGACACGAGGCCACACCGGCCAGGACTAGGAGAGGTTTTCTAGATTTTTTTATAACGTGAATGACGCTTCTGTGAGCAAGCTCTCACCTGTGCTCTGCGCATATAAGCAGACATGTTTCTGGGTTAATAACCCATATGAAGCAAGTTTATGACCATTTCCCCTCCTGAATGTCATGACTGACATTCCCACCAGCACCCTGAGAGTGTCGTTACTGCACCTGCCACCATACTGAGTGCAGTCTAAGCCAGTGATGGCGAACCTTTTGAGCTCGGCGTGTCAGCATTTTGAAAAACCCTAACTTAACTCTGGTGCCGTGTCACAGATAGAAATTTTTTGATCTTTGCAACCATAGCAAAACAAAGACTTATATTTTTGATATTTATTTTATATATTTAAATGCCATTTAACAAAGAAAAATCAACCAAAAAAATGAGTTCGTGTGTCACCTCTGACACGCGTGTCATAGGTTCGCCATCACTGGTCTAAGCCAATGGCAATGACGGAGAACAAAGGAGTTGACATGAAAGTCAAGGTGACCTCACTCTAGGACAGTGATGGCGAACGTATGACACGTGTGTCATAGGTGACACGCGAACTCATGTTTTTGGCTGATTTTTCTTTGTTAACTGGCATTTAAATATATAAAATAAATATCAAAAATAGAAATCTTTGTTTTGCTATGGTTGCAAATATCAAAAAATTTCTATCTGTGACACGGCACCAGCGTTAAGTTAGGGTTTTTCAAAATGCTGACACGCCGAGCTCAAAAGGTTCGCCATCACTGCTCTAGGAGATGGAAATAAAGAGTGAGGAGGGCCCTGGCCGGTGTTGCTCAGTGGATAGAGCATCAGCCTGCGGACTGAAGGGTCCTGGGTTCGTTCGATTCCGGTCAAGGGCACATGCCTGGGTTGTGGGCTCGATCTCCAGACATACGAGAAGCAACCAACGAATGCATGGAGGAGTGGAACAACAAATCAGTGCTTCTCTCTCTCTCTCTCTCTCTCTCTCTCGCATAAATAAATAAATAAATACATTTTAACGGTTAAAATAGGAAACTTTGTTTTATGGGTATTTTACCACAATTTAAAAAGCTTGTGTCATAGGCTTTTCTCTAAACATTCCTCTCTCCTTGCTTTTCTACCTGAAATCTGAACCCAGTGCGCATGTCCCCTGAAGCCCTTTCGGATGCAGCAGGTTAACACCCGCCCCGCACACTGCAGGGTCCAGACATGGGCAACCCCCTGGAAACACCCTAACCACTCACGCACCATCTGGGCACAACCTGCCTCTGTCTCCACAACTCACAGCACCTGACCCACCCCCTCTCCCTCCACTTCTGCGGCCACGCCCGACCGGCAGCAGCCACATTACCATTTACATGTGATTCGGAGTAAAATGCGGGCCCACTGGAACTTCCGATGGTGAAAGATTAGGAGCTGGAACAATCACCCTCTCAATGACCAAGACAGCAAGTCTCACACTCAAACCTCCCGTTTGCCTGCCTGCCCCTCCCTCTGTAATCGCCCGGACCTGGTTCTCATTGTCTCCCCAGGTTCCGTGAATCTCACAATCAGAACTGAGAGACTAACCAAGTCTCAGACTTTGGCTTTGGGGATCTTCATCATTTCTCCTTAGTTCTGCTACCCAAGGTCTTCCAACTCTGTCTCCGATTCAATTTTGTTTCATTTTATTTATTTTTTTAATTTATTGGTCTGAGAGAGAGAGAGAGATTTGTTGCCCCACTTATTTATACATTCATCGGTTGACTCTTGTATGTGCCGGGGAATCAAACTTGCAACCTTGGCGTATGGGGAGGTCGCTCTTAGCATCTGAGCTACCCGGCCAGGGCTCCGATTCCATTTGAAAAATACTAGGAAGCCTCGGTCCTGTTCTCTCACCCAGTTCAGCACTGGAAACACAGAGATTTCAAGAGAAGTGCTGGGTGTACGATCTCTGCTTGAATGTAAACGCGTTTCCCCTTAGAGCATCCTTCCCACAATGAAGGGGCAGGACTTGGTTCTTTTGGGTGCCCGCTACCTCGTTCTTTATGCACTCTAGACCTGCAGGAAGTGCTGAGAAGAGGAGAGGGAGGGAGAGAGAGAGAGAGAGAGAGAGAGAGAGAGAGAGAGAGAGAGAGAGGAAGGTTCGAAAGAAGGCATCCTCACCCAATCCGGCGGCTGGTCCTCCAGGCTGGTCCCCATCAGAGAGCATCTGTGGGCGCCAAGACTATAAGGCCGTGCCTGCCCTCTGATTGGCTGTGGAATCACTCCCCTCCCATTGGCCAGCGTGACTCTTGATTGATGCGTCTCGGTGGATGATGTGAAACTGTTGCAGCTTGTGTCAGGTGTGAAGGATCTTCCCCCCGGCATATCCCCATGCACTACCAATAGATTCTCGCTCTCTGACATCATTAAGCTCTGGGCTTCAGCAAACAGTCTTCTCCCACCGCCAGTGACGGGCCACTCTGCTCATAACATGAGGGTCTGCTTTCCCCATACTCTACACTTCCCGACAGAAAAATATATATATATATGTTAGAGAGGAAAGGAAAGGAGAGGGAGAGAAAGAAACATCAATGATGAGAGAGAATCATTGATCGTCTACCTGCTGCAAACCCCACACTGGGGACTGAGCCCACAACCCGGGCATGTGCCCTGACCGAGAATTGAACTGTGACCTCCTGGTTCATAGGTCATGATCAACCACTGAGCCACGCGGGTCGGGCTGAGATGTTATCTTGTACATCTCATAGCAGCACCTAGAACGCAGCCTTCGTGCATAAGGAGGATGTCAATGACTGATTACTCATGACTATTCAATGACTATTCTTGGATAACAAGCTCTGGATGGGAAGGGCAGAAGCTAGAATTTGTGAATCTTTTTTTTTTTTTTTTTTTTTTTTTTTTGGTAATTGAGGTAGGAACACTGAACATGAGATTGATACTCTTACCGAGATTTTTTTTATTGATTGATTGATTGAGAGAGAAACATTGATTTGTTGTTCTACTTATTTATGCTTTCATTGGTTAATTCTTTTTTTCCAATATATTTTTATTGATTTCAGAAAGGAAGGGAGCGAGAGATAGAAACATCAATGATGAGAGAGAATCATGGATTGGCTGCCTCCACTGGAAATCAAACCCACAACCCAGGCAGGTGCCCTGACCAGGAATCAAATGGTGACCTCCTAGTTCATAGGTCAACAATCAACCAATGAGCTATGGCCAGTGTAATTCAGTGGTTAGAGCATTGGTCCGAGCACCAATGGGTCTCAGGTTCAATTCCCAACCAAGGGCACATATCTGGGTTGCAGGTTCAATCTTGCACCCCAAAGGCAACAGAGGCACTACCAATCATCTCTCTCTCTCTCTCTCTCTCTCTCTCTCTCTCTCTCTCTATTCTTCCTTCTTCCCTCCCTTCCACTCTCTCTAAAAATCATTTGGGAGGGGTGGATATGTCAATGATTTTTTTTAAGTTTTTTTAATCCTCACCCAAGGATATGTTTTTATTGATTTTTAAAGAGAGAGGAAGAGAGAAAGAGAGAAATATCGGTCAGTTGCCCCCGTATGCGCCCCAACTGGGGATTGAACCCCAAACCTAGGTATATGCCCTGACTTAGAATCGAATCTGCAGCCTTTGATGTATGAGACAATACTCTGAGGAACTGAGCCCACTAGAGCTGGTTCCAAATGTGTTTTAGGCAAATGAGTCACGAACATTCAAAAGGATTAGATTTTACTATTGAAAGAGAATATTTTTATTTCCCAAGAGAGGACCTTGTATCAGAGGAAAAGCAATTCAAGCTTTTCTTCAGTTTCAGATGTTCAAGAGCTTTCACATGTAAACACTGAGAATATTAACATTTATTTTGTTGTTGATCCTCACTGGAGGATATTTTCTCCATTGATTTTTTACAGAGAGGAAGGGAGAGGGATAGAGAGTTAGAAACATCCATGAGAGAGAAACATCGACCAGCTGCCTCCTGCACACTCCCTACTGGGGATGTGCCTGAAACCAAGGTACATGCCCTTGACCGGAACCGAACCTGGGACCATTCAGTCTGCAGGCCAACGCTCTATCCACTGAGCCAAACCAGTTAGGGCAGGGCTCATTTTTAATGAGTGGATGGGTAGGAAGAGATTAACCAAAGAACTTGTATGCGTAACCCATGGACACAGAAAATGGGGTGGTGAGGGCCTCAGGGGGCAGGTGAGGGCTTGAAGGAGTCAGTGGGAGAACAAAAGAGGACATTTGTAATATCTCAACAATAAATATAATTTTTTTAATTAAAGCCATTTAAAACTAGCCAAAAAAACAAACCAAAAACAAAAAAACTAAAACACACACAAACAAAAAAAAAAACCTAATCTCACTCATTTTATTTTATTTTTTATATTTTTATTGATTTCAGAGAGGAAGGGAGAGGGAGATAGAAACATCCATGATGAGAGAGAATCATGGATCGGCTGCCTCCTGCACACCCCCTACTGGGGATGGAGCCGGAAACCCCAGGATATGCCCTTGACCAGAATCGAACCCAGGACTCTTCAGTCCGCAGGCCGACGCTCTATCCACTGAGCCAAACCAGCCAGGCCATTTTAGAAGGATTAATAATGAGGACCGTCTTTCATTTCAATCCTAAATCTAATGGATTGACAGAGTTAATATTTAAGATCTAATGTAGAATGAATACACGGCAATATTTTGTTCATGTTAGTTTAAAAATAACTTCTGTATACAATCACTTCCTTTGTCCCTGGTAATCTCTCTGACCTGAGAAAATCCCATTATTTTCATCAACATCTGACGGAATTAGGTGTAACCGACAGGAAGTGTGTGAGGTGGGTGGAGCTACTTGCCCAATAAAACCGGCTGGCTTGCTGGTCGACCTCACTCCACAACTGAGCCTTCAAGTGAAGTAGCCAGAGGCCAGAAGAGGATTTAGTGTCTGAGAGGTGAGTCAATCTGAGGGGATTTCGTTTTCACTTTCAAATGTCTACAGAAGGTCTTGGGAATGGAGGGACCTATGGATTCAGCAGGTGCTGTCTGGGGCCAACTCAAGGCCAGGCATGGCGTGGACACCGAGGGACAGGGACCTCTGATGGGAGCGGCAGGCAGGACTCCGCGGTTCAGGACCAGGTGGGAGTAAGAATTTGATCATCAGGTCCGAGCTTGGCGGACTCTGAGGCGGTGCGTGGCGTGTCCCCCACCGACTTCCTCCGCCTCTCGGGTTCTGCGGTGGGTTTCCACCCCATCCAGGGTGGGGCGGGGGCAGCGGGGAGACGCGGAGGATTTCAGGTCTCAGCCAGCACTTCCCACTGGATCTATCAGGGGACCCCGAAGTGTCGTTGTAAACTCATGTTCTAGTAGCCCCATAAGCAAAGAATAAGGAAAGCGACCCAGGTCCGGCTGGGTTTGCTTAGTGGTTAGAGCAGCTGCCCTCCCTCCCAAGGGACTCGGGTTTGATTCCCAACACATGGGGAAGCGTGGAAGCCTAAATAAAAATTAAACGCTAATTTTCTCCTGACAGGCAGGTGTAGATCCTTCCAACAGGGAATCAGTTTGGGGGGGGGGGGGCATGCAGGAGAGAGCGCACCTTTCCTTCTGGTCTTCAAAATCTTAGGCTGCACGCATTTCACTGTGGCTAAGCCCCACCCCAACCAGCGTGTTGCACCTCAGAAGTTCAGGGCTTGGAGCCATTTCTATTGGCCCTTCGATTGCATCCTCCTCACCCAGGGGTCCTGGTTGCAAATGTCTATCCTAGAAAGAGGAGGCGTCCGGGGACCCATGAGTCCCTCTCCCTCAAGAGAGGCTCACCGCGGCTCCCCCCCTCTTACCGCCCAGGCGGCGGCCATGGCCCAGCACTTTAAGGAAGCCGCCCGCTGCCCCGTCTGCCTCACGTACTTTGAGGACCCCGTGAACCTCAAATGCGGCTACATCTGCTGCCGCCGGTGCCTGCGCGCCCTGCCCAAGGAGCCGGGCGGCCAGGGGGTGCAGTGCTTCAACTGCTCCAAAGTTTCTCAGACGGCCGACATCAAGCCCAACAGAGTGCTGTGCAGTCTGGCGGCCAAGGCCAAGGCGATGGAGCCCCAGCTGACATCCGTCTTGCAGATGGACCCCAAGATTCGCAAGTTCCACGGTGAGACCTCTGGGCGCCCTACCCCGGCCCTGAGGGAAGGCAGTTTCTCAGAGGCCCCGCGACAGGCGGGCCTCCCCTGGCGGCCGCACCTGGAATGTTCATTCTTGCCCGAGAGTCTACATGACAACCGGCTGTAGGTTTTTAGGGAAATATAACGCCGTGTCGCCCTAGACCTGGGCTCCCCAATAGTCCCAGTCGCCCCACTGGAGACGGGCACAGACAGAAACCTGATTTTGCGTGGACTGGATGTTACAGACAACGGACTACCCGAGTCTTGTTATTGTTCCTGTGTTTTTAAGAAAATTTTTAAAAATATTGTTTTATTGATTTCAGAGAGGAAGGGAGAGGGGAGAGAGAGAGAAGCATCAATGATGAGAATCATGGATCGGCTGCCTCCTGCACGCCCCCCACTGAGGATCGAGCCTGCAACCTGGGCAGGTGTCCTTGTCCAGAATCTAACCCGGGACCCTTCAGTCCGCAGGCCGACGCTCTACCCACTGAGAAACACCAGCCAGGGCAAGGAAATTTTTTTAAGTATCTTTTCTATTTACCTTTAAGTTACAGTGGACATGTAATAGCCAGTTTGGCTCAGTGGAAAGAGCGTCGGCCTGGGGACCCTTCAGTCCCCAAGTTCGATCACGATGAAAAATAAATTAATTCAAACATTTAAACAGAGCCCCAGCCGGTGGGGCTCACTGAGCGGAGCACCAGCCCAAGGGGCGGGATTCAGATTCCCTTCAAGGGCACCCACCTGGGCTGAGGGCTCCCTCCGCCAACACTGTCCCAGCCCCTCTGAAGGCAGCCAGTAGACCTACATCAATGCTTCTCTCTCTCTCTCTCTCTCTCTCTCTCTCTCTCTCTCTCTCTCTCCTCCTCTCTCTCTCTCTCTCTCTCTCTCTCTCTCTCTCTCTCTCTCTCTCTCTCTCCCCCCCCCCACTCCCTCCCTACCTTGCACTCTAAAAAGCAATGGAAAAAAGATCCTGGGGTGAGGATTAACACCATCCACCCAATTAAAACAGTGCCTGAGACAGGGGTGTGGGGTCTCAATCCCCAGTAGGGGGCGCGCAGGAGGCAGCCAATGCATGTTTCTCTCATGGCTAATTCTCTACCTCTCCCTCTCCTTTTCTCTCTCTAAAAACCAATAAAAACATTTGTTTTTTTTTCATTTAAAAGGAAAGAAAGCAAACAACAACATAGCCATTGGTCTGTGGGGGGCAGGGTTCATGTCTGAGGCTGCGCGGGCTCCCTGCGCGGGTCCTGTGAGGACGCCCGCTCTCCCTGCCCAGCGAGAGGGTCGGAGCAGGAGGCCGGGCCGCGCAGGCTGTCTCCTTCCGCCCCCATCGGGTCTGGGTCCAGGTTGCTGCTGAGGTTCTGACACATCCTCATGTCAGACTCTGAGCCTCTCCTGTTCCCTGTTCATTGTTACTGCAGTAAAGCGCCATGGCCTAGTCACCAACAGCAAGTGAGGAAGGTAACTGTGTTTATCAAGACAGGGTAAGCCCTCGCCAGTGTTCCTCAGTGGATAGAGCCTCGGCCTGCAGACTGAAGGGTCCCAGGTTTGATTCCCGGTCAGGGCGCATGTGTGGGGCGTTGGGGATTGAAGGCAGCCAATCAATGATTGGCTGATTGTCTCTCATCATTGATGTTTCTATCTCTCCCTTTCCTTTCTGAAGTCAGTAAAAAAATATTTTTTAAAAGAAGAGATCAGAGAAAGCTTTAATGTTTAACATCAATATCATTCTGCAAGAAGTAAAATATTTTCCATCCCTTGAAATTTGTGATAATCTGCATGATAATTTTTTTTATTGATTTCCGAAAGGAAAGGAGAGGGAGAGAGAAACATCCATGATGAGGGAGAATCATTGATCAGGGCCCCTTGCCGGGCTGTATGATAATTTTGAGAACAAATGGCACTCGTGGTCTATTTTTCGTGTGTATTCCTTACTAAAGAGGAAAGAAATCCCACCCAGCCCAGGTGGCTCAGTGGTTGGGCATCGACCTATGAACGGAGGTCAGGGTTTGATTGCCAGTCGGGGCAGATTCTCAGGTTGCTGGCTTGGTCCCCCAGTGGGGGGCGTGCAGGAGGCAGTGATTCCCTCTCATTGATGTTTCTTTCTCTCTCTCCCTCTCCATTCCTCTCTGAAATCAATAAAAAAAATTTTTTTAGCCCAGCCTGTGTGGCTCAGTGGTTGAGCGTTGACCTATGAATCAGGACGTCACAGTTCAATTCCTGGTCAGGGCACATGCCTGGGTTGCAGCTCCATCCCCTGTAGGGGGCATGCAGGAGGCAGCCCATCCATGATTCTCTCTCATCGTTGATGTTTCTATCTCTCTCTCCTTCTCCCTTCCTGAAAACAATTATATATATATATATATATATATATATATATATATATATATATATATATATATATATATATATATATATATATATTAAAGAAGAGAGAGAGAAGTCCTTACTGAGTTGGATCACTTAATGTCAAGAGAATACCTACGATGGACAAAGACTAGCTCCTCAATTATAATCATTCCTCCTGTACATAAAATTCTGTTGTATCTGGGGCCAGGGAAATCTCCCCAGGAAAATGCCCACTGCAGACAGGAAGGTGTGGGGGCCTTGGCAGTGGCCAGGTAGGGGGGGGGGGGCAGGGCATGCACCTGCTGAGTCCAGCCTTTCTCTCTCCACAGTGGACATGACCTTGGACGTGGACACCGCCCACAACTACCTCACCATCTCCGAGGACCTGCAGCGGGTCCGCATCGGGGATCTCCCACAGGGGCGCCGAGCCCACCCTGGGAGATTCAACGACTCCCCCTGTGTCCTGGGCTCTCCCCGCTTCACCTCCGGTCGCCACTACTGGGAGGTGGACGTGGGGCGCAGCCGGCAGTGGAACCTGGGCCTCTGCCGGGAGTCGGCTCCCCGGCAGGGCGAGGTGGTTCTGTCCGCGGAGCTCGGCTTCTGGACCGTGAGCTGCAAGGACGGGAACCAGTTCATCGCCGGCACCGAGCCCGCCTTGGGGCTCACGGTCCAGCCCCGCCTGCGCCGCCTGGGCCTCTTCCTGGACGTGGAGATGGGGACCTTCTCCTTCTACCACATGGCCGATGGGTCTCACGTGTTCACGTTCCCCGCCATTTCGGCCGAGGAGCCCCTGCGCCCCTTTTTCGGGCCTGCGGATTGCACAGGGGATGATGAGAGCTGGCTGGCCCTCTGTCCCTGAGTCCCGGGGGGGGGGGGGGGGGGGGGGGCGGTCCGGGGACACGGACACGGGCTACCTGCGCGCTCACCCGCTCACCGCGACCGGCGTGCCTGCCTGTGACCCGTGCGCCACGAGTTGCAGCAGAAAACCGTGGCGAGTCCCTGAAGGCCGAGCGGAAATGAGTCTCCCGGTGCGGTGCGGTTTCGGTGGTGCCGTTTGGGACTGCTATCTGATTAGCTAATAAACTTGTTCTGAACTTGCAGATCCAGGGCCAAACGCTTCGCTTTTTTCTTTGAAGTTGGTATGAAGAGGAGGTTAGAGACGAAATAAAATGCTAGATGTGGCCCAACGGGCTCATGGGTTTTCCCTCTAATGTAGGAACCAGCCCCCTGTGAACAGGTACAACACAGGGGCGGGGCCCCTCCAGTTACCCAGGTGGTTGCCTGCCCTCTTGTACCCCCGAGCCCCTTGTTCGATCCCTAGTGGGGGCCCATCAGGAAGGCAACCTGATGTTTCTTGCCCTCTCTATGAAAGGATAAATAAATAATGCAAATCATGGGCTGTGGATTAAAACACACACGACCCTGCCCTGACCGGTGTGGCTCAGTGGATAGAGCGTCGGCCTGCAGACTCAAGGGTCCCAGGTTCGAGTCTGATCAAGGGCATGTACCTTGGTTGCGGGCACATCCCCAGTTGGGGGTATGCAGGAGGCAGCTGATCGATGTTTCTCTCTCATGGATGTTTCTAACTCTACATCTCTCTCCCTTCCTCTCTGTAAAAAATCAATAAAATATATATTTTTTAAAAATTCGGGGGGAAAGCATGTCAGCACATGGGGAGTGTGGTTGTCCCGGGCCAGAGGCACAATCGGGCGGCGGGTGGCGGCTCGGAATCCACAGGTGTGGCTGTGTCCACTGGCTTTACTGACAAGCAGCCCGAGTGGGGAGGCGCTGCCTCGGCCCAACGTGGGGGGCGGGGGGCGGGGTTTGAGGACTGAACACCTGAAAGGAGCCCCCGCAGAAGAGCCCCCGCACGCGGGAAGGCTGCGGCCGAGAGGCTGTGGAGCAGGCGCGGGGGCCGGTGCGTGGGCCGCGCCCCGGGACCGCCCGGCCGCCTGGAGACCGAGCTCCCAGGCGCCGGCCGGAGACTGGGCTGGTCTCGGGCGCCCCCTGCCGGCCGCAGACCGCACAGCGCCCGCCCCGGGCCTGAACCCCGGTGGCCCCGCAGCCCCGCCCCTCGGCGGGCGCCTGTCCACTCCCGCCGTCTGGACAGGGGCCGCCCTGGGCAGAACCGCACCCCCGCGACCCTTCACAGCCCGTAAAGGCCGGGTGGCCTGACCCCAAGCCCGACATCTGACCCGCGCGGGCCCTGGAGACGAAATGGAAGGAAAAGGGAGGCACGTGAAGCGGCAGTGAACCAGCGAGGCAGGAATGGCCCTCCAACACCCAGGAGGGACCTGCCCCCTGCCAGCCCGGTGCTCGGGCCTCGGGGCAGGGATGGGTCGGGACCCCCGTGGCAGCTCCAGTGGGAAGCGGAGGCCGGAATGTTCTGGAATCTCCTGCACAGGCTCCGGGAGGCGGCAGCTTTGCAGACCTGCCTGGGCCGGGTCCTGCCCTCCTCCCCGGAGACAAACACGCAGAGAGACCACAGTTCGCTTTATTTCACTGCCTTCCCTATTTAAACTTTTATTGGTTTTAGAGAGGGGAAGGGAGAGGTTGATTTATTGTCCTACTTATTTTTTAAATATATTTTTATTGATTTCAGAGAGGGAGAGAACCATGGATCGGCTGCCTCCTGCACACCCCCCACAGGGGGTCGAGCCTGCAACCCAGGCATGTGCCCCTGACTGGGAATCGAACCCGGGACCCTTCAGTGCCCAGACCGACGCTCTATCCACTGAGCCAACTGGCCAGGGCTGCTGTCCTACTTGTTAACACATTCATTGGCTGCTTCTATGCGCCCTGACCCAGGATCGAACCTGCAACCTTGGAGTAGAGGCCGACTTCTTTAAAGACTGGAAGGCAGCTCCAGGCAAGCAGTGCCCAGGAGGCCCCCCACTCCCCCTCACCGGGCCCCGCCCACTCGGCAGCAGCCCCAGGCGCCCCGCCTCCCCAGGCCCAGGAGACACTCCCAGCACCAGGCCCTGAAGCAGCCGCCTGAGGGCTCCACAGCCCAGGCCTGTCCCCATGGCCCTGCCAGCCCATCCCATCAACCTAGCGAGCCGCAGGGCCTTCACCCACGCCGCTCCCCTGCTGCCCCCCTCTGGGGGCACAGGCCACCCCGGCCAGCTCAGCCGCTCCCTCGGCCTGTGACTGCTCTGCACCCGTCCCCTCACCTGTGCCAAGTTGTCTCCAGGCAAGAACAAAGGCTGTGGAGGCGGGACACCTGGCCCTGCACCCCCCACCCCCCCCCCAGCTCCAGAAGGTCAGAAACCAGGGGTGCTGCCCCCACACCCTGGGCCTCCAGGTGAAGGGCCACGTGAAGGACGGATGGGAACCGTGGGAGCCACGCCCATGAGAATTGCCATTTATTCCCGAAGTTGCCAAAATCATCACCAAGGATTCACCGAGGGTGTGCGGGGAGGAGGCTCAACACTGATCAAGGGGCCAGTCAGGAGCGGGAGGAGGGGGACGGGGCCTGCTGTCCCTCCTTCTAATGCCACGGACGGGGTTCTCCTCTGGCCGGCACCTCCCCATCCCCCAGGTGGTTTCTGGGGCGGCGGTGGGTGAAGAGGTGTAGTGTGAGTGGCCCCCGGAGGGAGGGCGCTGGGCCCGCTTCACATGCACTCAACACTGGTGTCCCAGGCAGCGGCGGGGCTGGCCAGGCCAAGCCCCAGCCCGGCTTATAGGAGGAAGGGGTTAGTGTTGGGGGCCGGGGGACCCGGGGGCAGGATGGGGGGCAGGCCTGGGCCCCCGCCCAGGGGAGAGATGTATGTCGGTGGTGCCCCCGGGACCGGGGGCCCGGGGCTGAGCCGGAGCTGGTTCAGAGTGAGCGTCGCAGGGGGCGCGGGCTGGAAGGGGTTGGTGACGGAGGGGCCGGTGGCCGGGGCTCCTGCGGGAGAAGAGAGGCGCACAGCGCAGTCAGGGCCTGCCTGCGGGAGGGGCCCCCCACCCCCCTGCCCACGGGGGGCCCAGCACCCCTGTTCCTGCCCGAGGGAGGGGCCCCGGCACCCCGGCTCCGAGGCCACTCACCGCTGGGCAGGAAGGGGTTGGAGGCCTTGGCTCCGGGCAGCGTGGGGCCCGGCCGAGTCACCAGGGAGTCCAGGTCCACAAGGGCTGCGTTGGGCCCCAGGAATGACTCCGGCGTCTTCCGTGTGGGCGGCGTGGGGGTCGGGGCAGCCTTGGGCGGGGGGCTCCCCACAGCCTCGGCCAGAGAGCCCTCGACCCCACTCATGTCGAAGGCCCCGGGGCTGCGGGCGGGCACCTCCCCGGCCAGCAGCTGCAGCTCCCCTGGGAGGGCAGAGGGCACAGGGTGGAGCGGCAGAGCCAGGCCCCAGGCCCAGGGCAGGGGACACCACGTGGCGACCTCCAGAGCAGAGCCTGCTGGGCCCACACGCGGGGGCCGGAGGGCAGGCGGGCTGGGGGCCGCGTCCTTGGCCGTCTGGTGTAAAAGCTGACTCAGGAACCCCATCTAGTGCTGAGACAGGCACCCGGGAGCCCCAGGGGCCCCGCTTCACTGCAAGAGGGACCACAGGGGCCACAGACAGACTGCGGGAACACGGTGCTACCTGCCCCCAGGCGGGGGGAGGGGGAGGGGCAGGGCAGGTGAGGGAGGGCTGCGCAGGGCACACAGGGAGGCACCTGGGAGAACCCCGGGGCAGGGAGGCCAGAGGCCGGGCTGAGCCCGAGGAAGGAACCTCTCTATGCTGTTGTCCCACTTTCCTCTAAGCCTGAAATCATCTCACGACACAGCTAACGTTTGTTGTTGAAGATGGGGATGGGGACGGTCAGTTAGATTCAATAAATAAAGCTGTTTTTATACAAGATGGGCCCTGGGCCTGGCCAGGCTGCACACCCGCCAACTCTGACCCTGCCTGGGCGGGCCTCGGGGAGCAGGCACGGACGGGGTAGGGGCCACGGGGGGCGGGCACGGCGGGCGCTCACCTGTGCTGCTCCCTGAGGTCGGCAGGGCTGTGCGTAGTCGGTCAAAGTCAGAGAACTCGTCAGGCTCTGCGTCAAAGCCCCCGACCACTGTGGGGGTCACAGGGCCATGGGGGTCGGGAGGGACACTCGGCTCCCGGGGCCGCCCTCCCGCCCCTCCCTGCGCAGGGATCAGGCGACTCTTCACTCGAAACTGCGCCCGCCCAGCGCCCGCCCAGTACCTGCAGTGCCGTTGGTGCTGGGCTTGGCAGGTGACCCCCCCCAGGGGTCCGAGAAGGCCGGGGCTGGGGCCCAGGGATCAGCAGCTGGGGGCCCACCGACCAGGGCCCCACCTGGTGAGAAGGAGGTGCGTGAGGGGCTGGGCCCACCTGTGGCAGATGGGGGTTGTCCCCTCGAATCTGTGGCTCCAGGCCCCCTGCCCTCACCCCTCTGCGCCAGGCCCAGCCCCTCCCCGCATCAGGCTCAGTGTCCAGCCAGGAAGACCTCCCCTGTGTCCACCAGCCTCCCCGTGACCTTCCGGCCGCCTCCGCCCCCCCAACCCCCCACTAGGCTGTCTCCTCGGAGCCACCTCATGCCCAGGACTGCGCCCGGGGCCGGGGCTGGCACTCACCGTCTGAGCTCCCCCATGGGTCAGGGGTGGGCCCCTCTCCAGCTGCAGGGGCCTGGGTCCCACCCCAAGGGTCAGCCGGGGGCCCCGCAGGGGCAGCAGGCCTCCAGGGGTCCCCAGAGGCCGGGGTAGGGGCCGGGCCACCCCAGGGATCAGCAGCTGGAGGAACAGGAGGTCCCCCCCAAGGGTCCGAGGCAGGGGTGGCTGTGGGGATGGCAGTGGCCATGGGTGCTGGGCCCCCCCAGGGGTCCGAGGCCGTCGGAGGAGCCGGGGCCGTAAAGACATCAGCGAGATCCATGAGGGACGACTGCAGAGAAAGGGGGGAGGGGTGAGCAGGACAGAGGACTGAGGGGAAGACAGCACCCAGACGGGACGAGGCCAGCACCCCTGATCCTGGTACCTGAGCCCAGCACCCGGCCCTCCCTACACCCTTCCCACCCCGCATCCCCCCCGCCCCCGGACAAATGAGGACAGCGGCAGACGCCCACGCCCAGCACCACGCCCGCTGACCGGTGCACCCCAAGTGCACCGGACTTGGGCCAGCGCCTCCACGCCACTGCCCGCTCCAGGCTTCCCCGCGCTGCACTCCCTCCCCCACAGGTCCCGCGTCCTGGCTGGACTCGGGCGACAAGAGCCCTGTCCTGGGATGTGGAGGTGACCACCCCCAGGCCGCAAGCAGCACGGAGAAGGCAGCACGGAGGCCTGTGGCCGGGTGCCGTGGTGGCCGGGGCTGTGCGTCGTCGGTCCCAGTCCCGGGGACGCTGAGCTGAGCGGGAGCACTGGCAAGAGTGTGGGCCACCCAGCCAGGAGCTGTCCGCCCTCACTGGCCGGGCTCTGTCCCCGCCCTGGGAGCCAGGACCAGCCTCGTGACCCAAAGCCACGGCCTGGGAGGGTGGCCTTGCTGTGAAGACACCGGGGACGCACACAGTGCGAGGCCACAGGACAGGCAGCTGGGACACATGCCCCGTGCACCCAGGGCAGGGCCCACACCTCCTCCCCACTCACCTCCCCACACTCACCTCCTCCTGGCCCCCGGTCTCCCGCTTGCTCTCCTCTATGGCCATCTGCAGCCTCAGGTCATCCCCCCGGCGGATCCGCTCCTCCTGTTTGGACCACGAAGGCAGGCGGCAGGGAAGGTCAGTCTGAGTGGCCGGAACCCGCACCCTCTCCCCCGGACGAGGTGACGGAAATTAAAATGGGATGCGGACGTGTGGGATGGGTGGACAGGTCGCGGGCGGGCAGGCGGGGGAGGACACTGCCGGAGGGCGGGAAGCACAGGTCTGCGGGGAGGAGGTGACAGGCCCGGATGCCGGAGGGAGAGGCCCTCGCTGTCTGTCTGTCTGACACCTGAGCGGGGTCACGGGGTCACGGGGTTCCGTCCCACACCAGGTCCACGGCTACAGATGCTGCGGTGCCAGCCTCCGGCTGGCGAGGGCGGGGCAGATCGAGGCGGGGGACCGGGGCGGGTCCCAGGGCCTGCGGGCGGGCGGGGAGGCTCTCTGACCTTATCGTGCTCCTCTCGGCTCAAACTAAGGGCCAGCTGGAGCTGGACGTCATCCTCGGGGCCGCAGGACGGGGGCTGGGGGAGAGACAGTGTGAGGGGCGGCGGGGGAGGCGGCCGAGAGAGAGAGAGAGAGAGAGAGAGAGAGAGAGAGAGAGAGAGGGGGGGGGGGAAGAGAGAGAGAGAGAGGGGGGGGGGAGGGAGAGAGAGAGAGAGAGAGAGAGAGAGAGAGGGAGAGAGAGAGAGGGGGAGAGAGGAGGCAGACAGAGACACAGCAAGAGAGACTAAGATACAGATAGAGAAACAGACAGACAGACGGAGACAAAGAGCCGGGTCAGACAGAGCCAAAGACACGGAGAAATAGTCCCCAAACTGGGGAGGGGCAGGCAGAGCCAGAGGAGGACAAGCCTCCAGGGTGAGGAGGGAGAGGGAAGGAGCGGGGAAGGGAGGGAAGGAGAGGGGAAGGGAGGGAAGGAGAGGGGAAGGGAGCCGGGAGGGGAGCCCATGACGGAGTGAGGAGGGACGGAGGCAGAGCACAGGGTCCGCGGTGAACAGAGGCAGGGAGAGACAGCGGGCAGGCGGGCGAGGGGAGGCATGGAGATGGGATGGCAGAACCAAAGTCAAACCCTGCCGCGCCCGCGCCCGCCCCGCGCCCGCCGCTGGGTACCTGGTCTGCCTCCTCCTTGCTCATGGCCAAGGCCAGCTGCAGCTGCAGCTCCTCCTCCCCGCTGCTCTGCGGCCAGGCCTGCTCGGCCTCGGGCGGGGCCCCCGCGCCCACTGCTGCAGAGGAGGCTGGGGGGAGCGGGGTGCAGTGAGACAGAGAAGACAGGTGAGCCCCCACCTCCTCTTCCAGCCCAGCCGCCCTGAACCCATCTGGGGCGCAGGAGTGGGGGAGGGGCCTGAGCCGAGCTCCCGCAGGCCCAGCAGCCCCAGGGGGACAGGTCAGGGAAGCACAGCCCTGCAGGTGAGGGGGGACCTGGGGAACCTGAGCTCGCCCCAGGGGGGCCAGGCCTCGCTGTCCGGGGCTGGCCGACAGCTAAGGACCGTGGGCATCAGGGAGGCACAACACCTGCCCGAGTCACAGACGAAGGAAGGATGGAGAGACGGGAGGGGCTGGGGCAGGCGGCCAGGAGCTGAGCTGACCAGGCCCCACCTGGGCTCCCCAGCCCCCCGGCCCCAGCCCAAGGCCGAGCCCCTGCCTGTGGAGAAGTAGAGGCACCAGGACAGCAACGCCCCTCAGCTCCGGGCCGTCAGCCCTGTGGGACCCGCTCCTGGCCCAGCCCTCACGGTGCCCAGCGCTCGGGTCAGCAAACCGGGCCGCGGCCACGCTGGCCCAGCCTTCGCCAGCCCGTCAGCCCGTCAGCCAAGAAAGGGTTTCATTGTTTTAAGGGGTTGGGAGGAAAAAAACCCAAAGATGAATAATATCTCAAGTCGCTGAGAAAAGCACACACAACCGAAACCTCAAGGTCTAAGACTGACGCCTGCGCGTGGCAGGAGGAGGCAGCCCTGAGGCCCAGCGGACACTGAGAGCCCACCTCCCCTGCCCGGAGCGCACCCCCCGCCCCCGCCCCCCGTGGCCTGGGCATGGCCCTGACCTCCGAGTGGGTGCTGGACGGAGAGTAAGGTGGCAGGTCCGAGCAGAACGCCCAGCCCTCCCCACACGCCAGGCTCCCGCGGGCAGGCGGCGGTCATGGCTCCCCGGTATCTGGTCCTTCCCGCAGGCCCAGGCGCCTCCTCCTGCCACTGCTCACAGAGAACTCTGCACCCCGTTGTCCGTAGGCACCGCCTCCCCATCGCCTGGAACTGCCTGGCCCCTTGGGTCCCCGAGCCCCGGCCCCGCCAGGTCAACGTCCCAGCGACACCAACTGTCTGTGCCGTGTGGCCCACCGCGCTGGCGCCGCCGTTTCTGCAGTGGTTGCAGCGGTGACGCCCGCCTGCCCAGGACACAACGCCTCCCGCCCCCGCCAGGTCAAACGGAAAGCGCCCCGAGATGTGCCCTACGCTGGGGGCCACACGCAGACGCCCCAGTCCCTCTTTCCCAATGCAGGTCACCACCCCAAACCGAGCTCGCTCACCCCACCCCCTTCCTAGAGTTCCACGGCAGGTTCTGCCTCCAGCTGCTCCCCAGCCACCACTGGCCTGTGCCTCACACGGCCTCTGGGGCCTCGGCGACGCCTGCTCCTCCCAGGCCAGGCTGCACAGAGGGTGTGCCCTCCCCCGGGGCTGTCCCTGACCACGGGGCTGTCCCTGACCACGGGGCTTGGGGAGCCCTCTCCCCTCTCCTCCGGCGGCGGCGGCATTCTCTCCTCCTGGGCACGGGCACGGACAGGACTGCGGGCACCCAGCCCTCTCCAAGGCCCAGGCTGCGCACAGGACACCGCTCAGCTGGCATGTGGGGGTGAGCGCGGCGAGGAGGGCCAGGAGCAGCGGGAGGGGCCCGGCAGGGGGCCACGGCTCACCCGTGGCGGTCTGCGCCAGCTTCTCCTTGGTCTTGAGCGCGTGGGCCCGCTCCTCCCGCAGCCGGTCCTCGTCGCGCAGCAGGGCCACCAGCTGCTTCGCCTTCTCCCGCACGTTGACGCCCTGGTCCTTGCCGTCGCGGTCCACGTACTGGAAGTCCTTGAGCGTCTGCACGGCGTACATGTTCTCCTTGCACTGCTGCGACACGCGCTCCGAGCCCGTCTTGATGAGGTACTCCATCAGCGTCATGGCCTGCGGGGGGACACGGCGGTCACTCGGGTCCCAGCGCCAGCCCCCGGCCTGTCCACAGGATGCCGGACCACAGCCTGAGGGGAAGGCGGGGCTGACCGTGCCGCCCCCGCTGAGCCTGACCACACAGGTGCCGGAGTGACAGCAGCACCAGGAGCCCAGCTGACCCCGCACGCAGGGCGCGGATGCAGCTCAGAGCAGGGTGGCCAGCACCGGGGGCCGGGCTGACGCCATGGGCAGGGTGTCTGCCTGGGGTGACGACGCTGACAGCCCTGGGAAGGCGCTTAATGCCCCCAACTCCAGACTTCGAAGGGGTCGGTGGCGTGCCCTGGGAGCTCCGTGCACGTCCGTAAGGGCCGCAGCGGCCGTCACCCAGCCCCCTGGCCTCGCAGAGGCCCGGACCCAGCCGCTTCTGTGAAACGCAAATCTAAAGGGTACGGAGGCAGATGACTGCCCGTCCGTGCCAGGCCTCGCTCCCCACCACCAGAGCCCGTTCCCACAGACCCGAGCCAGCCACACTGCGTCCCCTCCTCTCCCCCCCGCCCCTGTCACACTGCTTTCTCTAGTGCCCCCTCCCCCAGACCAACACACTGCCTTCCGCTGCAGACTGTGGTCTCTAGTCTCCAGGCCTCGGTCTCTATAGGTGGCTGGTGTAGAGCAGCCACAACTGCAAGTGTGAAACTTCACACCAACAGGCTGGCAGGGGGAGGAACAGCCTTTGGTGCCTCTGCACTTTATGATATGACAACAAATTGACTTTTCAAGTTAAATTAAAAGGGGGGAGGGAACGGGCAGGCCTTTGTAGTCCTGGAGCCTGTGGCCTGGGGAGCCAGACACCCCCGTGGCGGCCTCCCTCGGAGACGGGCACATCTTAGAACGCGCTGCCCAGAGCCCCCAAACCCGCCCAGGGAGGAGCCGCGGGAGGGCCGGGCACCGAACCTGTGACCTCCGCGGGAGCACGGCCGGGCACTGACCGGGAGCCAGGCTGGGCCTGGCAGGCTGCCCGAAGGCGTGTCGCAGTGTTTGCCTCTGCAGGCGGAGGTTAGTCTTTAACTGGCCCTCCAGGCGTTTGCGCGTTGGAGGAGAAAGGAAAGGACAAGTCACCCCTGCGGGAGGCGGGCTCCCACCCTGCCGGCCCTGCTCCCCACACGCGACACAGCCCCCTGGCGGGGGCCCCCGCTCACGCGTCACGGGACCGAGAAAGGCCAGGCAAACAGCCTCGCCTCAGTCCTGGGCGCACCCTGTGCGAACGAACCCTGAAAGTGCTCATTTCCAGAGCTCGGGGACTTGGGGATTGCGGTGAAAAGACAGTGAACCCGGAAATAACCCAAACACCCACCCACCCCCACACCCACCCCACCCGCGGGGGCGACAGGTTCCCCGGTACCCGCCATGTGGTCGTGGGAATGGCCGCCACACTCGTCAACCTCCCGCCCGGCGGGGAGCGTGGGAGCTGACACCAGAACCGCTGTGAGACGTTCCAGGACAATCTTCTCAGCAGACAGGGCAGGGCCTGTGCCGGGGCGGTGGCCGCGCAGGTGCGCACACCTGCAGGAGCGAGCCAGGTTGCACACTCCCGCCCTGGGCCTCAATGGGAAGTGGGGACGTGCCTTAAAAGCGGGCAACTAGCTGGTCCAACAGTCCGTTCCCTCTGGAAGCAGCCAGGCCGGCCGCCCGGGGCTCCAGGAGGAGCCAGAGGGGAACACGCCAGCTTTCTGGCCAGCACGTGCGGTCCTGTCCCGACCACACCGCTGGGCCCCACAGAACGGACACACTGCGCACCCAGAGGCCGGCCTCAGCCGACAAAGCTTTATCCACCAACAGGCAGGGCCGGATTGGCCCTGGGCCGTCGCTGGCTGCCCGGATGCGCATTCCTGGGACCAGGCAGCTGGCACAGCCGAGTCAAGAGGGGGCTCGGGGGCTCCCGCCGGAGTGTCAGCACACCGGGGCCCAGCCTCTTTGTGCCTCGGTTTCCTCTCCTGGAACATGGAGACGGGAAGCGCCTCCACCGTTCCCTGCCTCGGGACTCAGGGCATCCCTCCAGGCCCAGCCCCGTCCCCCAGCTGCGCTCCTGGACTCGGCCCTCCCGGCCCTGGCCCTCTGTCACCTGCATGCAAAGGCTCGCCCGGAAATGACCAAAAACTGACTCAACGATGAGTCGAGCGAACCGCTCACCCAGTCTTGGTCTGTCGGGAAGCAGGTGAGATGCTCACAGGTAAACGCCAGGTGGCCATGCGGCTGCCACGCCCACCGACCTCCCTGCTCTGTGACACTGACCCCCAGGCCTCAGTCCGTCTCAACGGGGAACCGGCCCTGCCTCCAGCGGACAGCCCGGCCCGCGCAGGCCCCAGGCCCGCACCCACGGTTCCCGAGGAAACGACAACAGGGGGCCCCTCCACACTCCTGGGCTGGACCCTCCCACGCGGGAGGTCCAGGGACTGGCCCGAGGCCGCACGGCCGGCAGTGGGGCCTGGCCGCCAACCCAAGCCCCCGCCCCCTTCTTTACCCAGAGCAGCACACGGGAGCCCAGCTCGAGCGCTGCCGGCGGTCGGTCTGGCCGGTCCCTGGGGAGGGTGCCTGCCTGCACCACTGGGCGAGTCAACAGGCCGCTCGCGTGGACGGCACTGCAGCCACATTGATCCAAGTGGCACATCCACGCGTCCTTCCACCCAGAAATCCCAGCCCCACAACATGGCAACGCACGAACGCCGAAGGCAGCCGTGTTTGTGCAGCTGGTCCCGCCGAGCAGGCCAGCCCACACACAGACTGTGCGCGCTCGTTAAAAACAGTGACAGATCCTTTCTGTCCCCACAGGGTCTCATCTCTGGGACTCAGCCTCGTTTCCCTATGAAAAGTGGGTGTAAACGGCACACGGTAAAACCACGCTAATGTACGGCTCCGTTTCCCACAAGGGCATACGCCATGTAAGCGCCTGAGATCCGGCCGTGGCCGCCCGCCCCCCCCCCCCCCGCACCCCCCCCCCCCCCCCCCCGTGCTGCCCGGTGCTCAGACACACAGACAGGGCCCCGCAGGAAGACAGAGGCTGCGGACGTGGCTCTGGGAGGGCACTGGACTGGTGCAGAGGGACGGACATTATGCACCTGCTCAGGCCTCCCAGGTGTGTGACTCCCGGAGGGAGTGGCCACGTCCTCAGAAATACGTTAAAATCAAATTCCTGAGCCGTCATGTTCGTGGCCACGAAGCGAGAGCGATCTTACAGGAAGAGGGAGACTCCGGCTCCTCCAGGAACGGGGTCGGCCGCAGCCTGTCCGGAGCCCCCCGCCGCGGGCACTGACCTTGTACACGTGCCGCCAGTTCTTGCCGTGGTCGTTGAGTCGCTTCCAGATCATGCTCATGATCTCCGAGAAGGCGACGACGTTGTAGGTGAGGTCGGCGATCTCAGACATGAGCGAGCTGGACGGGCCCCAGGGGTCGTTGCTCGTGGCCTCGCGGACCTTGATCTCGGCCTCCGAGTAGTTGTGGACGATGTTTTTCATCTGGCGCCGCAGCGACGAGGTCGACATGGTGGCCGGTGGTGGCGCCAGGGGCGGGCCCCCCGGGGCGTGGGCAGAGGGGGCAACTGCAGGAGCGAGGCCGCCGCCGGGCTGGCAGGTCACCGCATCTGAGGAGAGGAGGCGCCTTAGAAACACACGCGGGACCGGGGCGCCCAGCCCGAACCCTCGTGGGCCCCTGCGAGCCGCGGGAAGGACGGGGTCCTCAGTGACCGCGGAGGCTGTGGCCCTCGCCCCCCTCCATTTCAGTCACCCCGTCCATTTCGGTTCCTCAAATGTGCCCAGCTCCTTCCGGCTCGGGGCCCCTGCTCACCGAGGCAGAGCGAGCAGTGACAGACCACGGCCCAGGACACACCCAGCCAGCACTTCCTGGCCCGCCACCTGGGTGGGCTGAGGACTCCCGCACCTCAGTTTTCTTCTCTGTAAAATGGGGCCCCACTGGTAACCCAGGGAGCTGTGCGGACCAGGGCGCGGGAGGCAGGCTGCCCGTGCGGGCAGTGTCCGGAGCTGGTCACCTGCCCTCCGTCCCTAGTCACCGGTCACTCCCACTCTCGCCCAGGGCGCCACGTCCCAGACCTTAAACAGCAAACGCCAAGGCCTCTGCTGGGAGGGCCTCGTGGGGGCACCTTCGCCTGGTGACTCTGTACTCATGTCTCTGGGGCTGAGGCGCCCCCACCAGCCGGGGGGCAGAGGCCTCTCTGTCTGGACACTGCTTTTCCCATCAGAGGGGCTGGCCCGGAAGAGCCTTTCAATAAACTGGAAGGAAGGGCAGGGGGAGGGCAGGAAACACCCCCGGAGCAGAGTGGAGGGGCAGAATCCGAGGCAGACGCGAGGACAGGCACGGAGGAGGCGGAGGCGGAGGAGGCGGAGGAGCGGGAAGGGAGTGAGAGGCGATGCTGGAGGCTCGGGAGGAGAGATAAGGCCGGGCTCAGCCCTGGGCTGCGGCCTCACTGGGAGCCAGATAACACCTCAGGGCAGCTGTGTTCTCACAGGCGCCTGCCTCGGGCCAGTGGAGGTTAAGGGTTTCAGCCAAGGCCGCCCGGGCCCCAGAAGTCATACCTTCCAGTGGAGACCAGGCTGCCGGGAAAGAATGGGAAGGGCGAGACTCGGCAACGGGGACAGCCCAGCAGCCCCTCCCCGGCCCTGACCCCGCGCCCGGCGCGCCTCTAAGTGCTGGACACACAGCAACTCAATGAATCCTCGCGAGCCCGTGACTCACGGGCACCTCACGGGGGGGAAACCGAGGCCCAGGACGCAGGCCTAGCTGGGAGCAGCCTGGCTCTGACCACCACCACCCATCGCTTCCGCAACCCATGACAGACACCCGCAGAGCCCGCCCACCACCTGAGCCCCGGGCACTGGGGAGAGATGTGAAGAGTAGAAGGGAGATGGCCGTGGCCCACAGCCAGACACACCAGGACGAGAGATGGAGTGGGGAGACCGAGAGGAAAGGGAATGAGCGAGACAGGGAGAGGGACAGGGAGCGCGGGCAGGGGGCTACCCAGACGCGGTGACACGGGCAGGGGCCCAGCCGGACTCGGGTACAGAGCCCCGGAGAGGCGGCGAGGCAGGGAGAGAAAAGCAGAACCACACAGGGCAGCAGTGACCTGGGACCGACAAACCTGAGACAAGGAAGACGGCATGTCACAGAGAGAGGGGGGAATCTGGGTCCGATCCTGGCCACCTGCTCCCAGCAACCTCCGCCGGGAATCGCAGGAGACACCCCTGCCCGGCAGGCCCGCTGGTGGCTGAGACAGGCCCATCCAGGGCCGGCCGGCGGCTGTTCTCAGAGGAAACCCAAGCCCGTCCACGAGGGGGCATCGGGCATCGGAAGACCGCCCCCCCCCCCCCCCCCCCCCGGCCCCGCGCGCTCGCAACGAAGCGCATCAGGAAACACACGACCAGCTCACTCAGGTCCCCCCGCCACCACGCTGCTTAGCACCAGACTAAGCTCCACAAAAAGTGGGGGAACCGTTCCATTCAATGGGGGGGGGGGGGCAGGACAAAATTCTCCAGGGGGGCCGGCCCCTCAAAACGACCGACATCGTACCGGGCAGGACTGAGACCCCGCGGCCAATGACACGCTTTCTACCTGCCGGACAGTGGACAGTGGACAGTGGCGGGCACGTCACCGGGGCCCCCTCGCCAAGCGCGCAGCGGCCCGAGGAGCAGCGACTGCGAACACCCCGAGGCTGGAGGCTCGGGCGCGGCGAGGTGGGGCCAGGAGGCACCGGACATCCAGGCGAGCGGGCAGCGGGCCCGGCTCCGGAGCCCGAGTCGCCAGCACCAGACCCGGGGCCTGGGGGAGGGGCGGCCCGAGCCCCCGAACCCCAGCCGCCGGCCCGCGGAGAGGGGCCCGCGGCGCGAGGGCAGCGGACAGCGCAGAGAGACGCCTGGTGACCGCGGACCCGGCCGCCCGCGCGAGACGCGAGTAGGAGCCGTGCCCACCAGGCGCGCACCGCCGCGGGGACCGTGCTTGGTCAGACGGCCAGACGGACACGGCCCGGCAAGGCCGCGGCGGTGACAGAGACCGACGCCGGAGGCGGAGACGCGGGCGGTGCAGGCCCACCCGGCGCCGAGACACCACGGCCGCGGAGGCGACCGGCCCGTCCCCGGCCCGCGCTCACCTCGGCCCCCTCACGCCGGACTCCGGGGGGTCATGGCGGGCAGCCCCCTGCCCCCGCTCGGCCTCGGTGTCGCGGGGCGCGCGCCGAGCCGCGGGCAGCGGAGGCGGGAACGCGCTCGGGCGGACGCGCGGACGCACGGAGGGCCGCACCACGACGGCCCCGCCGCCCGGCGCCCGGGAGGGACGCGGAGAGCCGGGCGGGGAAGGGGAGCCTCCAAGCGGACGGGAAGCAACCGAAAGAGGCGACGGACCGGAAGCGGAAGTGGTCGCGTGCCCCGCCCGGCGCCGACCACCGAGTCTGCGCCGCACCGGCTTCCTCAGCCCTACCCACCGGCCAACGTCACTTCCGGCGCGCGAGGCCGGTGGACGGGCTTCGCCAGCCTCACTTCCGCCCGCCGCCGCCAGGGCCCGGGAGGCCGCGCCGCTCCCACCCCGCCCCAGCCCGGCCCAGGCGGCGGGCCGCTCCCCTCCCGCCCCCTCCGCCCAGCCGGGCACGGAGCCCACATCGGGCCGCCCGTTGCCCCCGCCTCCGGGCACGCCCCGTCCGGCCCAGAAGGCGGTGCGCCCGCCAGAGCCAAGGGCACCTGGGCCGGGGGAACAGCCGGGTTACACACAGCAGACAGCGCAGCCGTCAAGTAAAATACAACAAAATGTTTAATGAGCAAATTCGTCTTAGCAAATATGAAACCGCCACAGAGGGGGGCAGGGCCGCGGGACTAGAGGAGAGAACCAACTACGTTAAGAAACCAAGGGGAGGACTAGAGGCCAAAGGGCTGGAGCTGCGGAGCTGGGGAGGGAGAGGGAGGGCAAAGGGCCGGACAACAAAATTCAAAATAGTTTGGCCATAAAATATAAACACGCTGTTCCTACAGTGGAAAAGAGGAGGAGGGGTGGGGTGTGAGGGAGGAGAGGCTGTCCTGGGGAGGGGCTGTGGGGTCCCACCCCACCCTGCCGTGCGCCCCGATCCAGACCCCTTCCCTCTGTGTCTGTGGGTGCGTGTGTGTGGGCCGTGTGCACACTTCCCCATCCCCGCCCCGCCCCCGCCCCCCTCCCTTAATTGCTGCCATTCCAGTTGCTGCCGGCTGTCATTCGGCTGTCACTCCTCTGCCCATCGTCTTCGGAGGGGGAAAGAGGGAGGGGGCGGGGGGAGCAGCCCCCAGCCAGCCCGGCCCCACCCACCCCCGCCGCCTCTACCAGAAGTCCCGGCGGTGGTAAGAGTCGGGGTCACAGTATTTTGTGACAACCACTCTGTTGGCGAACTTGCGACCTGTCAGGCCCTGCATGGCTTTCTGGCAGTCAAACACAGAGGTGAACTCCACGAAGATCTGCAGGAGAGAGGCAGGGGAGAGGCCGGGTCCCTGTAGGCGCTAGCTGGCTACTCAGCCATCAGCCAGCACCACCCAAACCCGGGGCTCACTGCAGGTGGGGGGGCATTACCCACATGCCCTCCAGAACCCGGGGTCAAAGAGCAGGAGAGCAGGGAGCAGAGGTGTGCAGAGGCGGGGCAGGCTCCAGGGGGAGAGGTCACGGGTGTGATCTCTGTACCAGGTGGACCCGTCACCCAAGGGCCATGCTCTCCCCAGACAATGGATGAAGTAAGGGAAGCTCAGAAACTAGGCTTCAAACCTGGGTTGACACAGAGGAAAAAGTTGAACTTTGATCTATTCAGGTGCCTACTTGTTGAACCTCGAGTTTACAGGAGCCGAGGGGGGCTACGTGGGTTCTGGAATGCCCCTACTGCCTCAGCAATGAAAACGGCTTGCAAAGGCAGCAGGGGGGATGCAGAACTCATCAACTGTAAGCAAGTTTAAAACCAAGCTGCATGATTCCTGGTTTGTACCCTGAAAGGCACCAACTGGAGGAGACATGTTTGAGACCCCAAGGAAAGCCTCAGCACAGACCGGGTAGGGACCAAGGGTGGTTTTGTTACTGATGGTATTGCAGTGTCGTTAAAAGGTTTAAGGAGTTATGGCAGGCAGTTCTCAGCCAGGGCGAATGTGTCCCCAGGCTACGTGAGTGTCTGGAGGTGTGTTTTGGTTGTCACGGGGGTGTGTAGAGCTCCCAGGATCTGGTGGGTGGAGGCCCGGGACAGAGCTCAACATCTAACAACGCACAACACAGACCCCAAACTAGCTGCCTCCGTGTCTCAGGTGAAACGCGCCACCTGCCGTAAGTTATTTCAGCAGAAAGGGGGGGTGGACGGGAAGCCGACGATAGACTTTATGAAGGACAAGTTGTTGGTAACTGGAAGCTACATTCTAAAACTGCTATATACATGCCACACACAACCCAATTATACTACATCACTGTCACTCTGACAGCTTCTCTCTACTTTTACATGTTTGAAAAGAATAAAGTTTAAAAAAAAAAACAGGCTGATCCCAGAGACAAGGCAGGATCACTGGTTCCTCTGATACTCAGTTCCCTCCTGGGCCAGGCTCCAGGCCCCACACTAGTGCTGCTGACAGCACCAAGCACACTCCTGCCCCAGGCCCCGCACCCCACCAGCCTGCTGCCAAGAGCGGGGTCCTCTCAGGTGCTTACGGCCACCTCTGTACCCTGACGTTCCTATCTGAGAGCAGTGCCAGGGCCTGCACCCTTCCCCGCAGTGACAGGCCTGGCCGGCTTCAGCGGGAGGCACTCCGGTTCCCTGGGTGAGGTGCACAGCCTGCCTCCAGGGCACAGGGCTGGAGGCGACAGGACCCAGGGGCTCGGAATTCAGGCCGTGAGAACCTGACACCTGACCACGTGGCTGTGTCCTCCCAGGAAGGGCCCCCGGAGCTGCTGGGAGGCTCTGGGGTAACCAGGTGAGTTTAGCGGGGTCGCTCAGGGCACCCGGGAGGGGAGTGTGCAGGCGTGGTGACTATTTTTAGCACTTTTCCCCCACTCCGAGGACAAGGCCAAACCACCTGCACACAAGGTCACACAGCAGCCAAGCTCTGCACCAAGTTCCGGCCACAGCAGTTCTGCTGCCTGCACGGGCCCTGGGTGCCCGCCCGAGGGCCAGAGGAGGGTGTGTAGGAGACGCCGGAGAGCGGCGGGGCAGAGGGCAGACGCACGCACCTTCCCGCAGCCGGGCACCTCGACGCCGTCCACGGGCCGAGGGATCTCGATGGACTTGACCAGCCCGTACTTGCTGCACTCGTCCCGCACGTCCTCCACGATCTCCTCGTACTCCTCGTCGTCCAGCAGCTCCTCGGGCAGCACCATGTTCATGAGGCACAGGACCTCCGTGGGGTGGCCGCCCATCTGCACCTGGGAGCTCATCAGGCCCGGCACTTGCAGGGTCACGGGGGTCTGGTTGATGGTGCTCTGTGGGGCAAGCAGGCAGGGGTGTCACGGCCGCCCCCCGGATGCCAACCGTCCCGGCACACCGGGCCCCGCCCCTCCCGCCCCCCGGCCCCCAAGCCAATGGAAGATGACGTGCCGGGAGGCTCACCAGCGTGGCATTCTTGGCTCCCACACTCGCCCTCTGGACCAGCAGTTTCTTGTCCCCCAGCTGCATCCCGTTCAGCCCCGCAATGGCCTATGTTTGGAGGACGACGGGTGGGGGCGCAGGGAAGAGGTACGGGTCAGGGCCCAGGAGCCCACGGTGCCCCCAATACCACAGACCCGGGCATTGGTGGGGGAAGAGGGGAAGGCAAAGGGCTGGGCGCTTGGAAAGCCCCGGCGGGGCCCCGAGGCAGCCGGCCTCCTCCCGCCCATCCCGAGGGGAGACCTCAGCCATAACACAGCAGGGCGGGCCCGGGCTCACCTGGTCGGTGACGTTGATGTCCACGTACTCACAGAAGGCGTAGCCCTTGGAGAGCCCGGTGGCGCTGTCCTTGACCAGGTTGAAGGCCTTGAGAGGCCCGAACGATGTGAGCAGCTCTTTCACCTGTGGGGCGGCCGCCGTCAGGTTTGTTCGGGTGAAGGTGGGGGGAGGGAGGTGGCGAGAGGCCTACCTGGTCATCGTTCAGGTAGTTGGGTAAGCCCCCGATGAACAGCTTGTGGGCAGAGTCCGGGACCACGGTGGACACCACTCCTGGGGGGAGAAGGAAGGGACAGACTTGGATGCCCACCAAGAGGTTGCCACCGAACCCTGGGGGAGTGTGCAGGGAGAGGCCCGCCTTCCTCCCGGCCCGGTGACAGCTGACAATAGAAAACGCCTTGTCCCCCAAGCCTGCCCAGCCTCCCAGGTACCGGGGTGACAGCCACCAGCATGATCAGAGCACCAGTCCCGCCCGGGGCCGTGAAGACCTGAGCTCACACCCCACCTGCTGCCCGCAGCTATGGACCCTCACCCCACTGACAGGGGCCTCCAAGACCCACAAGCCCTTCTCCACCCTCCAACCTTACCGCCGCCTCCCGGAGACAGGCTCTCGGCCCGCCCCCAGCTGCTGCCCTCCACGCAGCCACCCAGCCCCAGACGCTCTCTGGCCCCGGGCAAGGGTGACACTGGAGGGATCTGCTATGTCCCCGAGGTGCCCGGCTCACTCAGCACCGAGCCCCGGGCGCCCAGTGGGGGCTGACACGGCAGGACCACGTTGGCTGAGCAGGTTTAGTGATGACTGTGCCCTGAGCTCTGGGCTCAGCAACACGTGCCGGCAGCCCCCGCAAGGCCTGGACAGACCCACTGGCCTCTCAGCCGGATGCGCTCCTGCCCCTGCCTCCCTCTGCAGCCCCTCAAAGAGCAGCCGCCCCGCCCCTCCTGACCCCGGGCAGGTGAGCTGGGCTGGGGCACACACCTGAGACCGAGCCACCGCACCCCTGGGAGGCTGCGCTCCTCCCACCACCTGCCCAGCCTCCTGCCGAAGCGCTGGCGACAACCCAGCCACTGGCAGCGCCCTCAGACCCGCCTGCCCAAGGGGAGGAGCAGAGCACCCTGGGAGCTGGGGCCTAGGACGGAGCAGTGCCCACAGGGCGGGCACCTGGGTCCCATTCAGTCTACACCTCAATGCTCGCCACAGCCTACCCAGTGCGACAGGGGTAAACTGAGGCACCAGAGAGTGCTGGCCTGACTTCACACAGGCAGGAAGGGGCCTCCAGGAGCCACTCACCCGACTCCACAGCGAACTAAGGGCTTTCCCAACAGCAGAGGACGTGGACAGGTTACATCACCGGCCGATGAGGGCGAGCCGGGTGAACCCCAGCTGTCCGGCCCAGGCCGGTACCTGCAGTGCCACGCACCTCAGGGAAGCAAGGGCGCTGCGGGCACCCCAGACAGGCCCCTGGGTTCAGGTGGGGACTGCAGCGCTGAGCGAGGCTCCGAGCCTCAGAGGGAGAAGGTGGCACCTAGCACGGAGGGGACGGTCCGCACAAACTGTGTCCTTCACACAGGGCCTGAGGGGCCCGGCCCCGGAGGCCCTTCGTGGCCACTGGGCTCTGACGCAGGGAGAGTGACCTCTCACGGTCCCATGGCCAGGAAAGGGCACTGCCGACTGGGAACCTGGGCTGGTCTCAGTGCCAAAACCAAGCCCCCAACGTCTGCCACAACCTCTGACGTAAGGCACGGCCTCCAAGCGCACCTGCGGCCGCCCCCTGCACCTGCCCCCTGCCGCCGCCCCGAAGGCCGCACGGACCGACAACCAAGCAGTCTTGTCCGTGCCAGCGTCCTCTGCCTCGGCCGGACCACGGCTGCCTGGTGACCGCTGGGTCTGGCACAGAAAACCTTGCCCAGGAAGGGCGGGGTGGGGCCCACAGGCAGGCGCCCCCTGAGGCAGAGTGGGACTCGGCCCTGACGGGCAGGGTGAGCCTGGCAGTGGGCGGAGTTCCCAGCCAAGTGAATTCACCCACCAAGGGTCACGTGCCTTCCGGCTCTCCCTGCCCCTCACGTCTTATCTAACAGGCTCAGCACAGGACACCAGCACTGGGCAGGCCGGCTTCAGCGGGAACGCGTCTAAGGGTCGCCGCCCCCATGTCGCGCCTCTAGCTGCAGGTCCATGCCCTTCTGCAGAGGTGAGGAAGCTGCCTCCCAGGGCCCTGATCTTCCCGTCAAGAACGACTGGGGGCCCCAGCTGGGTGGGATAGAGCGTCGGCCTGCGGACTGAAGGGTCCCAAGTTCAATTCCTGGCAAGGGCACGTGCCAGGTTTGCAGGCTTGATCCCCAGTGGGGGGCGTGTGGGAGGCAGCTGACCAATGATTCTCTCTCATCATCTCTCTCTCCCCCCCTCTGAAATCAATAAAGATATACGTTTAAAAAAGAACACCTGCTGAGTTTTAGGAAATGCTTTTCCCTTCAGTCATAAAACTGATTTTTTATTTTATTTTATTTTATTTTATTTTTTAAATATATTTTATTGATTTTTTACAGAGAGGAAGGGAGAGAGATAGAGAGTCAGAAACATCGATGAGAGAGAAACATCAATCAGCTGCCTCCTGCACATCTCCCACTGGGGATGTGCCCGCAACCCAGGCACATGCCCCTGACCGGAATCGAACCTGGGACCCCCCAGTCCGCAGGCCAACGCTCCATCCACTGAGCCAAACCAGTTCTGGCAAAACTGATTTTTTAAACTGGAGAACAGAAAACCCAATCACTAGCCTTATTACAGAAAGAGCAGGACCCGAGGAAGCTCAGCCTGCAAGCAGAATCCCGCTCCAGCCAGCCCCCGGGTGGGCGGGGCCGAGGCACGGGGCCCAAACCGCCGAAGAGCAGCCCGGTGGCTGCCTGTGTGCTGCTCAGGCGCCGTGCGGCCACCTCCAGGCAAGGACCTGGGACGCAGTCCGGTGTCTGGCGTCTCCATCCGCACAGGGAACCGCCAGCAGACGCCCAGCCTGGCCCCGGAGCCAGCCTGTGCAACGGCTCCCGCGCCCACGGCCCGAGGGCCGGCTGGTGAGTATTTCCAGCTTGTGGGCCGAGGTCTGTTATCACCCAGGTTGGCCACTGCAGGGTAAGAGCAGCCTAAACCATGGGCAACGCGTGGGCACAGCTGGGTGCCAGTGAATATTTATTGTTTTAAAGTATATGTATTTTTATTTTAGAGAGGGAGAAAGAGAGAGCGAAACGTCAATGGTGAGAACCTCTGACTGGCTGCCCTCCGCACGCCCCACACTGGAGATGGAGCCTGCAACCCGATATGCCGACCGGGAATCGGACCATGGCCTCCTGGTTCATAGGTTGCCGCTCAACCACTGAGCCACGCCAGCCAGGCAAATGCCAATAAACATCTAGGAGGCAGGCGGGGCCCACACTGGCCCCGGTGTCACTGGCCGACCCTACTACGGGGCTGTCACAAAGGCCACCAGGCGGCCCAAGCACCACACCGGGCAGGGCCTGGCACAGGAGCTGGGGGGGGGCTCCCCAGTGATAACCGAGCAGGACACATGGGTTTCCGGGAAGAGCCCCCCAGGGAGGCTCCCAGACTGGCACTGAGAGGCCAGTGAGCGTTACACCTCCGTTTCCAGACGTCAGAGATGCAGCCAACCCACCCAAACTGCTGGGGGGCCCGAGGTGCTGCCTCTGGAGCCCACGTCGCCACCACTCTGCCAGGTGAAGGGCTGCCCAGTTTCTAAAAGGCGTCCTCCGGGGCCACGCCCCAGCGGGCAGACCCCCACGCAGAGCACCTGTCAGCCCACCTGGTGGCAAGGACTCTGGCGGCCTGAGGCCCCGCCCACCCCAGGCCCGGGCCTAACTTACACCCGCCTGCCGGCAAGTCCTGCCCGATTCCCATTTCGACAGCCTGCCCTGCGGCAAGTCCTTCCGGATTTCGAAAGCCTGCGAGCTCACTTCATGGTATAAATACGGCACGAAACCTCACTGTCCGGGCCTGGGAAGGTCAGGGCGGGTGGCACGGCCGCTCAGAAGGTGTGGTCGCTGCTGCTTTCTAACCACAGCGCAGAGTAGAACCTTCCAGAGAGCGGCCAGCCTGCGCAGCCTAAACATCTCCTCTGGCCCTGCCCACAGGAGGGGGTGCCGGCCCAGGCCTGCTGCCACCTCCCCGCTGACGGTGCACTCGCTGCGGGACGGGGTGGGACGGGGTGGGACGTGGAGTTCCCACGCCAGAGCCCACGGAACAGAGACAAAACTGGGGGAACACCGGGTGGTGGGTCCCAGGACCCACACTAGCTTCCCCTGTAACCAAGGAACCAGCTCAAACTGGCCGAATCCTGTTTCCAAGATACCGCGATGTCCTTGTAGGTCATACATGTCACACGGCCCAGCATGCACACAGAACTGACCCCTGGGACACCCAGAGCCAGAGCGGGCTGACGGACTCCATCCCCTGGACCTCCCCCACGGAAGGGGCTGCTGCGGGAGCCCGCCGCCCGCACTTCCACTCCCAGCCCGCCCTCCTCGCCCTTCAGCCCACCGCGCCCTCCCAGGGAGGCCATTTGAGCCTCCCTCCTGTCCTCCTGCCTGCTGGCGTCACAACAAAGCCTTTCCTCCCAAAAGCTGGCCGCGTGGATCTGAGGGGTGGAAGGCTCTGAGGGGAACTGTGACAGAATAGTAAAAGCCGAGAAAATACCAGAACCGGCAGAACAGGGGAACTGAGGCAGGTGTTAAAAAGCAGTTTGTGTCCACCTAGCAAATCCGATCTTCCCTAAACCAAGGCCACTGGAGAGGAAATGGTTGGCACGTCTCCCCAACCGGAGGGTCAGTGGCCAAAGCCCTCGCTCTCAGGGAGGCAGAGACCGGAAGTCCGATGGAGAACCGTGAAGAGAATGAGCTCGTTTTGGTTCAGCACGAAGCTGGTGAATATCCCATCCATCCGCCCGGAAGACCGCCCTCAGCAGATCTAAAAGCCCCTCAAAGTGACGGCCCAACGGGCCACTCCTTCCCCGCTCGCCCCTCGCGCCATAGCCCTGACCTCCAGGGGACCCCATGAGACTCCACCGGGGGAGCCACGGGCAGTGGCAGCGCCTCCCGGGCTGACCCCCTGAACCCCCCCTTTTCTCGGAGGCCGCCCAGCCCGGCTCTCCTGCTGCTTCCTCCACGCCCTTCCTTGCTGCGGGCTCCTAAGTCTGTGCCTGCTGTGGTCAGTAACGTCCTGCTTGCTCTCCTGCACTTGGTCTCGACGGAAACCTTCCCCCCCAGGGGACAAGAACCGAGGCTCCTGTCCGCCCAGTAGACCTTCGTGGTTTAAACCACATCAGCCGGAGCTCAGGGCCCCGAGTCTCCCATGGCCCGCTCCCCGAGCGGTACCTTCAACAAACCCCACTTTGCTTTACGTTAAAAAAAAGCACAAAACCCACCATGTCCTGGACTGTCTTCTGTGGGTGTGGGCATGAGCCCCTGCGCAGTAACCGACTGCGCACGCACGCACGTGCACACACACTCGCACTGCCCCGGGCCCCGAGCCGGGCCCTCAGCTCCCACACTGGCTGGGTCCTGGCCGCGCCACTGACAAGCTGTGCTGTGCGTCCCCAAGCGGACAGCTCACCCGCTGGCCACCTCTGCCAAGGGGGGAGGCCCCCAGCTCAAAGGTCTGGGGGACGGAGGAGAGGCGCGCAGAGCACTCACTCTGCTTCCCAAGCAGCCAGCCGGGCTGGGACAGGCGGGCCGGGCCCCCACTCACCAGGCACGTAGACAGAGGGGTTCTCCGACATGCCGGGCAGGGGCTGGTAGTCGTGAGGCCTGCGGATCTTCAGCGACTGGCCCTGGAAGATGATGCCGTCGAAGGCCATGGCCTGGGTGGTCTCGTCCACTGAGCGGAACTGAAGGAAACAGACCGGGCGGAGCGGCAGCGTGAGCCGTCAGGGAACAGCGGCAGGAGAGCCCCACGCAAACGGGCGACCCGCCCCTCCCCGCTCACCTCCAAGAAGGCAAAGTTCTTGTCCTGGTTGATCTGCACAGCCAGGACGGGGTTGCCCGGGGCCTGCGTCAGCCCACCCAGGCGCATCTGGGCGTTGAAGAAGTCCATCATGGCCTCCTGCAGAGGGAAGAGGAGACAGGGAGGGGCGGGGAAGGGGGTGGAGAGAGGAGGGGGAGGGTGAGAGAGGGAGACACAGAGGGTTTGGGGGGAAGGGGAGAGGATAGGGAGGGGGGGATAGTGGAATAGGGTGGGGACAGAGGTCAATAGTAGGAAAAGCAGGAGGGGGATGAGAGAAGGGGGAGGGGGCAGCAGAGGCACCGAGGGCCGGGCCAGGTGTGGGGCGAGCCCCAGGGGCCCAAAAGGGGGAGGAGAATTAGGGTTCAGGGTCAGATGCAGAGAATGATGACCACAGGGAGAAGAGGGAAAACAGAACAGAGGCAACAAGGAGACAGGAGACGTCAGAGGAAGAAACAGCCGGTGGCGAGAGAGAAGAAAGTGACAGGAAAGTGGGAAAGCAGCAGCCGGCAGGAGAGGGACCCGAGTGGGACCCGAGTGGGAGAGAGTGGAAGGGAGGAGCAGAGGGACAGAGGGGAGAGGAGGGGAGGGGAGCGCGGGAGGGGGGGGAGGGAGGAGAGAAGAGTGATGTGGAGGGATCTGGCCCTGGAGTCGGGGGCTGGTTCATCAAATGTAGCAAAGTGCAGGTTGAGAAAGTCAGAATGGACCTTACTTGCCTTCGCCGACGGTAGCAAACTTTTTGTTGCTACGAGGGATCTCAGCCCCACAATATTTCACTTTAAAGAGAAATGGAAACAACTCTTTGATCTCGGGGTTCTCAGGGGTGCCACGGGAAGGGGTGGGGAGAGGGGGAGAGGCACGTGGGGAAGGCGGGGAGGTCAGGGCCATCAAAAATAAAAGAGCAGCGACCACGGGAGGGAGGGAGAGGACGGGACAGGCGGCAGAGAGCAGAGGCGTGTCGGAAACTGAGGGAAACTGAGGGCGTGCGTCTGTGTGTGTGTCGAGTCTCCCTCTCTGTCTCTCTCCACGGACTCGGACGCGTGGATTCGTGGTTCGTAGGTAAGTTATGTGTGTGCTCGATCCATGGGTTTGGAGGAGGGTGGGGAGGGGAGACGGGTGAGGATAGAGGAGGGAGGGAGGGCCACCCCCAGCCCGGCCCCTGGCTGGCTCAACTCCATCGTCCGTCTGGGAGGGGGCCGGGGGGTCTTGCAGGAGCAGAGTCCACCCGTGCAGGTAGGGGAGGGATCGAAGGGAAGGGGAGGAACGGGGGGAGGGGGGAAGGGAGGGGCACGGCAAGGGGGGAGGCAGTACCTCAGTGATGCCGAAGGGGATGTTGCCCACGTAGAGGCGCCGGGCCTGCCTGGTCATCTGGCTCCCCACAACAGGCACCGGCGTCGGGGTCACGGCCAGACCGTCAGGGGTCATGGTGGGGAGGAGGGCGGTGGCTGGAATCTGACCCGCAGCTTCAGGGGGGACAGAAAGGATCAGCGGGCGCCAGGACCGGCCTGCACCCGGCTGCTCCATCGCCCCCCACAGCCCCCGGCCTCAGGGGGGCTCCCTGATGGGCCCCCGGCAGGCGCCCGCTCAGTGTGGGGGCTTCGAAGGGCAGAGGCCAACAGCCCGGTGCAGACCTCACTCCCGCCCCGAGTGGGGTGCCTCCAGCGCCCGGCCGGCGCCCGCGCCCACCTTGCATGGCCTTGTACTGCATGGGGGTGATGTGCTCAAAGCCGGGCGGCGGCACGTCCCAGTACTTGCGGACTTTCTTCTTCTTCTCATGGCGGGGGGAGCGACTGGGGAGGGCGGGGGAGAGCGGGCAGGCCCCCTCAGTGCGGCCGCGGTGGACTGGCCCCCTGGCTCCCGGCCCCCGGCCCCCACCAGTGGCTCGCTCTCTCCGGAGGGAGAGGGTCTGGGTCTGGGTCTGGGTCGGGTCAGGCCCAGGCCCGGGGAGGGGAGGGGCTGGTTTCAAGGCGGGTGCTCAGGGCGGGCGGGGAAGGGGCAGCGGCGGGCGGAAGGGGCGGGAAGAGCAGCTCACATCAATCCACCGTGCTCCTCCTTAGCGCCTCTGGTCAAAGGTTTGCTGGGGGCAGGAGGGAAAGGCATGGGGAGGGGTGACTGGGGACCTTGTCTTCCCCACACACCCCCACCCCGGGGCACAAAGCCCCAGGCAGGGCAGGTCCCCTCGGCCCTGCTGTCCCCCCAAACCCCACACCAGGAGAGAGGAAGACAGGAGGGAGGGAGGCCAGCAGACCACTTTCTGGCTGGAGGACTGAGCAGAGGGGCGGGACTTCCCCGACTTCCCCACCCGCCCCCCCTCACTAAGGGGCAGGAGAGCGAGGGGCACCCCGAGAGGGTAGAGGCGTTAGACACACGGCCCACGCCAGAAGGTGGGGGGGCGGGGGGTGCTGGCCCTCTGAGGTGTCCCCTTTGGGGGAGCACAGCCTCGGGCAGTCCCACAGGGGCTCGGAGAGGGTGAAGACGGGGCGGCCTAGAGGCGGGGACGGTGGGGCAGCCCCTCACAAGGAAGACAGATCCCACCCCAGATGGGAGAGGAGCCAGAGGCCAGGGCGCCCCCTCTGGTACCTTCGCCGCCGCCGGTCCCGGGAGGCGCTCCGCTGGTCCCGGTTGCGCCGGTCGCGGCTCCGGCTGCGGCGCTTGCGGTCCCGGCTGCGAGAGCGGCTGTGGCTGCGCTTGCGGTGCCGGTTCTCCTTGTCTCGCTCTGGGCAAGGGGGGGGAGGATGAGCTGAGGGAGGACGCGGCCCCGCCCGCCCACACACGGGGGCCAGGCCCCAGCCCCAGGGAGGCCACCCCCACGGGGCCAGGATGCGACCGCGGGGCAGCGGCGGGCGGCCTGGGTCCACAGCCAGTCCAGGGGCCCTGGGGACCCTGGGGCGGGAGCGGTTACCTGCGGGGACAGGGCCTGGAGGTGCCCCCAGGGTGCAAGGTACCTGAGGCTGCTCAGGAGGAGCTGGGGAGCCAGAGAAGACAGAGGAGGCTGGCTCCTGGTCCCCTCCAGGCTGAGGGCCTGACCCCAGGGCCGTCCCTGAGGGGGGCAGGGCTAGAGGCTGGGGAACCAAGAGACCCAATGATGTTTTCCCGAGGGACCGGACCGCGGCCCCTCAGGAGACGTCGTCCGTCACCAGGCGCCCCGCAGCCCCAGCCAGGCGCCCTCCCGAGGCCCCTCTTTCTGCCCCGCAGACCTGAACCCCCGACCACCCCCTGCCGCACAGCCCTCGGGGGGCCGCTTCCGCTGAGCACCCCCTCGCCCGGGAGGAGAGCACGCCCTCCCAGCAAGGCCACAGAGCCCTCTGCTCCCTACAGACCCCTCGGCCTCCCAGAGGTGCAGGCTGAACCCCGAGCCTGGACTGAGACGCTGGTCCTCCACCCCGTCAGCCGTCAGCGCGCTCCTGAGGCTCACGCGCTCGGGACAGGGCAGGGGGCGACCACTGCTGTCGGCACTTTCTGGCGGGATTAATTATGGGCCTTCAGTGCCTGCGCCGCCACTCCAGTCACCGACACCGGGGAAATACGCACCACGAAAGGGGAGACAGCAGCCGGCACAGGGCCCTCCCCGAACCCGGGACCTGGGCTAGCATCTCACTCGCGCTCAAGCCTCACTGCCGCTTTGGGGAAACCCTGCTGGGGGCTCCTGTCACAGGGAAACTGAGGCAGAGCGCCCCATGACTGGCCGGAAGGCCGGAAAGCAAGGAAGCAGAGGGGCCGAACATGAGCCTTGCCCCGTCAGGGAGCTCGGGGCGGCAGAGCCCGGGGCCACTAACGACAATGCGATTACCTCCTCTGGGGTTACCTCCAGAAATGAGCCAAAAAGCAGAAGCAGGAGGGGAGGGTCAGGCCGAGGCCGTCAGCACCCGGGGACTCTGACTCGGCCTGAGAGCGTGGCTGAGACGGGCCGGCTTCCACCCAGGGGTCTTCCCGCCCCAGGCTCAGCCCCACCGGGAAGCAGGGCCACCTGCTGGGCGGGAGGCGGAGCGGGACGCGGACGCCCGCAGACCCAGGTGATGCCCGCAGACCCAGGTGATGCCCGCAGACCCAGGTGATGCCCGCAGACCCAGGTGATGCCCGCAGACCCAGGTGCACGGGGTCAGGTGAAGTCGGGAGGGGCTTGGCTCAGAGACAAAGACCCACAGACGGGAAGCACGTGGGCAGCGCGTCCCCCTCGACACACCAACCCTGGGCACCGGGAACTCGGGTGTGCGAATCGCTGTGGCCATCGGTGGGGACAGCGCCCCAGCCCAGGGCGAGGGCCGGGCCTCGGGTACCAAGAGGCCGGCACACGGGGAGCGCGCGGCCCCCCAGCCGAGCGGGCGGTCAGCTCCCCGCCCAGCACCGACCCCCCACGCGGGTCCCCTTCTGGAGGCGCCCTCCCCGGCGGTGCGCCCCCAGCGGAGCTGATGGCAGTGTGAAGCCCACTCCTGGGCATCCAGGTCCGCCACAGGCCGCGCCCGCGCCCACGTCGCCGCTCACCCAGCCCTGCGGGCCCGGGAGGCCCTAACCTTCCTGCCTCCCGGCCCGCCCACAACGACCGTGCGGAGCCCAGAGGGCCTGGCACGGCGGGCACGCGTCCCCGGCGCCTTCGCCGCCTCCCTCCCTACCCCGCGCCCAGGGGAGCAGGGCACCCGCGGGCAGGAGACGCGCAGCTGTGAGCCCAGAGCCCGCTCCGCCCGCGGGTCGGCGGGTCCCGCACGGAACCAGCCCGGCGCTTGGCCCCGGGCCCCCCACCCCCGGCGCTGTCCGCTCGCCCGGGCCCTCACTCCCGACTCGGGCTGGGCCCAAAGGGGCACCGGCCCCCCCTGCAGCCCTTCACGCCCGGGCATGAGCCTCCCTCGGGGTCCGCGCTCCCAAACGGAAGTACTGAGGCCGGAGGGGCTTTTAAACGCCCGACGGGCCTCCGGACTCCGGAATCCCGGGCGACTCCACCTGTCGGCCCCGCACGGCACCCAGCTGGGCCGGGCCCCTCTTCCCAGAGCCTCCGTTTCCCCGCCCCTACGGGGACATGTTTACAGTTAGGGACCCCGATCCGGGACCCGACAAGCCTTGGGGTTTGTGTCTAGCGGGGGAGATGAGGGGCTAACACGCCACACTGCGGCCACCGCCGCCGCCCGCGTGTAAGCAAGACGCGTGGGGCACAACACGTTTAAACAAAAAAAAAAAAGCACAGGGCGCCCCTTTCACGAAGCAACCCACGTCACACGCCGTGACCCGAGGTCCCCCAACAAGAGCGTGGAACCCCGCGCGGCCTAGTCCGCAGGCCTCAGCACACGTGGCGGCCGCGGGGGAGGAGGGAGAGCCGGTCCCCGCCGCGGCCGTGCCCGCGCCCACGTGAAGTGGCGGCGGCGGGGGTGAAGGGGGGGGCCTCACAACCGCCATTTTGGAACAAAGGGGGCGTGGAGAGACCCGAGCCGCGGACCCGGCCGGAAGCGGAAGTGCCTCGGCCGAGGAAAAGATGGATCGCGGGGCCGAATGTACATCCATGTGTACGCACGCACTCCCCTCCCGGGATTAGTAAAAAATAGATCCGTTGGGGACACGCGGCGGGCCCAGCGCCGCACCGCGCCGCCTCCGCCCGGGACGGAGCGGAGCGCAGAGCCACGCGCGGCGCGCATGCGTGCTGCCCCGCGCCCGCCGCCCCCTCCCCGGCCGCGCGCCGAGGCACGCCGGGCGGTCACGTGAGCGAGGCGCGCGCCGCGGGACGGTGGGGGTGGGGGTGGCCGCGCGGCCGTGAGAGGAGGGGAAGCGAGGGGGAAAATGGCGGGGGGCACAGAGGGAAGCCAGGGGCCGCCCCGCCCGCCGCCCCGCGTCCCCGGCGCCCTCACCTTGCTTATTCTCGTTGAGCTGCCGCTCGAACTCGTCGAAGTCCGACATGCTGAGGCGGCCGCGTAGGGCCCGGTGCAGCGCTCACCTCGCCTTGCCGCCCGCCCGCTCTAGCCGCTTCGGCTACTTCCGCCGCTCGCTTCGGCTACTTCCGGCCGCCTCCGGCGCGCCGCCGCCTCCTGCCTAATCGAGCCCCGCCTGCCCGGCCCCGCCCCGGCTCCGCCCCTCGCCCCTCCCGCCCGCCCGCCCGCCCGCGAGGTGCCCCTTCCCCAGAGCCTGGTCCCGGAGAGCGTCAGCTATTTCCGGGCCGTAAAGGAAGGAATCGGCCGCAGCGGCTTCGGCTTATTCCGAAAACGCCCGAAGCGAGGGCTTTGCCGGGTTCTCAGGTTGTCGTAACTTTTCGGAAATTAGCTCTTCCACGTTCGGGTGCTTCCGTGGGTCCTCGCCTTCCTCTGCGCCCAGTGCCCCCCCACCCCTGCCAAGGGTTCGGATTCTTTCGACAATTCAAACCGTCCGTCTTCGGCCGCTTCCGCAGGGGCTCCCAGCTCTACGCCGGTCCGGTCCGAACAGTCCGCTAATTCCGACAGGCTTAACCGTCCTGGGACTCAGCACTCCCCGAAGGTTTCCGGTGTTCGCCCTCGGGCCGCGCAAGGGATTAAGCTCGATTCCAAGCTTCGGCTCTTTCCGGAGATTCCACTACCTCACTCCTCCCCTCTCGCAGAACTTCGGCTCTTTCCGCCACCACTTCGGGAAAAGGACTGCTTCGGCTTTTTCCGTCGGTGCTTCGGCTCCTTCCGTCGTCGGGAACCGAAAAGGGAGGGAGGACGAGACGAGGTGGGTCAAGGGAAGGGATCCGGGGACCGGGCGGCGTCCCGGATCCCCACCTGGCGCTCCAGGTGGGCGAGTGGAGGAAAAGAAAGGCCGAGCTCGTGGAAGGCTTAAGAAGGTGGCGCGAGACAAAAGCAGCCGGCGAGGTGACGGGTGCGCGCGGCTGCTGCGGAGGTTGGCAGCGCGGCTTCGTGCGTCTGCGCAGAGTGGACGCGTTGGGGCGCGAGACGGCTCGTGCGCCTGCGTAGAAGTCGGTCTTAGGCGAGGCTTATCCGGACTCCGGGAGGGAGACGGCCCCCCAGAATCCTCAGTGCGCATGCGCGAGACTTTCCCTTCCCCCAGCGAAAGTTCCGAATTCCTGACAGTTAAGCGAGGCCGCCCTCTGCTGGTTGCCGTAGCAACCGTTTCCGCGCCGCGCTGTCCCCGCCGCGCAGGCGCAGCAGGCTGCGTAGGGGACACTCCAGGAGACAGGCTTGCATCACCGCCTCCCGACGAAAGCCTCTTGGAGGTTCCCCGTCTCCCCGGTGGCCGCCTCCGCTGGAGGTCATTGAGTCGCGCCTCTTGCCGCCGCCGCGCCTCCGGGCAGGGCACCCCAGCGGGTAGTGTTTACGGCCCAGTGGTTCTCAGCCTTCTGGCCCTTTAAATACAGTTCCTCATGTTGTGACCCAACCATAGAATTATTTTTGTTGCTACTTCATCACTGTAATGCTGCTACTGCTATGAATCGTCATGTGAATATCTGATATGCAGGATGGTCTTAGGCGACCCCTGTGAAAGGGCCGTTTGACTGCCATAGGGGTCGCGACCCACAGGTTGAGAACCGCTGGTTTGCGCCTTTTCCCCTCCCGCCGCTGCCTCGGGGGCTAATGACACCCTGTCTCCCCACCTCCCGGTCTCCCGTCTGACGCCCCGCCTCCTGGAACCCCCCAAGGCGCTGTCACCGTCTCCGTGGCAACGGCCACCCCCTCCCAGGAAGAGGCCGGGGCCTAGTTTATTCCAAATTTTATCGTCTCTTTAATTTAAATTCTCTGAATAATTAATTCTCTGTCTCGTGTGGACTAGGGGGTGGCCCTGAATGCGGGTCCTCGGTCGGGGCTGGGGTCGGAGACCGAGTTCTGTACAGTGTCCGCGCCCTTTTCCCAGAGGGAAGGCCCGGTGAGGGCGGGAGGAACGAGCAGGACCGGGCCCCGTGAGCCCGGCTGAGTGAGGAGACACCCCAGGCCTGGGAAGGGGAAGGATGCTGGGCATGGTGAAAGCAAGGAGGGCAGGGCTCGGTACCAGGGGCCTGGGGTGCGAGTGGGGGTCTGCAAGGGGGCGCGGGGGAGGCACACGCAGAAGCACGCTGCCCACCCCAGGCCTGGCGAGGGGCACCCCGCCCATGCACGGGCGGGGCGGGGTGTGGGGGGGCCCGGGGGCCGATCACCGCTTGAAGCGGTAGGTGATGGGCAGCAGCAGCTTGCTCTTCTTGAGGGCCTGCACCTTCTTGAGCGTCTCGTCGTCCAGGGCCAGGAAGCAGCGGCGCGAGTACTCGAGCAGCCGCTCCTTGGACGGGTCGAACTCGCCCACCTCGGCCAGCTTCTCGGGCGCCACGATGAGCAGCTCGGCGATGGGCGTGGTCAGCGCCACGGTGTTGCGGTCCACGCGGTGGTGCTCGAAGGCCCGCGACATGCTCTTGAGCTTCTGGAAGGTGCCCAGGATCTTCTTGTAGCGGCAGAGGACGCCGTCCGCGTCCTTCACTGCGGGGGCGAGGCGGGGGGGCTGAGAGGCTGGCATTGGGGGGCCGGTGGGGACAAGAGACTAACGGGGTCCGGGGCTCAGACAGAGCGAAGGAGCGGAGGGAGACGGGAAGACACGGGTGAGGAGCCCATGCAGGAACGGCCAGGACAACAAGGCAGAGGCGACAGGAATTAGAGCAGGTGGGAGAAACAGAGGCAGGAGTGGGAGGAGGGGAATGGGGGGAGGAGGAGGAGGAGGAGGGGCTCTAGAGCTGGCCGGAGGCCGGGGGAAGCTGGACCGGAAGGTAACGAGCAGCCGGGACCACAGGCGGAGGCCGGGTCTGTTGAAGACAGCAAGCCCCACCCCGGCCCCCCACTTGGCCCCGGCGCCCGCCTCACCCCGCTGCCTCTCCCGGGCCTTGGGCTTCCCGAAGCGCCTGCGGCCGGCGCCTCCCTTCTGCTTCTGCCGCCGCCTCTCGGGGTTGCTGCCTTCCTCGGACACTCCGCTGAGCGAGGAGGCGGCCGACTCCGGGTCCGAGGCCTCGCCCGCTGCCCCGCCCCGGCCGTCGCCCTCAGCCCGCCTGGGCCCCGGCTTCACCCGGCAGTGGTCCTCTGGGGAGAGGTGGGGAGAAGGGGACGCAGGTGACCTTCAGGACCAGGAGGGAGGCGGCGGCAAGAGGCCCGCCTGTCTGCAGGGGGGGCGGGGGGGGGGGCAGCTGTCACATCACACGGGTCCCCAGATGCTGAGGTCCCTACCTGGACGGCTGGATACAGGACGGTCAGCTGGGCTTTGGGGACAGAAGTGGGTGGCGCTTGGGTGAGGATGCTGGGCTGACTCCTACACTTGGTGGCGAGGGGCCTGGGGGACAGCCAGCGCTTGGCTGGGGGCCTGGGGACAGCCAGCGCTTGGCTGGGGGCCTGGGGGCAGCCAGCACTGGGCTGGGGGCCTGGGGGGCAGCCAGCGCTGGGCTGGGGGCCTCAGGGAAGTCTGAGACTATGTGGGGTTTAGGACGAGGGTCTTTCTGGGGTCCTAATGGGACCTCCCGAAGAGAGCAGTCCGGGCACCCTGGAGGCAGGCAAGGCCTTTTTGGGGTGGGGGGTTAAGGCCTTGAGCAAAATCTCCGGCTCTGGGTCAGGTGGGCTGGCATGGCAGGCGCCTGCCTCCCCCTGCGGGAGGGAGTGCTGAGGCTCTCCGCCGGCCCCCAGGAGGTCAGCTGGGGGAGGTCCCGTGTTGGGGTTCCCCCTGGGCTCGGCCATCCTGGGAGGCTCCCATGTTGTGGGGAGAGCAGTAGTCCCAGCACCCCGGCTCAAGGTGGTTCTGGAGCACAGGGGTCCCCAATAACACCCATCGTGGGGAAAAGTGGGCCCTTGCCCAGGCTGTGGTGGAAGAGAGGGATGTGGGAGCTTGAGGGGGGGCCAGCTGGGGGCTGCGTACTCAGAAGGGGGGCATACAGGAGGGGTTCTCCAAATCGCTGCTAACAATAGCTGAGCGACGACCTGGGAACCAGGAGGTCACGGTTTGATCCTGGTCAGGCCCCATACCTGGGTTGCAGGCTCGATCCCCAGTGGGGTGTGCAGGAGGCAGCCGATCAGTGATTCTCTCTCATCGTTAATGTTTCTCTCTCTCCCTCTCTCTGAAATCAATAAAAAACATTTTAAAAGATGAAAAGATTTGGCAAAAGAAAGCCCTGAACCTGGGGGAAGGGATGGGGCCCAGGGTCCTGCTGATCCCGGGAAGCAGGAAGGAAGCTGGGGTCCCGGAGACACCTCGGCCTAAGCAGAAGGTAGAGGCCGGTCCCCACGGGCCCCCAGAGCATGAGTGTGGGCGCGAGGGTCGGCCGGGCCTGGGCCCAGCAGTGGGTCCGGGAGGGCGCTGCTCCAGGCGCCTCACCTGCGTCCATGCGCGCAGAGGAGATGAACTTGTCCAGCTGGCAGCGCAGGAAGTCCCTCTCCTCCTCCAGGTCCTCGATGCGCTTCTGCAGCCACGAGTTCCTCTCCAGGGCCATGTGCAGCTGCGCCCTGACGCCGCTCATCAGGGCCGCGGTGGGGGACGCCGCCTCTGGAGGCTCTAGGGCAGCGGGGGCCCTGGTCACACCCGGGCTTCCAGGGCCCTGCACCCCCCCTGATTGCAGTGCCTCCCTGTCCCCCGCCCCCAGCTCACCCTCGAAGCTGCCCCGGGAGGGGCTCAGGCTGTAGAAGAGCTGCGGGTCCAGGTGGGGCGTCTCCTCCAGGGGGATGGAGATCTCGAAGGCCTCATCGTCCTTCACTGGGGAGAAGAGAGGGGGGTCGGCCCAGGGAAGTGCCGCCCCCTGGAACCAGGCCCCACCCTGGGGAGGAGAGGGCGGGGGTGGGGCAGGGTCCCGCTTCCTCACGCGTCCTCCTCCGGCTGCTGCGGTCGTTCATGGCGCGGCCTCCCGCGGACCCGGGCCGCCGAGCACCTCAGAGACACTGGACAGAAAGAGCGGCCACAGATGGGCTCCCGGGACTGGGGGGGGGGGGGTGCTGCTGAGGGCCTCGGCTCCTGGGTCTGATGGAGGGGGAACCCAGAGCCCTCGGGGCTGGTGAGGGAGGACTCCGGGGCCGGCTGGGGCCGTGGAGGGGACATCCTGGCCAGAAGGGGTCACCCCGGGGCCGAGAGGCGCGTGGGGAGACGACCCCAACTTCCAGGCATGGGGTGGGGGTGCCTCCCCCGCACTGGCGGGAGCAAGCGTGCCCCTTCCCGCGGTGGGAGGCTGGGCGCGTGCGCAGTGCGGGGGAAGGTCACGCGTGGGGATGCTCCCCCCGCCCTTTGTCCCGCGGGTGGGAGGAGGGCGAAGGTGGCCAGAGGTCCCCACATGGGGTGCGCCGGCCCGCGGGTATAGACGCGGCCCCCGCCCGCCCGCCACCCGCAGCTGCCCGGCCCCGCGCTCACCCACCCGCGCGCGGAATCCGGCCCGGGAACCGACCGCGGCGGCGGCGCCCATGCCCGGCGGCGGCGAGCGGAGGGAAGCGCCCACCCACCGGCAGGGGCGGCGAGGCGGGCAGGGACGCAGCCCGGATCCGCCGCTCGGCGCGCCTCCCCCCGGTAGCCCCGGCCCCAGGTGAGGACCGCGGGATGCGGCGGAGACCGGGGCCGCACTTGCGCGATGGCCCCTTGCAGCCCCCGCCCCCGCCCTCCGCGAGGCCCGGGCAGGGAACGTCGTGAAATTCCCGATTCCTGGAGAGCCGCTGGCTGCGGGGGTCCCCCGGGTGGTGGCCGCGCACCGAGGCGGGCGGGGGAGAGTGGGGCACAGCCAGGAAAGTTAAAGGCCGGGGAGGGTCCCCAAACGATCCCGGGAGACCCACGGCCCCCGGACCGGGGGAGGGAGTTGCCCACCCCCCCGCAAATAGGGGCCTGGAACCCCCAGCCCCGGCGGGTAAGGACTGGCTCTGGCACGTGCAGACCTGGGTCCCCGGCCGCCGCTGCTCCCGGCTCAGTTTACTCACCTGTAAAGTGGGGAGGATGCAGTGACGTCACGCGCAAACGCCCCGCCCCGCGCGCGGCCACCGTCGGGGCTGGAGATGCAGGTCGGCTCCGTTAGCCGTTAGAGCCAGCGGAGGTCAGGCCGCGGGAGGCTCTCTGCCCCCGGCGGAGCGGAAGCGGCTGGCTTGTCCGTTCTTCCGCTCAAAACCGGGTCGGGAGAAGCGACGCGGCCCCGCACTGCGCCCGGCACCGCGCAGAGGCCCAGAAAGGCTCCTGGAGAAGCGGGGGCTCATCCCGCGCCCGCCGCAGCTCCGCCCGCCTCTCCTCCCCCCGTTCGCCCGGAGCCGCCAAGCCCTGGGAGCGTTGCCAGCCCTCCCGGGAGCACAGCGTGAACCCTGCGGGGGGTGGGGGTGGGGGCCTAGATGTCTGCGACACAGAGGGCTGTGCCCGCTCCTACCCGCTCCCCAGTACTAATAAGTGGCAGCCTCGCCAAAACCTGGGAGCGCCCTGGCCGTGTGGCCCTCTGGTTAGAGCGCCCTCCCCGGTGTGGAAGGGTCTGGGCTTCCGTCCCCTCTCCCGGCACATGCCCAGGTTTTGATCCCTGGTCGCGGCATACACAGGAGGTAACAGATGCTCTCTAGAATCAATGAAAAACATATCTTCGGATGAGGATGTTTTATTTACTTTTTAAATCCTCACTCGAGGATATTTTTCCATTGGTTTTTAGAAAGAGTGGAAGAGAGAGAGAAATATCGATGTGATAGAAACACATGGATGGGTTGCCTCCTGCACAAGCCCCACCAGGGCCCAGCTGGGGAGGAGCCTGCAACCGAAGTATTTCCCCTTGACCAGAATCGAACCCAGGACCCTTCGGTCCGCAGGCCGACGCTCTATCCACTGAGCTAAACCGGCTAGGGCAGAACTTATTTTATTTTTTTTAAGTCCAAGGGAGGCATCTGCCCTAGATGGGTGTTTTTCACACTACAGGTTCATGGGCGGAGAATTCAGATAGTAGGATGGAATCGGCCATTAAGAAGTCACAAATGGCCCTGACCGGTGTGGCTCAGTGGATAGAGTGTCAGCCTGCACACTGAAAGGTCCCAGGTTTGATTCCCGTCAAGGGCATGTACCTTGGTTGCGGGCACATCCCCAGTTTGGGATGTGCAGGAGGCAGCTGACCGATGTTTCTCTCTCAACGATGTTTCTAACTCTCTATCCCTCTCCCTTCCTCTCTGTAAAAAATCAATAAAATATTAAAAAAAAAAAAAAAAAGAAGTCACAAATGTACCCTGGCTGGCGGGAGGGTTGGTTGGGCATCCTCCCGAGCATGGAAAGGTTGCCTCTTCGATTTCCAGTCAGGGCACATGGGCTTGCATTTCAGGCTTGGCCACCGATAGGGGGCGTGCAGGAGGCAGCCCACTGATGCTTGCTCTCCACATTGATGGTTCACTCTTTCCCTCTCCCTCTCCCTTCCTCTCTCTCTCTCTCAAAATCAAAAGTCTTTTAAAAGAAGTCATAGGCCCGGCTGGTGTGGCTCAGTGGTTGAGTGTCAACCTAGGAGCCAGAGGTCCGGGTTCGATTCCCGGTCAGGGCCACATGCCTGGGTTCTGGGCTCAATCCCCAGTGGGGGGAGTGCAGGAGGCAGCCAATCCATGATTCTCATCATTGATGTTTTTATCTCCCTTTCTCTCTGGAATCAATAAAAAAATTATTTTTTTTAATTATATTATTTTTTAAAAAACCACTGCCTATGACACAGGTCCTGAGCGGCCAAGCACAGACTGGCCCCTTCCCCCTCAGGCAAGCTGAGGCCCACTGGGCCAGGCACTCGCTGAGTCTCCCTGCCGGGCAGCGGGTTGACCAAGCCTCGGTCCAAAAAGAAGCTTCTAGTGCTCAAAGTAGAAAACGGGTTTATTGGGTGACGACTCAGTCCCTAGCTGGAGTAGGGGGGGGGGGGGGGGGGGGGGACCAGGTCTGGAGCCCCGCCCCAACATCCGCATGGAGGCCTCAAGGAGATCGAGTGGGTTCCCGATGGCCCCCAACCACATCTTCAGGCCAGAGAATGTCCACGCCCAGCGGCCCACCCACGGCCCCTGTCAGGGCCCAGCCTGGAGGCCTCCACTCTGAGAACTGAGGTCTTGTTCCCGTCTTGTCTCCAAAACGCAGGACCCGCGGTGACTCCGGAGCTCCTCCCTCCGCGGGGCTTGGCCTCCGCGGCAGGTGGGTCCGTGTCCGTGTCCAGGGCCCCACAGCCCAGCCTCGGGTGCCCTCCGGGTGTCTGAGAACCGCAGGAGTCCGGGCTCCCCCAGATCCCACGGTACCAGGGGTGCCCGGCGGCCCGGCTCACGGGTGCTTCCACCGGATGTGCTTCTGCAGCGTGTTCTGCTCCATAAACCGGCGCGGGCAGTGCGGGCACTGGAACGGGCGCTCCCCCGAGTGAACCCGGCTGTGCTGGGCCAGCTCGCCCGCCTCCCGGAACCGGCGCGGGCAGAGCGGGCAGCCGTGGGGCCGCCCCCCGCCGGCCCGATGGATGGAGTGGTGCCGCGCCAGGTGGCTGGCCCGCTTGAAGGTCTTCCCGCAGGTGTCGCACGCGAAGGGCTTCACCTCCGAGTGGGTGATGCTGTGGCGCTGCAGGTAGGACATGTACTCGAAGGCGCGGGAGCACACGGGGCAGCTGTAGCACTTCTTCTGGGCTGAGGTCCCCGCAGGCCCGGGCTGCCTCGCAGCCTCCTCCTCCACCAGCACGGTGTACGGGACGCCCTGCGTGTCAATGAGCAGGTAGTGGTTGGGCCTCGGAGGGGAGGAGGGCGGGGGGCTTCCTGCGGAGGAGGAAGGTCCGGGTTCTGGGGACCGGCCTGTCCCAGGGCGCGGGTCCTCCATGGCCTCCGCCTTGGCCAGCGCCCGGGGCTGAGGGCAGGGGGGCGGCAGCACCAGCATCCGGAGGTGGCTGAGGCCTGGCGGGTGGAGAGAGGGGCAGGTTACACGGAGGAGGGAAGCTGGACCCTGCGCAGACTCCTGCATCCTCCATCTCCTCCAGTCCGTGAGCCCTGGACTCTGCGGGCTGTTAAGGCTCCTAGGGCCCCCGCCTTGGGAAGCCCCTGCTATGGCCGGCCCACCACCCGGGACCCGGCTGCCTCCCCGTCTGTGCGCTCCCCAGGCCACTGGGTGCCCCTCTACTCCGCCGCCCCACCCATCAGACCTCCCGGCCCCTGGGTCCCTTCTCTGCCGCTCCCGATCCCGCACACGCCACCCAGCAGCCCGTCTGCCCTTCTGCACACACCACCCTTCTCAGAGGGGCCACCTCGGGGCCGTCCACCGCGTGGCCACCTCCCTGCACCCCTCTGGCCGCTCCCGCCGGGCTCGCCCGTGCGCGCCCGTGCACCCAGGTCCTCCTAGTCCCGGGGCCACCCGCGCCCGGCGCCGGCCTCTTCGCCAGTTGTGGGCAGAGCCCGCGGAGCAGCCGCCCCGCCCCGCCCCGCCCCGCCCCCTCCGCCCGCCGGCGCCTCCCGGCCCCCGTACCCGGTGCAGCAGCCTCTCGAGTCCGGGCGACTCCGGAATCGGCCCGGGCTACCCCCGCGGTGGCAGGCGGCGGCGGCGGCGGCACGGGGGCCTCTGCGGGTCCCCCAGGGGCTGGCGGAGCCGGTAAGGGGACTGCGGGCCGGGGGACAGAGAAGAGCGTCCAGGGGACGGAGGGGAGCGGGGCGCTTGGGCCTCGGGAAACTGCTCCGGCCAGAAACACACGCCGACAGGAAGGTTCCCAGGCGCCTCCGGCCCGGCCTGCAGCGCAACGCGGCTGCCCCGCGCCCCAGACGCAAAGGAGGACTCCACCGGGAAGTGCGGAATGTTTATTGAGAACAGGGTGCGGGCGGGGTGGGAGGGGGATACAGAGGAGCCGTGCGTGTGCTCTTGTCGAGTCTCCCACGCGGGCCACCACTCACCACTGGAGCAGGACACCAGGGCTCAGAAAGTCACTGGCAAAGGCTCCCGCGCACCGCGGGGCGGGCACCGGCCCAGGAGGGGGGGTGGGCAGCGCCTGGGCTCCCATCACACAGTCAGGGAGGAAGGGGGGGACGGAGACAGGAATGACGGGTCTCCCTCGGGGCAGACAGGGACACTGAGGCCCGGGGTAAGGCAGGAGCCTCAGCAGCGCCGGGGAGTGTGTGTGGTTGTGCCGCTGCGTGCGGGTCGGGCGCCGGGGCGCCGGGTCTGGGCTTAGTGGAGGCTCATGTGCTGCGCCAGCTCCGCGGCGTCCTGGAAGCGGCGCGGGCAGAGCGGGCAGGTGTGCGGCGGGCCGGCGCGGGCGCGGTGCGTGGCGCGGTGCCGGGACAGGTGGCTGGAGCGCTTGAAGGCCTTGCCGCAGGCGCCGCACGTGAAGGGCTTGAGGTCCGAGTGCGACACGCGGTGGCTCTGCAGCCGCAGGGGGCTGGCAAAGACGCGGCCGCACTCCGGGCAGTTGTAGCCCTTGCGAGGCGGGGGCTCCACGGGCGACGGCTCGCGGGGGGGCGGGCTCGGGGGCGGCTCTTCCGGCGGCGCCGTGTACGTGTAGGGGACCCCGTTGGCGTCGATGAGCAGGTGGGCCGGCGTCGGGGGTAGGGGCGCCGCCACCGAGGAGGGCGTGGGAGAAGGGCTTTCTGCCTTGGGGGACGGCGGGTCCATGGCCTCCGGCGAGGAGGAACGAGGGTGGGGCGGCCGCGGGGGCAGCAGCAGCATCTGGAGCGACAACTGGGGGCGACGGAAGGGGGAGAAGTTAGCCTCCCGGCGGACGCGTGCCCCTCTCGTGCTGCACCCCTGCCCCACCTCCGTGCACCAAAGACACCGCCTGCAGCCCGCTCGCTCGGTGCCACGCCGCTTGGGGGCGCCGCCAGCTGAAGGCACGCCCAGGCCCCCCCCTGTTCCTGCGGGCCCTCCGCTCAGCCCCGACCCCACAGGGCACCGTCCTGCCATTTCCCTACTCGCGACAGCCCGCCTCCGGCCACGTCTACTCCCCTCTTTGCTTCTGGGCTCCTTTCAGCTCAGGCCCCGGGCCTTCGGGACTGGGGTACAGGTGCTCGCTCCCTCTTCCTCGCAGCCCCCAGGACCCCCCGGGACCCCGCAGCAGCGCCTCTCCCGCCCCCCCGGACCCCCCTGGCTCTCCATCCCGCCAGGTGCGCTGTAAACCCGTCTCTCACCTTCCTCTCCAGCTGCACCCCCCGAGCCCCACTAACCTAGTTCCCCACTTTCCCCTGCGGCTCCTCCCTTAGCACCTCACGGCCTCCACCCCTCGCCCCACTCCCTACCCATTGGCGGCCCTTCGCCTCTGCGCTTCCAGGACCAGCGGGTGCCGCATCCGCCGACCCCACCGAGGGTCCCGCACACTCTCCCCTCCCCGTCCCGGTCAGCACCCCCGGCCTCGGGAGTCCCTTTCCGGAACTACTCCGCTCAGCCCCCTGCGCGCCCCCTCCAGTGAGAAGCGGGCGTCTCCATGTCTCTGCCCCCAGCCCCGCTATGCCCAGCAGGGCCCTCCACCCCTTCCTCGGTGCATTCCGGGGTCCCCTCGCCCCCGCCCGCCGGCTGGCGCCTCCGTCCCCCCACCCCCATCCCCCGGTTCCGACCGACGCCCCGCCCCACCCCCACCCGGGAGCGCCAGCCCCCTTCCCCGCCCCGCTCGGCTTTGCGCGGTCCCCGGGCCGGGCCAGGCTCCTCCCTCCGTCCCGGCCCCCGTACCCGGTGCGGCGGCCTCTCGGGTCCGGAGGTGCAGGCCGAGGTCCCGGGAGGCCCGGGTTCCCCCTCGCGAGCGCCGGCGGGGACGGGACCAAGACTTCCGGGAGTTCCGCGCCGGCGGCGCCGGCGACGCGAGCGCAGGGGGCGCGGGCGTGGGGGCGCGGGGAGCGGCGGCGTCCCTGGGAAAGGGCGCCGGCAGGGAACGCGCGCTCCGCCACAAAGGTTCCGCCGCCCTACTGCCCGCCTTCACCCAGCGCCTGGCCGCGGGGAGGGGAGAGCGGAGGGTGCGGGAAGCACGGAAGCCCGCCCCCCGCTCCCCGACAGCCCCGACAGGAACCGTCCGGTCGCTGTGACAGTGATCGGTTGATAAACGAGGGTCGGGCGCGGTGAGTCCGCCCAAAGTTCCACTAGGAATGGGCGTGCGCGCCCAAGTTGTTCCCTTTCCATCGGGCGGTCCCCCTGCGCCCCCCGCCAAACGAGCCCAGGGCGGGACGGACCAACGGGGAGGCCGAGGTCCAGAAGCCGCCCCCGGTTCTCAGGTGACACAGCCGTTATTTTCCCACCAGCGTGTGGGGAAACTGAGGCCCAGAGACGGTCAGACATAGCCGATCGGGGCGCCGGGGGCACATCCCACTGGGCAGGGGAGCTCGAGGCCCAAGGGACAGCAGCTGCCCCGTCTTGATGGCACCGGGCACAGAGTGCAGGGGTCAGGGGGAAACCGAGGCAGGGAGGCGGCGTGGGCGGGCGTGCGGAGGTCGCGCGGGGTGCGGGAGCTTTTGGAGACTCGGGGCGCCCGCAGTTACACCTCCAGCTGCGCCGGGAGGTGAGGCGCCCGCTGCGGGGTCCCCTGCAGGCGGCGGGGTCCGCGGTTTCGGGGCGGCGCCGCATGACACCCGGGAGGTGGGGTGGGGGGTGCAGAGGGAGAGAAGAGGCTATTGTCGGGTCCAGCCCCGGAGAGCTGTCAAAGGAACTTCCCGCGAGGCTGGAACCGGTCTGAGGTGCGCGCGGTGCAATGGGACAGCCACTCGCCACCTGGCGCTATTGCGCACCGGGGACCTGGAATTTGATTTATCTTCGTTTAAATCTAAAAAGCGCACGTGGCCGCCCTGGCCCGCTTCGCTCAGGGGGTAGGGCCTGCAGACTGAAGAGTCGCGGGTTCGGTTCCAGCCAAGGGCACCTGCCGGGGATGGCGGCTCCATCCCCAATGTGGGTCGTGCAGGAGGCAGCCAATCAATGGTTCTCTCTCACCATTGATGTTTCTCTCTCTCTCCCTTCCTCTCTGAAATAAAAATCTATAATAATAAAAACGTAATATGCTAATTAGACCGGACAGCTGAACGACCTTCCGGACATCCTTCTGGATGAAGCCACAGCTGCAAGGGCCGAACCCCTTGCACGAATTTTGTGCATATTTTATAAAAATAAGTAAAAAGCTGCAGGTGGCTCCTGCCTGCCTGCCTGCCTGCCTTAGGGGGCTGCTGCAGGCCAAACAGGGCGCCCCACAGATTCCTAGACTTCTAGTAAAAGTGTACCCCGTCTCATGAATGACTTTTATACTGATTATATTTTGAAACGATAGGACTTTGGACCTGTTGGGCTCAGTAAGGAATGTTATTAACGTCCATTTTCCCTGGGCCTTTCCACTGGTTTGGGGTGGCTCGCCTTCGATTTCTACTGGACAGCGCTTTCCTGGAGGTGGGGACAGCGGAGACGCAGGGGTGCGCATGGTTTAAAGGGGCAGCGACACCTTCTGTCCACACCAGGGCTGCTGGGCTTGGGCAGGGTGACGGCCTTTGCTGTGCGGCTGCCCTGTGCCTGTACGGTGTTGAGCAGCTTCCCTGGCATCTACCCTCCAGACGTGAGTGAGTAGCTCCCTCCCAACTCCCCTTCCCTCCTGACAACATGTGCCAAATGCCCCACAGGGGTTAGCTTTGCTCCTGGCCGACCCAGACACCCCCAATGGGTCTCTCCAGCCCAGATCCTTTCTTGAGTTTCAGACCCACATACCCCCCACCCCCGGGAATAACAATGGGCACCTTCCTGAGCCCTTACCGTGGTGCCAGCTGTTGCTGACTGCACCACAGCCTCAGAGCAGACCCACCAGGCCGCAAGGTTCCTGTTGTATAGATGAGGGGGGGGGGTGAGGGGGGGGGGACAAAGCTTGGTGAGATCATGTGATTGCTCTGTGGTCCAAGCCACAGGTGGGGGAGCCGGGAGGGCACCTGCTCCGGCCTGACCCCTGAGTCGGGGCTGGTGACCACTGTCTGCAAGCGCCTCACTTCCAGCCCACGGCTGCCACCACCCACTGCAAGCCACGGTTTACGGTGACAGCTCCCAGCCCCTCTGCCTCCTCCCGTCCCTCTCCCTATGGCAATATGGCAACATCAAAATACACAGACCAGTGTGGCTCAGTGGATAGAGCATCGGCCTGCGTACTGAAGGGTCCCAAGTTCAATTCCGGCCTGGATTGTGGGCTCGGTCCCCAGTGGGGGACGTGCAGGAGGCAGCCGATCAGTGATTCTCTCCCTTCATTGATGTTTCTCTCTCTCTCTTCCACTCTGATATCAATAAAAAATAACACACTCACACACACCCACATACACACACAAATGGTCATTCCCGCTTTAAAACCCTCCTCCCTGCATTTAGAATAAAACCCAGAGCCCTCAGGCCCCGTGTGAACTGGTCCCCATCACTGCCTGGCTGCCCCCCAAACCTCTCCCATCCCCAGAGACGCCGTGTTTGCTGTTCCCCTGACGGGCCGGGTCCTTTCCGCTCTCAGGCTCCGCTGACTGTGTCAGAGGTCAGGTCGGGGATGCCTGCCTTGGCCCGCCCCCCCGACACACACACTGTGTATTTCCTCCGCTTCCTGTCACCTCCGCGCTGGCCTGGCTTGTTTACTCCTTTGCCGTTTTACTACCCCCTTTCCCGCTCTCCACCAAGGCCCGGCCCAGCTCTGTCCCGGCCAACCTTCCATCCTCAGGACCTGGCAACATCTCAGAGGGGGTAGGGGATCGGCTCAATATTGGTTACATGATGAATGAATGAATGAATGAATGAATGAATGAATGAATGAGTGCAATCACCTCCAAACGTGAAGCATTACCTCCCTCCCCCCCCCCCCCCGCCCCCCGCTTCTGTCCTGGGAGATCATGAGGCCGCACCATCCACAGGCGTGCGAGTGCGTGGGACAGAAGGCCTGGTGGGCCCTGGCCCTCCTGCCTGGCATTACCCTGAGCGGCTCCAGCCACAGGACGTGTAGGGCAACCCATGGCGGTCAGTATGAGTGACCGCTTGAGCCTGGGGGCACCGTGAGGACGACATGGGTGACCCGGGAGGAACAAAGGACAGGCAGGAACACGGATGCCTTCACACCGTGGCAGATCACTGCCATGCGGCTGCGGACAGGAAGGGCTCATTCACTCCTGCTTTATAGGCGGATATTGGGGCCAGAGAGTGAACGCCCCGTCTCAAAGTCCACCCAGGGCAGAGTTAAAACCCGGGACCCTCAGCCAGTTTGGCTCAGGGGATAGAGCATCGACCTGTGGACTGAAGGGTCCTGGGTTCAATTCCGGCCAAGGGCACGTATCTCGGTTGCAGGTTCCCTGGTCCGGGTGCATGCAGGAGGCAACCAATACATGTGTCTCTCTCACATCGATGTTTCTCTCTGCCTCTCCCTCTCCCTTCTGCTCCCTCTAAAAACCAATGGAAACATATCCTCAGGTGAGGCTTAACCAAACAATCAAACAAAAACCCGGGGGCCCTTGCCGCTCAGGTGAGACTAAAGGGGACTCGGAGACAGGATGTCGCCCTGGGAAGTGTCTCCTGCTTCCGCCCGTGGACTTCCAGCACGTTCTGCAGCTGGAGATCACCCAGTCTTGGGTAGAATGGCCCAGAAACGAATGCAGCCTTGTGCCTTGGAGCAGCCTAGTTCTTTAACTGGCAACCCCCCGGCTGGGAACTGGAGACCGGGGGAAATTGCTGGATCGCTTGCTAAAGGCGTCCGTTCTGTGCCCCATCCGTAATGGACTGTCTCCCCTGAGCACCAGGACATGCTGAGCCAGGTCCCCCGTGATCCGGAGCCACCAGGGCAGAGGAGCAGGGACAGGACGCCTGGTGGGTGAGCAGGTGCCCGCCAAGACTGCTGGGCCACCAGAAGGCCGCCTTGCAAACACCCCAGGTGGAGTGAGGTGTTTTTGTGAGCAAGGCCCCGGGCCTTGAGACAGGAAGCATTCTGGGAGGCCCGCAGGCACCCAGGGCAGCCGTGAACCCGTGGGGTCAGCGCCACTGACCTCCTGGCTGTCCTCTCACGCCCACGGGAATGTGTACGTGTGCCATATGCTCTTGAGGTGAACGAGCAGGCGTTAGCCTTGACTCAGGGCAGGAGATGAGCCCACGGGCCCAGAGGGAGGGAGGGGCTAACCCAGGGGAGGGGTAGCTGCTTGGGGTAGGAAAACCCTGGTTCTCCAGGATGCAATCACAGTCTCCCTTAAACCAGAGGAGCAGCTGAGGGAAGGTGGGGAGCGGTTGGCCAAGGGCTGAGGTGTCCACAGGACTTGCCTGCATCCCCTGGTCTTTGTTTACCTACGTCATCCTCCTTCCCCGACTCCTTCAGCTCCTCATCTCTCCGGGCAGCTGGGGGGTTCCCGTGGCCTTGTCTGTGCCCAGACTCTAGTCTAGACTCTACCTCACTGCTTCCCCGTGCTCCCAGGACGGGCACCGGTATCTTCATCCATCAACCGGTTCCTGCGAGGTGTGCTGAGGGCCTGCTCACACCCCTCGCACCCGTGTGGCTCATATAGTCCTTTACTGCAGTGGTTCTCAACCTCGGCTGCACATGAGAATCACCCGGGAATCTTTTTTAAATCCTGATTTCCGGGCCGCATCCTCCAGAAATTCTGTTTCTTTGTGATGGGGTGAGGCCACAACATGAGTAACAAAGAAACAGAATTTTCGGAGGATGGGGCCCAGAAATCAGGATTTTAGAAAGATGCCCAGGTGGTTCTAATGTGCAGCCGAGGTTGAGAACCACTGCTTTACTGTATTGCCCTCCACCTCCTCTTTCAACCACTAGCAGGTTTTTTCTTTCCTGCATCTCCATCCCACCCCATCAGGGTAACCCTCCTCCCTTCCAAACTCCCCCCAGCCCCCCAGAGTCCCTGAGTGTCTCTCTCCCCAACGCCAAGATCTCTTCCTTTCAGGCTAGTCCTCTGACACTAAATGTTTCATCCCCTTAGAAGGCAGCCTGTCACCTCAGAGCCTGTATTCAGCCCACTCCATCTCCTCCCACCGTCCCCCTCCAAGTCCATCGCCTCCCCCATCTCCTCCCACCGTCCCCCTCCAAGTCCATCGCCTCCCCCATCTCCTCCCACCGTCCCCCTCCAAGTCCATCGCCTCCCCCATCTCCTCCCACCGTCCCCCTCCAAGTCCATCGCCTCCCCCAGCTCCTCCCACCGTCCCCCTCCAAGTCCATCGCCTCCCCCAGCTCCTCCCACCGTCCCCCTCCAAGTCCATCGCCTCCCCATGACCTCTCACCCCTCCAAGTCCATCGCCTCCCACCCTCTCCCTCCAAGACCCACCAAGGACTCCCTGGTTTAGGCCCTTCTATGTTCCCGAGGGCTCCTCCTCCTCTGTCCTCCCCATGGTACCCACTCCCACCCCCCGTCTGTCTGCTCTGCTCTTGGATGCCGACGGGAGCATCGCTCCAAACTCTCCAAGGGACCCTCCATCTCATGCTTCGCGACCCCTGATCGGGGCATGCGCCTTTCCGTCCCTGTGTTCCCAGGGACACAGGAAGCGGTGGGACCCAACCTTCTGGGCCCTCGGGCTCCGACCCGCAAAAAGACGGAAGGTGTTCACGCGAAAGCCATTCGTCCGGAAACACACTCTTGAAGGAACAGTTCCGAGAGCTTCTAGTTCCGCAGACCTGAATCTCAGTCGTTCTGTGCAACAGATCCTCGTTCGGTGTCTCCTATAGGCCAGCTTCTGGGGCTAAGAGGGGAAGCGACCCAGACCCAACTCGCCCCTGCCTTCCTTCCCCTTAGAAGTCCCAGGTCGTATTTTTATCGGGTACGTGCTGCATCCAGGAACTCGCCTAGGCCTCCTGGGGGCGACAAAGACCAACGTATGTATGGAAATGTCACCTGGGAGAGACGGGTGGGGAAAACACAACTAGAAGACTGACATTCGGAAACGCATGGGTACGTCCTGCATCACGAAAGAATGTTGTACAGGTCGGTTCCAAAGGAGAAGGGCCTTTGGTGTCTCAAATTCAACGGGGGCCCCTGAAGCGAATGAAGCTTACGCTCCGGAGGCACCTCACTTGCACAGGTCCCTGCCTGGGGAAGGAGCGTGGACAATTCAGAGCAGCTAAGGTTAGCAACTGCTCGGCACCAATCAGGAAGAATGTCTGCACCCTATGTTCACAGCAGCGGCATTTACAATAGCTAAGATCTGGAAACAGCCCAAGCGCCCATCAGTAGACAAGTGGATAAAAATAGCCCATTATTACACAATGGGATTCTATGCGGCTGTTAAAAAAAAGAAGAAGAAGAAGAAGAAGGATCTCTTACTCTTTGCAATAGCATGGATGGACCTGGAGATTTTTAAAAAATATTTTTTATTGATTTCAGAGAGAGAAACGGAGAGGGAAAGAGTGATAGAAACATCAATGATGAGATAGAATCATCGATCGGCTGCCTCCTGCATGCCCCCCACTGGGGATGGAGCCCGGAACCCAGACATGTGCCCTGACCTGGAATCAAACTGTGACCTTCTGGTCAATGGGTCACAGAGCCACGCCGGCCAGGCATGGAGATGATTAAGCTAAGTGAAATAAGCTGGTCAGAGAAAGACAAATACCATATGTTCTCGCTTATATGTGGAATCTAACGAACAAAATAAAGAACAAAACCGGTCCAGAGGCCTGGATGCATAGAACAGACTGACAGATCTCAGAGGGGAGGGGATGGGGGGCGGGAAGGGAAAAGATTAACCAAAGAACATATATGCATAACACATGGACACAGACAATAGTGTGATGAAGGTATCAGGTAGAACAGGACCAGGAGGGGGCAAAAGGGAGGCAATGGGGGGCATCGGTAATACTGTCAATAATAAAAAACTTGTCACATCCAACCTAGAAAAAACAGATTATCAACTACTCAAAAAAAAGTTTACAATGCCCACACCAGATACATAGAGGGCTAATGGCACTTTTAGGGGCCCTTGAAAAAAAGACAATGTTGAAATCATAAAATAATGTAATCCAGCCCAGCTTAGGTTCATCTTTATACCAACACAGCCATAAACTATGCTTTCAAATATATCTTTTGGAAACAAAGGGCCCAGCCTATGAGGGCAGAACTGCCAGGGCCCGTGAAAGCGCTGGAGATAGTGACCAATGCCATATCGCTTGATAAATGTAGCGAAGTAAGAAAGTCACGCGTGGGAAAGAGAGACAGAACATGCAAACTCTGATAACCTCAGGTGACAGAGGGAGGAGAATGGGTGGGGTACACTGAGGGCTTAGATTGCATCTGTAATGCTGTATATTTTAAGGTTATTAGTGAGGAGAGGGAGTTGTTTATTCAGAATACTTTTGTATACAGGAGTAGTTCATCCTATATAATCAAAGGCTAATATGCAAATTGTCCCCTCTGGTGTTTGATGGCTTGCTATGATGGGTGCTGACCACCAGGGGGCAGTGCGGAACATGGGGGGGGGGGGACTACCAGTGAAGGCAGAGTTGAAGGAGTGAGGGAAAGAAGAGGTGAGGAACCTGATCCGCCCTGATCGCAGGCCAGGGCTAGGGACCCTACCTGTGCAGGAATTTCATGCACCGGGCCTCTAGTAATAAGATAAATGTAAATAAAAGACTCCCTTTGTGCGCTAGTCAAGATAGAATAGGTTATGCTGCAAACAGCCCCAAAACTCAGTGGCTTGGCATAACAAATGTGTGTGTTAATACTACATCTCCAAGGAAGCCCGGGTTGTTCACTGCAGATCCTCCAGGACTCGGGCTGACTGGAAACTTAACATATTGCGGACCAGTAGTTTTATTGCTAACTTTGCCAAGTGGCCAGATAAGTTTCTATTGGACGAGTACAAAAAACGTTTTACATAAATGTTAAAGGCACGCTTTAAAATTAAATACCCATTGCATTTTAAATTACTTATTACATGTTTTTACAAGCTAATATCTTTTTAAAGTATGATACGCTGTAAAACATTGTGCAATAGGAAGCGAGAATTCTCGTGATCCGTCCGCAATGTATTAACTTCAGCCAGCCGATCCCCAAGCAAAGAAGGGCAGGAACCCAGGAACCGGACCTGGTGACTGCCCGCTGGCTCTCACTTTGAGCTTTCACTAACTGCTCATTGGCAAACACACACACACACACACACACACACACGCGCGCGCGCGCGCGCGCGCGCGCACGACCACGCCTAACTGCAAAGGAGAGTGCAATCTTATCATGTTCCCAGAACGAGGGGAAACAGGGAATTGGGGAAGGGCTGTCGTTTTTAGGCATGTCCTACGCTGCCCTTCCGCAAAAACCGCGTAGGGGTGCCCCCAAGGTTTTTCCCGTCTCCTTTCCCACTGGGTTCTCACAGCCCCTGACAGTTGCACACGCGAGCAGATGTGCACGTGGCCCAGAGCAGTGTGGCAACTTCTCCGAGGTCACAGCCAGGCCACGAAGGATACGTGGGTGACAGAGAGGCCAGCCCTGTCCCAGGTGCTGCCGAAGCGCCTGTCTTTTCCCAGGCGTCACACCCAGCCTGCGGCTCTGAGCTGCAGCCCCGCCCACCAGCGCTGCTGTTTGCGGAATCCCTTTCTGTAAACGGATCTAAAAATCCTTCCATCCTTCCGTTCGTACACTGGGCTTCTCTGCGCGATCCCGAGCCACGCAGAGCAGGCGACGACAAAAGCCTGCCATGGAAACACCAGCAAAGGTTACTAAATTCTGGCGCACGTCGGTTGACAGCCAGAGCCTATTAAGCTGGTTAAAAGGGGAAACCCTAGCCCGGCCTGTGTGGCTCAGTGGTTGAGCGTGGACCTATGAATCAGGAGGTCACGGTTGGATTCCAGGTCAAGGGCACACGCCAGGGTTGCAGGCTCCATCCCCAGTGTGGGGCGCTGGGGAGGCTGCCGATCAGTGATTCTCTCTCATCATGGATGTTTCTATCTCCTTCCCTCTCCCTTCCTCTCTGAAATCAATAAAAATATTTTTTAAAGAGAAATTCGCAGTCCCCCAGCGTCCCACGCGGGCTGTCTCCGTGTGTGTGGTGGGGGGCGGGGCATGGGGGTGAGGTGACAGGTGGGGCTACTCAGGCTACCTGAAAGCCCCGCCCACCCCAGGGCGCCTGCGCGGTGGCTATGACGCCGGCGCGAGCCACACCCCCTTCCAGGGCGACCGAAGGCCAAGGGGGCGGGGCCTGGGCACAAGATGGCCGCGGAGCGCCCGGAGCCCCCGAGTCCGAGCTCAGCGGCCCGGGAGCCGCGCTCCCCGGAGCTGCCAGACCTGGTGCGAACGAGAAGGGGACCGGGGCGAGGGCCCCGGGCGGGAGGAGGCCGCAGGGCAGGGGGCGGGGCCGGGGCGGGGCCTCTGAGGCTGGGCGGGGGAGGTACTCAGAGCTGTGGCCTGGGGGCGTGGTTTCTCGGGTTGTGATGGGGGCGTGGCCTGCGGCGGAGCCTATGGTGCCGTTGGGGCGGGGTTTACTGGGGCGGGGCCTGGGGAGCATCTGGGCGGTGGATGGGTCCCAGCTATTGAACTTGTCAAATTAGGGGCGGAGCCTTCAGAGGGGCGGGGCCTCCACGAGACTGTGGGGCTAGCGGGCTGGGTGGCAGGCTGGGAAGGTGATCTTGGGGCACCCAGGTTGGCGTGGGGGTGTGATGCTCTGTAAGGGCCTGGGTGATGCGTCTCGCATTCCCAAGGGAGGGTTTTTGAGGGAGAAATCCCCGCTCCAGGTGGCTTTGAGGCCACCCTCAGGTTCCCCCACTCGGGGCTGGAGAGCGAGGACACTCATTCATTCATTCAACAAACATTTGCTGAACTGTTTACCTGGGGGCTCAGTGGATGGGTGGATGAGGAGGCGGATGAGGACGCTGCTCGCCTGCAGCTTGCAGTCTGGTAGGGGAGAGAGGCATTGAGGAGGTGGATTGTGTAGAGTTCCAGAAAGGAAATAAAGACGGAGTGGGGGTGGGAGAGCTAAATTTAGACAAGAGCAGTCAGCTGTGTGCCGGCTGATATTTACACCCGGGCCCGCGAGATAAGCAGGGGCAGGTGGCAGCCGATATTCCTCGGCGGTCTGGGATTTTTCAGGGCAGCTGGAGCCACGGAGCGTTTTGAGTGGGAAAATGACTTGATCTGATTTCCATTTCCAAAAGGTCACTCGGGCTGCTGGCGAGATGGGCTACCAAGAGCGGGCCCAGCTCAGTGGCCCTTTCAGGAGCCTTTCTCAGTCACGGCCGGACATGGCTGCGTTTAGCTGGAGGGGCGGAGACACATGGCCGGCTCATGGTCTGACCAGGAAGGGAAGTCTTGATGGGGCTACAGCAGGACCTAGAATGCAGGGGGTACAAAGGAGATGAGGTTTTACATAAGTGGGGCGTGTTGGGGAGGCCTTGGGACAGGGTCCACAGGCTCCTCTCTTCTCCCCCCACCCCCACCCCAGGTCCTGGTGCCCGATGACAGCAGCCCCGCCACGCCCCCGCCTGACCTCATTGAGATCCAGGTGGTGAAGGTGACGGACACCACCCTGGTGCCCGAGCCCCCGGAGCCAGGCTCTCTTCACTGTGCCTTGTGCCCGGCTGCCTTCCGTCTGGTCTCCGAGCTGCTGTTCCATGAACACGGCCACCTGGCCGGGGCCGAGGCCGGCGGGCAGGGTGCGGACCCCGGCCGGTGTCACGTGTGTGGCCACAGCTGCCCGGGCCCCGCCAGCCTCCGCGCCCACTACAGCCTGCACACGGGAGAGCGCCCTTACCGCTGCCCGCTCTGTCCCCGCGCCTTCAGGGCTCTGGCGGCCCTGTTGCGGCACCAGCACCGGCACGGGGCGGAGCCCGGGACCTCTGAGAGGCCCACCGAGGCGGCAGCGGCTCGGGGACAGGGGCCCGAGGTGCCCCCGGAGCGGTCCGAGGTGGTGATGGCGGCTGCGGCGGCGGGCGCGGCCGTGGGGAAGCCGTTCGCCTGCAGGTTCTGCGCCAAGCCCTTCCGCCGCTCCTCGGACATGCGAGACCACGAGCGGGTGCACACGGGCGAGCGGCCCTACCACTGCGGCGTCTGTGGCAAGGGCTTCACGCAGTCCTCGGTGCTGAGCGGCCACGCCCGCATCCACACCGGCGAGCGCCCCTTCCGCTGCGCGCTCTGCGCCCGCACTTTCAACAACTCGTCCAACTTCCGCAAGCACCAGCGCACGCACTTCCACGGCCCGGGGCCCGGGCCCAGAGACACGGCCGGGAGCCAGCTGGCGGCGGGGGCCGAGGGGCCAGGGAGTGGGTGTGGGGCGGGAAACGCTCGGGAAGAGGGGCGTGGGGAGACAGCCACCATGAAGGTGAAGGTCGACCAGTAGGCTGGTCACCATGGGCGGTAGGGGGCAGGTTGCAGGGGAGGGGTTGGCGGGACAAGGAGGCAGCTGACAGAAGAGGGGAGGTTGGGGCAGAGCAGAGGGACAGCCACGTTCCGGGCTCCCACAAGCCCCCGGGGCAGCTCAGAGTCAGAGAAAGGCACCAACGCAGCCCATTGGATGTCCAGCTAAATGCAAGGAACACGGGCTGAAGGTCTGTCCCGTCTGCCTGCTTGTTCTGCAAGACGGAGCCAGGGCTGAGGGGATGGGCAGGTCCGGGGTCTATCCCAGTGTCCCTGGCCAGCCCTTCATCGCTGAACCCTCAACTGTCTTGGAGCCTAGGGTCAACCAGGATGGAATCCTTTGCCTACCTCACTGGTTGCACTGAACATGGGAGATGCCTGCCGGGTCCTCCATAGAGACTGGAATCCCATCACCTCAAGCCAGGGGCCCCCAAGTCATTGACTAGAGCACTTGAACCTCCAGAATTCAGCCTGACCAACCGTGAGGATCTCGACTCCAAGAGCTGCTGTCCCTGTCCCCATGGTCCCCCCTTAACCCACCAGACTCCTCTTCTGAGGCCACTGAAATCCAGGCAGCAAACGCCACCTCACGCCCAGCTCCTAGAGCGTGAGTCTCAGCCCACCCCCACCCAGCTCTATGGAAAGCCTCAGGGTTCCCTAATCTCCACTGCCGATCTGAAGCAAACAGCTTACTGCCTGCCCAGCTGCCCCAAGGCCAGCGGATGGCCAGCGCGAGGCAGCTGTGCAATGAAATGGGGCAAGGGGAGGACTTGGGAGCTGGAGGTGGGCGGCCTCCAGTCCGATCCTATTAAAGGGCTTTCGGAAGGGCTGCTCTAGGTCAGTCTTGTGTTTGGGTTGTCTGCGCGGGGGGCTGGGGGTCAAGGGGCCACACTATGGTATTGCCACCAACAGGGGCCTGCAGCACACCCTTCTCCAAACCTTAGCACGGGGTGGACAGCAACTGGCTACGCAGAGGCGATGTGTGGTGCAGCTATGGGAGTGGGGCCAGGGGTGGTTGGCAAAACGAAGGGACCCCTCTGATCAGTATTAAGGAAGGAGAGCCCGGGTTTGCTCACACTCCTGCTCCCCCAACGCTCCCCAGGAGAGAGGAGGTGCCCCGTCATAACGTGAACACAACTTTCTGTTTCCCCCAAAGAAATGCCTGCATTTCCTCTCTCCCCGATGCCGGGGTAGAAACCTGGGCCTGTCGCTTGAGCCTTCGCCCCTCACCCGCTTATCTAATCCCTTTTCAATGTTCTGCTCCCGAGCCAGTGAAATTTCTTTGGGACCTGAATGCTCCTTTGCACCATCACTACTCCTAGACCAAGCCAATGAGGCCTCACCTGGCGATAACCATGCAGCTGCCCAGCCTCCGGGCCCCGCCTCCCTTCTCCATCCCACAGCCACGTGCCTCCTGCAGAACCACAGATCCCACCTCATCTCCAACCCACAGCCCCTCACGGCTTTGAGAAGGGGTCGTAAACCTGAGTGCCTGCTGGGGCCGAGGGAAATGAGGAAGGTGGCAGGTTCCAGGGGAAATATGGAGGCTGGCACTGGGGCTCAGAGTTGGGGTTGGGGGAGTGGGGCCTGGTGACAGATTGGAGAATGGGTGTTCCATCTGCATAGCTACTGCACTGAAAGAGGCAGGCTGGGCCAACAGTGTCTACATTTTCCATCAGTTCATGTTATGTAAAATGTTATCATTTTCAAATGTTGGTAACCAAGTCCACATTTCTTGGGTATTTTTTTCTTTGTTTTCAATCTATTGTTATTGATTACAGAGAGGAAGGGAGAGGGAGAGATATGGGGCACAGCTACAGTGTTTGGGACAGGTTCAAGCCTTGGACTGATGAGAGGGCACAGTCCTCTCATGGCCACATGCAAGTCCCAGCTGGAAGGCAGAGCCTTCCCAGCACAATTATAACCAACAGCTATAGTTGTAAGCTTGACCCTGTGGTCTGAACATGTGGCCCCACGTGCCTGTCCGATAGAGTTCAGGTGCATGTAAGTTGAGTAGGGTTGAAACCAACGCAAATGTTGTAAACATCTTGATCACGCCCTTACTTTGCCTCGTGGCATCTGCTATAAAACAGACATGGCTTGTGGGCGCTGGCGCTGTCTCCTCATCATGGAGCAGCGTCCCACCGAGACCCAGCTTTCATTCTCTTGTCTGTCCTTTTTTAATCCTTTCATCACCCTCACTCAAGATCACCCTTGGCCATGCTGGTGAAGCACAGAGATAGAAACATCAATGGTGAGAATCATTGATCCGCTGCCTCCTGGACCAAGCCCACAACCCAGGCATGGAACCAGGAAGGGAACTGTGACCTCCTGATTCACAGGTTGATGCTCAGCCACTGAGCCACGCCGTAGGGCCGTTTCTTGTTTGCATGCACAGGCTAATCGGACTGTGTCAGGGGCTGGGATCAGCCTGGCAGCCACCAGCTTCCAGAGTCTGGGGTCACCTGAGCTCCTTCAGGATCACCTTCCCGCACCCCAACCCTCCCATCTGTTCTGATCTGTTTGAAACTCTCCAGAATAGCTAGGTTTGGCCAGACACGCTAAGCCCTCCCCCTGGCATCCTTGGCCCGCATGACCTGGCTTTATGTCATGGCTCAGGAGTCACTTTCTCCTCCCGGAAGCTGGTTTGGCCCTTGAGTCTGTAAGGTGACTCCTCCGTGCTCCCTCAGCCCGTGTCTGTTTCAGGGTGCTGCTCCACATCCGGGGACTTCTGAGCCTGGGACACTGGGTCTTCAGCATTACAGGGTGGTGGCCACACTGGGTGGCCGCTTTTCGGGGTGTGTGTGTGTTGGGGGAGGGGGTGACAAGCTAGACTGTGTCTTCGTCCTACACCGAGGCGTGTGGGGCTGCAGGGCTGACTGTGGCCCGACCCCGCCAGGTGTCCTTGGAGCCTCCCTTCTCCAGGACCTCAGCCTTCTCTTCTGACAAATGGGGCCACACGTTGCACATCTCTCACTCTCCTGAGAACCCACACGAGGGCTTGAAGGGCTTTAGGAACACCCCCAAATTATCCCGGAGGCAGGCGCCCTGAGCAACCTGTGACTCCACACGAGGCCAGAACACGCACTGGCCGGCCAGGACTTTCCTTCCGTCTCTCTCCCCGACCAGGGGCGTGTTTCCCGGTGCAAAGCAAAGCGCGGCGGACGGGGCTTCGGGCACTGCTGGCTGTGAACAGATGCGATGGCCCCTTGAAGGGGAAGGAGTCTGGGCACGCTGGCATTCCCGAGGGCAGACTTCCTGTCCTGGACGTGGTGGTCACTCAGCCATACCAGGGGGTGCGGAAAGGCAGAGGGCACGGGGCGGGGTGAAGGATGTGGGAGACTCAAAATCCCGGGGAAGCCAGTGTCCTCACCCTTCCCTCTGCCAGCACTTACCCCGGCCCCGAGGCAAGGAAGGACTCCACCGCCCTGGCGATACGTTTATTATCTCTGCTCTGTACAAGCCGCGTCTGCCACCCCGCCCCCCACCCCACAATCCGAAAGGGCCCCCAGGCCCCCTGCGCCCTCCCCACTCCGCTCAAATCCCACTGTCCAGCCGGAACCAAGGGAAGGGGAAGGGCAGCTCCTGCCCGTCTCCCCCGGAGCGTGTGGGGGACAGAGCGCTGCTGGGCGGGCTGATGGGGGTTACAAAACGGGTCAGACGGAGGATCAAGTTCAGTGTCAGATGGGCTGGGAGGAGGGCCAGAGGGGTCCGGGGTGGGAGTGACTCAGCCTGGGGTTTGTACAGCACGGCCTGGAAGGAGGCCAGGCTGCCTGAAGTTCTGAAGGATGGAGGGAGAAACAGTGCGGAGGGGGCAGTCTGACCGGCGGCCGGGGAGGCGCGCGCCTGGAAGGGGCCATCTGAGTGCAGTGGCACCTGGGAAGCCGCCCAGGTCAGGCCTCCTTCCCGGCCAAGGTGCCGGCCCCTGCTCCAGGTCCCGCCAGGCCCTCGGCCTTGTGCGCCAGGCGGTGTTTTTTGAGGCCGTAGGTGTTGGAGAAGCCCTCCCCGCAGGAGGAGCAGCGGAAGGGCCTGCCGCCCTGGTGGGCCGCCAGGTGCTTGCGGAAGTAGCCGGGATCCTTGAAGGCCTTGAGGCAGGCGGGGCAGCGCAGCTCGGGCCGCGGGGGCTCGTGCGCCCGCTGGTGGCGCAGCACGGAGCTCAGGTAGAAGAAGCCCTTGCCGCAGTGCTCGCAGCGGTAGGCGCGCTCGCCCAGGTGCAGCCGCTGGTGCTCCAGCAGGTTGGAGCGGTAGCGGAAGGTCTTGCCGCAGGCCCCGCAGCGCTGCGGGCGCGCCACGGCGTGCAGCCGCCGGTGCTCCGCCAGGCTGGACGACTGCGCGAAGCGCTTGGCGCACACGCCGCACTTGAAGGCCCGCTCGCCGGTGTGCACCACGCGGTGCTGCCGCAGGTACCAGGAGCGCAGGAAGCCTCGGCCGCACACGCCGCACCGGTAGGGCCGCTGCTCCGTGTGGCAGCGCTGGTGGCGCATCAGCAGGGCGGCCTCCCAGAAGCGCTTGCCGCACACCGGGCAGCGGAAGCCGCGCTTCTGCCGGTGGCTGCGCCGGTGCAGGAGCAGGTCGTAGGCGCCAGTGAAGCTCTGGCCGCAGAGCCCGCAGCCCAGGGTCCGCCGCACCAGGTGCACGTACTTGTGAGTGACCAGCCCCAGGAAGTGCTTGAAGCTCTGGCCGCAAGTGGCACAGCTGAAGCGCTCGGGGCCGGAGCTGGCGCCCCCCGCGCCCCCGGCGCCCGCCGTGCTGCCAGCGTCATCGCCCCCGGACACCCCTGCCAGCGCCGCGACGGCCGCCCCCACCTCCCCGGCCAGCCCGTTGTCCAGCATGCTGGCTGCCTCGGCGGCGCCACCAGGGCCGTCCGCGGGCTGCTGGCCGCTGGCCGCCGGCGGGAGCAGGCGCTCGGGGGCGGCCTGGTGGACCAGCTTGTGCCACATGAGGTTCTCGATGAAGCCGAAGGTCTTGCCGCAGGCGTCGCAGCCGTAGGGCTTCTCCGTCATGTGGGCTTCTTTGTGGCTCATGACGTGGAAGAGATCGGGGAAGTGCTCGCCGCAGTCCGAGCAGGCGTAGCTCAGGCCCTCGGCGGCCCCCGTGGCCGCGGCCCCAGAGCCCGGGCCGCAGGCCCCCGGCGCGCCCTGGGTGGTGGGGAGGCCGGCGGCCCCGGCCAGGGCGCAGGGCAGCTGCAGCCGGTGCACTTGGCGGTGGCGCGTCAGGCTCTGCGGGTAGCCGAACACCTTGCCGCAGAGCTCGCACTTGTAGGGGCGCTCGCGGGTGTGCACCACGTGGTGCTTGCTCAGGTGGAAGGACTCGCGGAAGCGCTTCCCGCACACCGGGCACTGGTGCGGCTTCTCGCCCGTGTGGATGCGCTCGTGGCGCTTCAGGGTCTCGCGGCGCCCGAAGCCGCGCCCGCAGATGCCGCAGCAGAAGGTCTTTCCGGGGCCGCCGGCGGCCGTGCCACCCGCCCCGCTGGTCCCCGCGCCCAGCAGCAGGGGGTGCGCGCCCAGGAGCGGCACGGGCACGGCCCCGTACACCACGGCCGCCGCGGCCGCCGCCGCCTTCTCGGTGTCGGTGGCGGGGGCGTCGGGGGGCAGCAGGTAGGGGCCCGGGGGGAAGGCGGGCGCGGGCTGCGAGACGGCGGCCGCCGCGTCCTTGGGCGCATCCGCCACCCCGCCGGGGGCGACGGGCGGCGCGTGCGCGGCCTTGTGGCGGAGCAGGCTCTGCGGCGCCGAGTAGGACTTGCCGCACAGGTCGCAGGGGTACACGGGCCGGGGCCCCGCCGCGCCCGCGTGCGCCGCCTGGTGCTTGAGCAGGTAGGCGGCGTCGCGGAAGGCCTTGCCGCACACCCCGCAGGGCAGGCGCAGCAGGTCGGCCGAGTGCGTCTTCACGTGGCGCTTGAGGCTCTCCCGGCGGTTGAAGCTCTTGTTGCACACGGAGCACGAGAAGGGCTTCTCCCCGGTGTGGATGATCTGGTGCTGGTGCAGGTGGCTGGGCTTCTTGAACACTTTCCAGCAGAGCGGGCAGGCGAAGGGGCCCTCGCCGCTTCCCGCAGCCGGCGGGGGAGGGGGCGCCCCCACGCTCGCCGGGGCGCCCGGGACTGCGTTTCCATCCACGGAGGCGGCAGCGGCGGCGGCGGCGGCGGCGGCGGCGGGGGCGGTGGGTGTGGGCGGAGGGCCAGCAGGGATCGAGGGGGGGACTCCGGCGGCGGGGGGCGCCGGCAGACCCAAGGGCGGAAGGGCCACCCCTGGCTGCGGTGGGACCCCGGTGGCGGGCGGGGCGTCCTTGTGGCAGCGGCGGTGGCGGATGAGGCTGGAGACGTGGTTGTAGGTGCGGCCGCAGACGCCGCACTCGTAGGGCCGCTCGCCCGAGTGGACCAGCATGTGCTGCACCAGGTGCGAGGACTGCTTGAAGGACTTCTGGCACACGCCGCACGGGAAGCGCCGCTCCATCAGGTACTTCAGCCTCCGGAAGTAGCCCTTGTCGTCCTTGGTGGGGTCGCAGGGCGCCCCCGCGACGGGTCCCGGCGGGGTCTGTGCCGGGGCGGGGAGCGGGCCGGGGGTCCCGGTGGCCGTGGCCAGCCCAGGCGTCACCCCCGGCCCCGAGGCGGGTCCTCCCCGTTTCAGGTTCCCAAACAGGTGCTGGTGTCCCGAGAGGTCCACGATGCCCCACTGCGGGGCGGGGAAGGCAGCGTCAAAGAGGGGGGGCGGGGGCGCCCCGAAGGCGGGCGGCAGGGGCGGGTCAGGCTTCTTGGCTTGGGAGGAGGTCGAAGAGGAGGAAGAGGAGGAGGAGGAAGAGGAGGAGGAGGAGGAAGGCGTCTCGGCCTTGGGCTTGAAGGCGGCCTGGGGCGGGTAGTCGTACTGGGGCGGCGGGGGCTGTGGCGGGGGCTGCGGCGGGGGCCCCGGGGTGCAGGGCAGGGCGGCCACCGCCTTGGCGTGCTCCCCGTACAGCTCCATGGGCTCGAAGCGCTGGTGGTTGAGGAACTCCAGGAAGTCAAAGGGGTAGCTCTGGAAGTGCACCCCGTCCTCGCCCCCGATGCCTCCGCCCCCCGCGCCGCTGCCGGCCGCGTTGGCCTCCATCTCAGCCGGGTCGGGGATGCGAGACCTTGCGGAGAAAAGGGTGCAGCTGAGCAAGCAGGCGGGCGCGCGATCTCCACCCTGAGGCTCACACCCACCCCGTCTTCTCCGCGGCCTCACACACCTCCCTCTGCCCGCCTCACCGTGAGCCCCAGTACTGCCCAGACCCGCATTCTCCCAGCACCTCTGGTCTCAATCCCCTTTGCAAACACTCAGGCCTCTGCTCTGTCCCAGCCCACGCCGCCCCCCTGGCCAGTCCTCCCTCCTCAGTCCCCTCTGGCTCTGTCCAATCATAACCATCGTTACTATCAGAGCGGTTGAGGGGTGGCCTCCGGAGCCAGACTTGAACCTAAGCTGTGTGACCAGGGCAATTCCCGAACCTCTCTGTGCCTGGATTTCCTCATCCGCAGGTGAAGGTGACAAATCAAGGCCCACTTCCCGGGGCTGCTGGGAGGACCCAAGAACTAACACAGCCACAGCCCCTCCTCCTCCACCTCCTCCCAAGCCAAGAAGCCTGGTCCCGGCACCTGGGAGGCAGTAGTGTCATCGCAGTCGCTACTGGTGGGACAGAGTCAGCACAAACCCAGAGAACCGGGATGAAGACAGTGCCAGGCAAGCAGGGGACAGCAGGGGGCTGGCAGAGAGGGAGGGCAGCCTGGCACCGCGGGAAACACAGCAGGAGAGGGGTTCGGGTCCGTCTCCTCCCCACACGCTCCCCACTTCTGAAGGGACGGTGGCCCTAGAGTGCGGGGGGGGGGGGGGGGCACAGGGGGCTGACACAGCACTGCCTGGCAGGGCGCACTGGGTCCCCAGAGCTGTTTGTACCCTCAGTGACATCACTGACTGGGGCGGAGCCTGCAACAGCCGCTCAGAGAGCCCCTTCCTGCCCCCTCCAGGTGGAGGCCATTCTCTGGGCACCTCCTTTACATGACTTCATGCCAGACTGCGGCCATCCATGTCTGCCCCCCCCCCCGCCGCCCCTCCCTTAGCTCCTACAATTGATCACTGAGCCTCAGCCTCACCCCAGGACACCCCAGGGCCCTGGGAAACACCTCCACCAAGTCAGGGTGAGCCAGCAGGACAAAGCTCCCAGGCTCTGGCCAGCTTCTCGGCCACCAACCTGCGCTGAGGCCTGGCTCTGAGCCTTAGCCCGGGGTAGGAGTCAGTGGTCCCACCACGGGCAGGGCCTGACCATCCATCCATCCGCTGGCTCTCCCCCCTCAGGTGAAAGGTGAGTACCTCCCCCCCCCTCCCCCCCAGGTGGTATTTTTAGCCGCCAGCTCTGCGTGTCCTTGGAGGAGACCCAACATCCCATGTCCTTCACACCCACTGGTTCGCCTCATCTCCGGACCGAGCAAAGGCGTGGCTGGCGTGGGAGCAGCAGCCTGGGGTGGAACCTCAGTGGGGAGACAGGGCTGGAGTGGCAGGTGGGCGCGGAGGAAGCAGGGGGGGAGGGGTGCAGAGAGGAGGGGAGGGGAAGGGTCTTGGGGGGGAAGCCCTGCCGGGCTCACCTCCATCGGAGTGCCTTACTAACAGCTACGCTGACTGGCACTTCCTGCAGGCCCCGCCCTTCTGAGCAGGGGTGCAGGGGAACTCACTGAGCCCCCACACTCTGCAGGACCATGGCACGGGGACCATGTGTCCCCCCCGGACCAATGAGAAGACGAGGCAGAGAGGTCCAATGGCTTGTCCAAGTCAGAGAGTGAGTCTGTGACTCGACCCTCTCCCTCCTCCAGTAGGATTGGTTCCTGAGGTGGAGGAAGTTAGGGGTGCAACAGGGGAGAGGGGGCAGAGCCCTTATTTGGGGGTGTTCTCTGGATTACATGGGAGAGGGAGGTGGTCGCCATCCTGAGCAGACAGAACAGTGATGTGGTGAGCCTGTGCCCTCTGCCCCATGTCTCAAGGCTCTCTCCTGCCTCCATCAGGTCTCTGCTCGGATGTCACCTCCACCTCAGCACTTCCTTTCTAGCCCCTTGTCCCGCTGCATTTTATCATCATGGTCATTGCCACTGACTTACTGTGTCTATTTCATTTGCCCTGTGTTTCCTGTCTGGCCTTCACACATAACATCAAGGACTGGCCTGCCTTGTTCGCCACTGTGCCCCAGCACCTGGCACAGTGCCTGGCAGTGTGGGTGCTCCATAAATATCTGCTGGTTTGTGGGAATGAAATAGCACCCTCCTAAGTCACCAGTGGGTCCATGAAGAAATCACTAGGAAGTTAGATGCATGGAAACACAACATACTCAGGGGGTGCAGCTAAAGCAGTGCTCAGAGGTAAATTTATAGCTGTAAATGCCTCTATTGATAAATATTTGTTGAATGAGTGAAAGGGTGAGACTAAGGTGACCAGAATTCCCTCATAAAGGGAGGGGAACATTTAGCAGCAACTGAGCTGACATTGAGGTGGGTCCCCAGGAGAAGGAATCAAGGGATGGTGATGTTCTGAGGGCAAGTGGGCAGATGTTGGAGGGCTTCAGGTCAAAGAGGAGCAGGGGGTGTTCCTGGGGGACAGAACTGATGAGGCTCATGATTATTCCACTGGGAAACAGGAGACATTTCCACTTCCAGGGCACCCAAGAGTTTCCTTCCTTCCTTCCTTCCTTCCTTCCTTCCTTCCTTCCTTCCTTCCTTCCTTCCTTCTTTTCCATGGAGCCTTGTTTATTTTGTTAATCCTCACCCAAGGATATTTTTCCATCAATTTTTAGAGAGAGTGGAAGGCAGGGGGAGAGACACACAGAGAGAAACATCGATGTGAGAGAGACACATCAATTGGCTGCCTCCTGCACTCTCCCGACCAGGGCCCAGGATCAAGCCTACAACTGAAGTATATGCCCTTGTCCAGAACTGAACCGGGACCCTTGGGTCTGTGGGCTGACACTCTATCCACTGAGCCAACCCGGCTCGGGCACGTTTGTGACTTTCTTTCTTTTTTTGTTTTTTTAATATATTTTATTGATTTTTTACAGAGAGGAAGGGAGAGAGACAGAGAGCCAGAAACATCGATGAGAGAGAAACATCAATCAGCCGCCTCCTGCACATCCCCCGCTGGGGATATGCCCGCAACCCAGGCACATGCCCCCGACCGGAATCGAACCTGGGACCCCTCAGTCCGCAAGCCGACGATCTATCCACTGAGCCAACCCAGCCCGGGCACTTTGGTGACTTTCTAAGGGGAGATGTATCGGGGGAGGGTTTCCTGCAGAGGGATGATGAGGGAAGGGTCTCAAGGGGGAGTAGTTCCATGGCAACCAGTCACAGCCACACAGCTCATGTTTATTGTTTGACCGGATTGATAGGAACCATCACCTGGATATATCACAATAGTCCCGTGCCGTTACTGGTCCCACTTCATAAGTGGGGAAACTGAGGAACGGGGAGTGGTTCCCATGGTCGGAAAGCCAGTCTAGGGGAAAGCAGGTTGGGATTCCCAGTCTCTTTGATGCCAAGACCTGTGGGCCACTCCCCTGCAACAAGCTGCCTCATGATAACGTACTCGTTTAATACAGTAATGATAATGGTAGCATCTAGTACAGTGATGGCGAACCTTTTGAGCTCGGCGTGTCAGCATTTTGAAAAACCCTAACTTAACTCTGGTGCCGTGTCACCTATAGAAATGTTTTGATATTCGCAACCATAGCAAAGCAAAGACTTATATTTTTGATATTTATTTTATATATTTAAATGCCATTGAACAAAGAAAAATCAACCCAAAAAATGAGTTCGCGTGTCACCTCTGACACGCGTGTCACAGGTTCGCCATCACTGAGTAGCATGTTATATTGAATGAGTGTTCTCTACGCACCAAGTACACGCCTGAGTCCTTTAGAGCATCCACTCAGTGAGTCTTCCTGGTAATCCTAGCAATGGTTATAACTAGGAACTCCTCCCAGAGGGAGGGGCGGAGGGCTAGAGCGGTCAGCGGATCTCCTGAAGTCACACCACTCCCAGGTCGCAGGGCCAGGGGTCACAGGTAGGCAGCGGGGCTGCAGTGCGGGCTCTTATCCACGACATGCTGCCTTTCAATATTCCTCCCAGATGAGGTCCCACTCCACCTACACTGCAAACACACTGAGTCTCACCCACCGCCCTGACACTGTCCCGGACCAGCCCCCGCAGTTACCAAAGGCCAACAGGCGCCGGGGGTGTCTTGTGTGGCTTGTCTCAACTGAACTTCATGACAGACTCACAAGGTCATGTGTAGGCAGGAGGACCAAGGCCACACCGCGTCCCTCCTCTGCTGAACCCCTGCAGTGACCCCCACGTCACGCAAAGGCCCTGCGATGACCTGCACAGCCCGCAGCCTCTGGCACCCCCGGCCGGGCCTTTGCACTGGCTGCGGCGCCTCACCCCCTCACCACCTGCACGTCTTCGCTCCAATGTCACCTTCTCAGTGAGGCTCTGCATGACCCCTGTAACCTGTCACCCGGCCAGCAGCCCCGCTCTCCCGCTGCCCCCCTCTCCCCGCCACACACTAATAACCGTGCACTCCTCCGGTCTGTCTTGGGGTGGCCTCCCCTCCAGAAGGGGGGCTCCGTGCACACAGGATCTCTACTGTGTTCTGATCACTGCTCTACCCCCAGGACCCAGCACAGTGCCTGTCTCCAAAAATACTTGTTACGTGAGAACGAGGCTGGAAGAAGAGGGAGCGGTTTGCTCAGCCACAGGAACACCAGTGGCACCGAGAGCTCAGCCTGTTAACCATCTCATTCTTGGGGGGAGGAGCTCAGAGCAATGCCCAGGGTGGGCCACAGTGGTCCTGGAGGAGGGGTACCTTTTTGGTGAAGGATAAGATGAGGCCGGGAAATTTTTGAAAGAGGCCTTCTTACCATCCTCTAAGCCCACAGTCCCTGTAACACTGTGCCCTCATCCGGCTGTATTTCCTTGACACAGACAGACGTGTTTTATAACTGTCTACCCCATGAACCAGCACATGCACCCCACGGGGACAAGGGATCCTGTTGAGTTTGTTCTCTGTCGCATACCCCGTGTGCAGTAGGTGCTCATTAAACAGCTGCTGAACAGGCAAGTGAAATGCATTCTGGGCTTGGTAGCGCGGACAAAGGCCAAATAACGGATCACAGTGCCCTCACCGCCATGGCCCTCTAAGATCACACGTCCTCTCCCCTGGCTCCCACCTCAGGGGCCCCTCCGGCTGCTCCCCCATCACCACCATCACGCCCCGCTCAGGACCTTTACGCTGCTCTTCCCTCTGCCTGCAGCAACCCCCCAAATCTGCGCGGCAAAGAGAGCTCTGCTCAGTCAGGTGGCAGCTCGGAAGTAGCTACCAGGCTCTCAGAAGGCACCACTGGTCATGACCGTCTACTTGTTTCTGATCTGTCTCAACTGGACAGTAAAACCGGCAGAAAGGAAGACCGTGCCTCCCCCTCCTTCGCAGCTGCATGGGACCCAGAACAGAGCACATCCCTCAAGGAGGAGGGAGTGAATGGATGCCTGGGGAGAAGGAGACTGGGGGCCTGCTCCAGGGGGACCAGGAGGACGGAGCAAGAGCTGGTAGAGAGGGGACAGAGGCTCTCGGTGGGGCGCTGCCCCGTGGGAAGACCTGACCTGGAGGATGGGGTGCGAGCCCGGGCTGTTCCTACCTGCACGGGGAGAGGATGTGGGTGCGAGCACACACCTCTAGAGGGAGCTGCTCAATGCCGGGAGGGTCTGGGGGTGTTGAAAGGGGTATTTTCCCGGGGAATGACTGGGAGGAGGGCGGTGCAAAAGATAAAAAAAGCATTCTTGGCTGCTGCCCAGAAGAATAAGTATTTTTACCCCAGCGAAGGGGGCGTTGAGGGGTGGCTGGGAGTTCTGGGAGCTGTGTGTGGGGGCAGAGATAAAGGGGGACATTCCGTTATGAAGCGCAAATGCAACACTCCTCGGTGGCAACCTATAGGGTCTACGAACGGAGGGTGCAGGGGCGGCTGGTCTGCGTGGGGAGGGCAGCACTGGTGGCATCTGGGGGGCTGTCCTCGAGCAGGCAATGCCGGGGGGCTGCGCAGAAGGAAGCCTGTGAGAAAGCAGTTCGGGGCAGCGACACGAAAGAGGGCGCTTTGGCCGCCGTCCTACGTAGGAGCGTCAATGAGGCAGGTATCTGGGTGCTCTCATGGGAGACCCCGGCGAGGGCCCCGCGCGAGCGGCACTGATGGGGACGTTCTGAGGACCAGAACGGGCCTGGGCGGGACCCCCCGCCCCCGCTGTCCCCGGGCCTCCAGGCCACGCGCCCCGTCACTCACCGGCGCCGGGGGTCTCCGCCGGGAGGAGGCCGAGGAGGCGGAGGAGGCGCCGCTGCTCTGGGGAGACCCGAGGGCCTGACCGGAAGTGCCGCCTCCTCCCCCTCCCCGGCAGCCCCGCGCCGCCCGCCTGCCCGTCCGCCCGGAAACGGAAGTCGCGTTCGTCTCGGAGGAGCTAAAAGAGAAGGCGGTGGCGGTGGCGGCCGGGAGAGGGAAGTGCGCTTGCGCGTTGGCCGGGGGGGGGGCGCTGGCCGGGAAAGCCTAGCCCACTTCCGGCGAGCGACCTGAGCCAGTGCGCCTGCGCTGTGAGGGCCCGCTACTTAGGGCACCGCCCACATCTCCGGTCCTTGGGTTAAACCACGCCCACCGCGCGAATCTCACGCTTAAGCCCCGCCCCCGATCTGAAGCACTTTTTCAGGGCTTAATTATAATAAGCCCCCAACGTCGCCAAATGCGTCCTCCTCGCCTTGGTCCCACTAATTTCCCCAGTTCATCCCCACCTCCAAGACCCTACCCCCTAGAAGTCCACCTCTTCCTCTTAAGCTCCGCCCTCACGGCTTCTTAGGCCAAATCACCCCTTACTTATGGGTGTCCTTAAGCCCCGCCCTCCACCCCCTAGCATATAAACTCGGTCTCTCACAATCTCAATGTGATCTCTGTGCTTCCAACCTTTCCTAAAGCACTCCCTTAAATCAGCGCTTCTCAAGCTGTGGTCCAAAGACCAGCAGCAGCGGCTTCACCGGGAAAGGGTTAGAAGCTCCAGAACTTCTGAACCAGAAACCCCGGGCGTGGGAACTTCCAGTTATAGAAACATAAGTCACGGGATGTCAGGTACAGAAGAGGGGATACAGTCAATAATACCGTAATACCTTTGTATGGCGACAGATGGTAACTACTTATTGTGATCATTTCATAAGGTACAGAAATACCGCACCACTGCTAGAGACCTGACACTAATGAGTGTATGTCAACTATAATTCTATTTAAAATTAAAATGAAACACCCTTCAGGTAATTCTGGTGCAGTGTGAAGTCAGAACCATAGCTTTTCCACACCTGCATTGCCCCTCATATATTCCTGCAAACCTCACCCCTGACTAAGCCTTGCCCCCCCCCCCAAGCTCCGCCCAGTCCTATTGGGCCCATCCTGCTAAGCTCCCCCTCTCGGGGATTCCCTCAGTCACTCCTCTGTGGTTCCCCCTCTCCCCTTGGCCTGAACAGCAGCCATGCCCACCCCTCTGACACCGTGCTCTCCTAGTTTCCCCTTGAAGCCCCTCCTCTCAGCTAAACCCTCTCCTTACCTAGATCCCTCACTCACTGCCCACAGCCCCGGAGCCACTGTAAGCACCACCCCAGCTCAGAGAGGCCTTCTCCTAAGCCCCGCCCACAGTTCTCACCTACCTGCCCAGTAAGCCTAGTGGCTCAGTCCCCACCCCTCCAGGCCACACCCCTTTACCTACCTAAGCCTAGCAAAGTCATCAGTTCTAACCACTAGGATCAACTCAGGTTTTCCTCCAAACGCGGTCAGGAAAAGGAGATGGGGCAAAGTGGTGGCTGCAGAGTCTCCATGAATCTGGCTGGACTGGGGGAGGGTGGGCCTGGAGTGTCATCTGCACAGAAGGCGCAATGTTTTCCTTAGAGTGGATATTTAGGGGAGTGCTTCCGGGTCTGCTAGAGCCGGGAGAGGGGACAGAGGCTGCCGCCAAGCCACTTCTTTATGACCAAGTTAAAGGCACGTGACATGGAGACTCCCAAATCCCAAGCACTCCCATGGGTGGTGTAGGGGCAGAGGGCAATTGAAAAGGAGGAGTAGCCCTGGCCAGTGTGGCTGAGAGTCGCTCCATGCCACCGGAGGTCACGGGTTCACTTTCTGGTCAGGTCACATGCCTGGGTTTGGGGCTTGATCCCAGTAGGGGGCATGAAGGAGGCAGCCGATCCCGGTTCTCTCCCTCTCCCTTCCTCTTCTAACAAGAAAGAGAGAAGCAGAGGAAGGCCAGGCCTCCCCAGCACTGAACACACAGGGGAGCCAGGTGGCAGTGATTTATTTCTGTGGCCCCTGCGTCCAAGGGCCCGTAAGTCCGGGAGAAGGTGGCAGAAGGCAGCAGGGCCCACCAGAAGTTGCGGTCCTCACCTGCAACCCCCTCCCACAACAAGAATCCCACCAGACAGGAGGGTGTCTGGGCTACACGACCCAGGCGCAGCACCAGCTGAACCCCCAGCCCTAAACCTGGCCGGGGGTGTGGGTCAGGCCAGCTCTTTTCCCTCCGGCTCCTCCTCCATTTCCTCGGCCCCCTCTGTGGCCAGGATGCCCTTGTGGTCCCATGGTAGCTCAGGCCCTGGTTCTGGGGGACACACGGGGGCTCCCATGGTCTCAGGGTGCTTGCGTTTGGCATGGCGCCTGAGTGAGTTGGCCTCTGTGAAGCGCATCCGGCAGATGGGGCACTGGTAGGGGCGCTCCCCGGAGTGGACGCGGTGGTGGTGTGCCAGCTCACCAGCCTCATGGAAGTGGCCAGGGCAGAGCTGGCAGCGGAAGGGCCGCAGGCCGGTGTGGATGTTGCAGTGCCTCCCCAGGTGGCTGGACCGCTTGAAGAATTGCACCTGTGTGGCTTCAGCTTTGAGTGCGAGATGCTATGGCGCTCCAGGTCCGAGAGGTAGGGGAAGGCCCGCAGGCACACTGGGCAGAAGTATGGGGTCTTCTTGGGGCCTGAGCCCTCAGGCCCATCCACCAAGGCCCCTTCTGAGATGGTATAGGGCACACCCTGATCATGATCAGCAGGAGGTCGCTGAGATCATGGCCACCGCCCACCGAGGCTGTTACCACCTTTGCCGGTGGGGGCTCCTGCCCTGACTTGGGGGGGCGTACCCGCTTGCGAGGGGCACAGGCCTTGAGCGTCTGATTGGAGGAGGAGGCCTCTCTGGGACACTCACCCAGGCGGTCCCGGGTGATAGAAGAAAGTAAGGCCAGAGGTTTCTCTTCTTCCCCGGGCAAAGGTGAAGGCAACGGGTCTGGGCTGGGGGTGTCCATTGAGCAGTGGAGGACTTGGGTCTGGGTACTGGAGCCGGGCTATGAGGAGAAAGGGGGCAGCCATCAGTGCAGGGTAGGTCTGGAGCGCCCCTGGTTCCCCGAGACCTCGCCCATCCCTCTGTCTGGGTCTCTTGACCTGGGCATGGCTGACATTCACCTGGATGCACAATGGTAGCCACGCTGGGGAGTAAAAGGACAGGATAATTCTGTGCCAGCTGGCAAACAGGCACTGCCCTGAGCCCCAGACACGTGCCCCAGGCCTCCCTCACCCCTGCCACGGATCATGAAGTTCAAGGTCAATTTGAGCCAAAATAAAGAAAAATCTTCAAGGGAGGAGAGAGTCCAACTGGGGCTACAGGCCAGTGCTGTGATCCTCAAGGCAGAGCGCTCAGCACACTCCAGGGCTACAGAGGCCTGGGAAATGTTTCTGTGCGGGCTCTTGATCGCAGAAGTGGGAGGGCCAGGGCAGGACCGGAAGAAATGCTGTGCTCCCAGGTGGTGTCTGACCCCCAGCGGCAGGTGAGGAAATACACTGGAGTCTAGTCCCCGGAGGCAGATATTCTGGGTTTGATTCTGTAAGGTTTGCGGCACAGGAGACAAGGTCAGAGAGCCAGGCAAGTCAAAAAGAGGAACTTTAATCTGCACTCCCGGGCGAGGTTCATGGGTCCAAGTGCAGGGCCAGTGAAGTAGCGCCAAAAGGGAGTGGAGGCACTTTGTTTATACAGCTGTTCAGTGAGGGCAGGGAAGCATGATCTGTGGGAGTTTCCGCCTCGGGCAGGTCTGTTACGGCTTTCAGGAAAGATCCAGTATCTGCATCACCATCTGCCTGGTGCACTGGTCTGGTACAGGTTCCAGGAAGGAACCAGTATCTGCATCACCATTTGCCTTGAGATTGCATGCATCGGCTCTTGGACTTCCCTCCGACCTAACATCCCTGCCTTTTGGTGATAGGGGGCGCCGAAATCGTCTTAGCTACTTCCTGCTGACCAGGGGAGAAGAGGGAGGGGTATTTAAAGGCCAGGGTCAGGCAGAGGCAGGTCTGAGGGCAGCCAAGTGTAGGGGTGGAGCAGGAGCTGACTTACAGTCACCCATGACATCTCTGCGATCCAGGAGCAGATGAACTTGAGGAGGCAGGGGGCTAGGAAAAACAAAAACACAGATGAGAATTAGGGGCCCTATTATAGATAGGATCCAAGTAGCTAAGGGGCTTTGAACCAGCCGAAAAGAGAGTTGTCCCGGGAGTGTTTTGCACGTAGTTCTTCACTCAGCTTAGTCAGGGTCTGCACGTTTTGCTCCACTACTCCGGACTCGTTGATGTAGTAGCAGCATTATTCCTGAAGGAATATGCAGGTTTCTTCTTTTCCTGCCGTAAGAAGGTCTAGGGCCCGTCAGTTCTGCAGAGTTACTGGGGCTACCGATGTTACTTGCCGCTGTAGGGAGGCTAAGGAGGCGGTAGTAGACTCCTGGGCTATTTGAAGCTTGTCATTGAAATCCTGAACAGAGACTAGGCTCTTCCCGAGCCCCACCCCCCCTTCCACTGGCGAGGCCTACCGAGGCAGCGACGCTCACCCCTAACATGACAGGGAGGAAGGCGGCCCGGCGGGTCTGGTGGTGGCATGAAGGGAGCAGGCAGGTGAGCTCCGACTCTCCATACAAGGTTAGTTGGGGAACTACTGTGACCACAAAGCAAGGCCCGGGGTCAGAGGAGTTTATGCAGTTGCTTGAGGTGCCATTGCATCAAAAGAAGGTACCCGGGCTGGCCTTGGTGGGACTGGCTGCGGTATGGTTTTGGGTAAAGTTCCAAGTGACTTGTCCCCAGTTACCGGATTACTGGTCTGGTAGCATATCCATGGGGGCAGAGTGGCTTTGGAGTTTCAGATTCCCAAAAAGGAATGCCAGCCAAGGGAGGCTGCCATTCACCTTCCCCCTGGGTTCCTGGAGGGGTTATGAGTGGGACGGCAGCCAGCAGAGGTCTTTGGAGAGAGGCGCATAGAAAGCAGTGCGAGACATTGGGCAGGGTGCGGGTCTCGTTGAGGGATGGTTGAGTGTGTTGAATAAGTTGGAGCCAAGAAGATAGGACTTCTACCCGGGGGGAGTCGGGCCACCTTCAGGGTCCGCTTGGGTGTTACTACTGCATAGGAGGCTTTCCGACGTCCCTGGGGGTCTAGGCATGAGCTTCCATCCACAAACAGAGTTAAGTCAGGATTGGAGAGAGGAGAACCTGAGAGTCCTGCCCGAGGCTGAGTGAGGACCTCGATGACCTCGGGACAGGCGCGCGTTGCCGCAGGTAGGGTGGAGGCAGCAGGAAGGAGAGTGGCCCGGTTCAGGGCTGGGGAGTGGGTCAGGGAGATGTCAGGATTCTCGAGGAACAGGAGATGGAGTTCCTGCATGCGAGAGGGGGCAAGGAGAAATAAGGATCGGTGGGACAGGAGGTCCTGTAGTCTGTGGGTGGAGAAGACCTGTAGGGGTTGTTGGAGGCAGATCTTTTGGGCCTCCTTGGTGAGAGCAGCAGCTGCAGCCAGAGCCTGGAGACAGGGCTGCCATCCCCGGACTGTGGGGTCATGCTGTCTAGACAGGTAGGCTATGGGGGTGAAGGCCGGCCCTAGGGGCTGGATGAGGACCCCAATAGCCATTCCTTGTCTTTCATCAGTAAATAGTTGGAAAGGCTTAGAGATGTCCGGGCGGGGGGGGGGGGGCGGGGGGGGGGAGGATGCCAGAGGGTATCCTGGAGCTTAGAGAAAGCGTGGCCAAAGAGGGAGAGTGAGGAGAGGGGGCCTGCTGGTGTTTCTTTAGCGGCCTGGTATAGGGGCTTATCTAGGAGGGCAAAGTTTGGGAACCAATGGTGGAAGAATCCTACCAGTCCCAAAAAGGACAAGATCTGGTCTGCAGAAGTGGGGGGCTGTAGGTCTCGCATTGCCTGCGTTTGGTCAACTGTCAGTCCTCGGGAATTGGGTGTCAGACAGATCGCCAAGTAAGTGACGGTGGGGGCCGACAGTTGCGCCTTGGCAGGGGACACGTGGTATCCCTTGTCTCCTAGAAAGTTGAGGAGATCAGCTGTATGCCTCTGAGACATGTCCAGGGAGAGGCTGCAGAGAAGGAGATCATCCACATACTGGAGAAGAGTGCTGGGTTCCAACAAGCATTGTTGGAGGTCTCTGGCTAGGGCCTGGCCAAACAGGTGAGGACTGTCTCTGAACCCCTGGGGCAGGACCTTCCAGATGAGTTGGCGGGATGCCTGCTCGTCTGGGTCCTCCCAAGGAAATGCAAACAGATAAAAAGAGTCTGGGTCCAGAGGGATGGTAAAGAAGGCATCCTTGAGGTCAAGGATGGAAAAGTGGGTGGTACCGGACGGGATGTGTGAAAGGAGAGTGTAAGGATTAGGGACCACCGGGTGGATGGGAACCACCGATTCATTGATCAGCCGGAGGTCCTGAACCAGCCGGTAGGTCCCATCTGCCTTCCTAACTGGGTGGATGAGGGTGTTGCAGGGAGAGTCGATAGGTATGAGGAGACCCTGTCCCAGAAGCTGAGTAATGAGGGGTTTGAGCCCTCAGCGACAAGTGAGGGAGATAAAAAACTGGGGATGGGAGGGAAAGGAGGTGGGGTCCTTAATTCTAATCTTGACCAGGACATGGGGTCTAGTAACCACTGGGGTAGAGGTATCCCACACTTTTGGGTCAACAAGGGACGCAGGCAGTGGGGGATTGGCATCCCTGTGAAGGGAGGGGGCAAGGAGCAGAAGAAGCAGGGAGGCTGAAGGGCTCCAAGTGAGCTGCAGAGTGGCCCCTAGTTTGGTGAGGATATCCCGTCCTAAATGGGGCATGGGGCACGAAGGCATGACTAAGAATGAGTGGGTTATAGGGCTATCGTCGAGGAGATAGGGAAGGGGTCTGGTGGCCAGTGGGCAGGTCAATACCCATGACCGAGATCGTGGAAGGAAAAAGAGGCACTAAAATAAGGGCAGGACAGAGAAGGTAGCCCCTGTATTGACCAGGAAGGAGACCGGCTTATCTGCTACCTTGAGCGTTACCCTGGGCTCGGCGAGGGTGATGGGGGGGGGTCTTCGAGTCTGGGCACCTTCAGTCTTCGACCAGTCCCAGCTTGGCCAGCAGCGGGTCATGACCTGGAAGGGTGGCCCCTCCACGCTGAGATGCAGAGGGCCCGTCGCTTTTCCAGGGGCAGTCACATTTCCAGTGACCGCTTTGACCACACGCCGGACAGGGCCGGGGCCAAGGGCACTGCTTTTCCCAGTGGCCTTCATTTCCGCATTTGAAGCATTCTCCAGGCGGTGTTTGTCCTCTCGTTGCACCCCCACCACGCACGGCCCCCTTGGGACCATGTGCAGCTGCCGTCGGCTGCAGGGCCACAACCAGGGCTTGGGTTTGCAGGTCTACTTTCTGTCGAAGGCAGGCCTCCCGATCTGACTCTGCCTGCTCCTCATGGGCATTAAAAACCTTAAAGGCCATGTTCACTAGATCTCGGACCAGGGCCTGAGGGCCATCCTCAGCCTTTTTTAACTTTTTTCAATATCTGGGACTGACAGCGAGATGAAGTGGGTGGCTAAAACTGTTGCTCCAGCTGGGGACCCAGGATCCAGACGAGCATACAAGGTCAGAGCCTCAGTCAGCCTGTTAAGGAAGACTGCGGGGTTCTCATCTGGTCCCTGAGTAATTTCTCTTCGTTTTTCAAAATTAACTACTTGTGGGAGACGGCCTGTAGACCGGCCATCAGGCATTGGAGCATCTGGTCTCAGTGTCGGCGCCTGTTTTGGCCTTCAGGGGTATGTAGTTGGTACTCCCAGCCCGGCTCTTGGCGAGGGACGGCCTGGGCCCCTACCGGCATATTGGCATCTGTAAGGTGGGCCTCATCTGCGTGGTCCATTCTGCCCCCAAGCCTCTTTCCCTTTCATCTGATCTTAGGGTGGGAAAAAAAATGACATGGATGTCATGCCAGGTGAGGTCATAGGCCTGAGAGAGGAATCCGAATTCCTTGATGAACACAGTGGGGTTGGCAGAAAAGAACCCCAGCCACTTCTCAGTCTGGGAGGGATATGACAGAGAGAAGGGAACATGGACCCGGACAACTCCCTCAGATGCTGCAACCTCCCGGAGGGGACAGAGGAGAGGAGGGGCCTGCGAACATGTGTGTTTGTTGACTGGGGAAGCAGGCGGGGGTGGGGGAGGGGGAGTCACCAGGCAGCTTGAGCTTCCGGCTCCTGCGGCGACCACCACGGCAGTGTCCCAGGAGTGGGGCGGAGGACGGGGGTGGTCAGCAGGTAGGGGAGAGGCATTACAGGAGGGGTAGCGGAGGGAGGTCCGGTAGGGAGGGGGAGGAGACGGTGCGGACGGTGAGGCGGAAGGAGCTTTGGGAAAGGGTCTGGGTAGGGAGGCCGAGGAGTCGGAGGGGAGGAAAGATTTCCGGGGGGTTCAGATAAGGCAGAAAGTGGAGAGGTATCAGTAGGCGGAGTAGGCTTCTCACGAACCAGGAGTACATGGGCCGTGGAACAGGAGGAACAGAGGGAGGGGCAGGAGCGCAGATAGAAAAAGGCCTGGACATATGGGACCCGGGCCTCTTCCCGGTTCGCCGGCAGAAATTACTGAGGTCAGTAAGGATGTTAAAATCAAAAGTCCTGTTTTCGGGCCATTTTGACCCGTTGTCCAATTCGTACTGAGCCATGCCATGTTACAGAAGTGAATGAGGCGTTTAGGATGCAGATCCTGGGATAGACCCAGTTTAGCCAGGTTGGCCAGTAGGCACCCTAGAGGTGTGCTCGGATCAGGTTTAGAATTTTGATTACCCATGCTCCATTCCTGAGGTCAGTAGCCGGGGCTAAAGGGCCAGCGTCCCAATTGTTTAGCCGAGCTACGGACAGAGGGACCGAGGGACTTCAGGGATGTCTCCACTACCTCCCGGGGTCAGAGAACAGGGGGCAATCTCTGACACAGCTGCGCTTTCCGGACAGAGAGGCTGGCGGATGACCACCAGGGATCAGCACAGCGGGACTTACTGCTGACGGGGAGAAGCCGGGGGATCCTGAGCCATGAGAAGGGAGAGGAGGGCACCCCAGACCGTAGGGGGACGGTCGGATAGGGTGCTTGCACTTCCCGGGTTTTGGCGCCAAATGTAAGGTTCGCGGTGCAGGAGACAAGTTCAGACAGCCAGGCAAGTTAAAAAGAGTAACTTTAATCTGCACTCCCGGGCGAGGTTGACGGGTCCAAGTGCGGGGCTGTGGGAGTTTTCGCCTCGGGCAGGTCTGTTCCAGGTTCCAGGAAGGAACCAGTATCTGAGTCACCATCTGCCTTGCGATTGCATGTATCCGCGCTTGGACTTCCCTCCGACCTAAGGGATTCCTGAGTCTGTCGCTCTGTGTGTGGCTCCGGGCCAGGTGCACACTTTTCCCAGCCTCAGTTAAGCCTTCTGCACAATAGGACGGAGTTCCACCGCCTCCAGGGGACATGCCATGAGGAGGATTCACACAAACCGCTCAGGACACACAGCATCAGGAGACATCAGCCCTCTGAGAAGGTCACAACCACCCTCACTTGGCAAATGGAGAAACCCTGGCGCAGGGGAGCCATGCCAGCTGCCCAAGCTCCCACCTCTAGGAAGTGGCCGGGCCAAGATTCGGACACAATGGCCAGGCAGGGAGTGAGAAGAAAGGGGCTCAGGGGCCAAGGGGACATCATGGGGTCCCGCTGGTCCTGGGAAATGGATATACCAGGGCTGTCCGTTGACACAGTAAGGACACAATAAACCACCGCCACCACCAGCATCATCATCAGAGCTGGGGTGTCCCAAGTGGAGGGAGGGGGGAGCACAGGTGCAGTTAGGAGCAGGGGCTGCAGATGTCACTGCGAGCCCTTGGAACAGGCGCACAGATGGCGGGGCAGCCGTTTCTCCAGAATCACAGGGTGCGCTCCGGGAGGGGGACTGGACTGGAGGACAACCACTGCCTTTGGGGTGGTGTCCCGACCCTCGCCCACCGCCAGCCCATGGCGCGCCGACTCAGGGAGTTGAGGGGCGGGGGGGGGGGGGGGGGTGACGGTGCTGCGGACCTTGCGGGGGAGGCTCATGAAGCAGCATCGGGCCAAAGCCCGCGAGGCCGCCAGGAAAGGGGGTCTGCGCGCGCGCCCGGCTGGTTCCACTGGGCACGCGAGGTCCGAGCGCGGGCGCGGGAGCAGGAGCAGGTGTGGGGGGCGCGCTCCCGGCGCGCGCGGCCCCCTCCTCCCCTCCCTCCGCTCCCGCCCCCCGCCCGGACCCCTCCTCTCGGGTACCTCATTTGCATGCCGCCGGGGGCTCGCGAGTGTGAGCGTGCGGGGGGCGACCGGGCCGACGCGTGGGAAGGGGCGGGGGCGAGGGGGCCCGTCCCCTGACTGCGCGCGCGCGCGCGCGACGGCCCCGCCCCACGGAGCGGTCCCGGAGGCCCCGCCCATTCCCCTCCGGGTCGGACCCGCGCCCGCGGGGAACAAAGGGTCGCGCTGGGGCCTCAGGGCCGCTCACGCCCGCGCCCGCCCTCCCCGCGCCCTCGCTGGCCCCGAGCGGGAAGTAACCCGCCAACACATGACAACCAGGTAGAAATGCTTCCCTCCCCCACGGCGCCCAGTCGGGGGCCCAGTGAAACCCAGGTACCGAGAGGATGAGGAGCGGGAAAATGGCTGCTCCTTCCCGTAGTTAACATGGCGCCCGACCAGCTTCAAAGCCTCCGGGAGGGCTGAGGGCAAGATGGAACCCGCTCTGGCCTCCTCTAACTCTACCGCGGCCGGCGGCCTTGGAGGTCTCGTGCCTCCCGATGCACCGGAGGTGGGGGGGCTGAGACGGCAGACGTGGCTCAGAGCTGCCCTCATCTGCGCGACCCCGCGCCGAGGAGCCGCACGCCCGGCGCGCTGCCCTTAGTCGGCATGGCGCCGGGTCACCCCGAACCCCGCCCCTCCGGCTGCCCTCATCCAAGATGGCGCCCGCCTGGCTTCGCCAACTGCTGGCGCCGGGAAAGGGACGGGAACGAGGGAGAGGGGCGGGCGGCTGGGAGGGGGCGCGCGGGGGAGAAGGGAGCCGAGGCGGAAGTCGAGGGGCCCCCCGGGTGGAAGTGACGCTGCCCCCGCTGCCCAAAATGTCGGCGCCCAGAGGGAGGTGTAAGTAATTAAAGAGGAAAGCCGACTGGCTTTCCCGGCCTCCCGGGGCGCCCCAGGGCCCCCGAGCCCCCGCGCCCTACCTGCTGTGAGGTTCGCGGCACAGGAGACAAGGTCAGAGCCAGGCCAGTGAGGAAGAGGAGCTTTAATCTGCGCGGGCCAAGCGCGGAGCCAGGGAAGTCCCGCCAAAGAGGAGTGGAGGCACTTCTTTATGCACCTGCTCAGGGGGCGGGCGCAGGAGCTGTGGCGTTCCCCCGCGGGCAGGTCTGTGACGGGTCCCAGGGGAACGAACGCCCCAGGGCGGAGGAACGATCGTAGCTCACAGTTAACTTAGGTCATCGCCGTCTCTGGCTCGGCTGCAAAGACTACAGCTTCCTTTTCACATTTTTTGCAGCCAAAAAGAGCAGGTCACAGTTTAGCCAGGGGTGACGGGTTCCAGGAACCTAACCTTTCAAAGGTAGGAGAAATGGAGCAGCGAACTTTGTGTGTGTGTGGCCAGCCGTTTTGTGAATAAAAGCTCACTTCTACATCTGGTCGGGGCTGCAGTTTCGGTCCTGGCTTCGGTGGGGTACTTTGGCTCTGGCGGTCGCCTCTCACGGGTTGCCCCATCACACCCCGGGCAGGTCTGTTACGGGTTCCAGGAAGGAACAGTGTCTGCATCACCATCTGCCTTGCGATGGCATGCACCGGCTCCTGGACTCCCCTCCGACCGAACAGCGGCTTCACCAGGAAATGGTTAGAAAGGGAAATGCTCAGGGCCCCGCTCCAGAAGTTCTGAACCAGAAACCCCGGGCGTGGGAACTTCCAGTTATAAATACGTAAGTCACAGGATGTCAGGTACAGAAGAGGGGATACAGTCAATAATACCGTAATAGGTTTGTATGGTGACAGGTGGTAACTACTTATTGTGATCATTTCATAAGGTACAG